>NC_138026.1:64898360-65391648 GCF_964106645.2 Podarcis pityusensis | reverse complement strand
GAAAGTCTACAGACAGAGAGGTATACCCATGCAGGCTTCCCTGGCTCAGTGGTCTATGCTAATGTATGTGCGCTGGGGAATCAGGTGTAGTCCTATGACAGAGGTGTGGTCATGCAGCCCATTTCTACACCATGCCATAAGTAATGTGAGAGGGGGGCTGGAGTGTTGACTGAAAGGTGCTATTAGTCACGCTGATGGGCTCATTTCTCTGGGACGATTGCAGAGCATACCGCTGAAAGGGACTCAAGTGGAGGTTAACGTTGGGTAGCTCTTCACTACAGGAAAGAGACTGCAGACACACTTTGGGATCATGTCTCACAGTGTGCAAACCCTTCCTTCCTCAGAGCAAATACCAGCTTTAATCATAGTTAAGTGATACATCATAACTGAAAAGGCAGTAAACGTCCCAGAGTAGAAGTATAGAACTATAAGCCCCCTCTCCCTGCCTGCTTTAACAGCATAGAATGCCATAGGAGAAGCACCCAGAAAAACGGATGGACATTCTCTAACTGGAGAAGAACACATTTTTAAAAGGGAAGCATACCAAGTTGCTAAGTTCATTTGCTGAACCAAGGAATTATGAGGCATATTTCTAACTCACAGCCAGACCTCAGTAATAAGCCTGCAAACTGTAGCTGTTCCCAAAGAACAAATATTGCCCCTTTGACAAATATTTTCACATAATCTGTCTTCTTCATGCAGTTGTAGTGCTGAATCCAAAGATCTTTGGCTACTGTACAGTTTTTGCTGCTGGGATGACTTTACTGAAATCACATTATTTAGTTGCTAATGCACATTTCCCCCAAACCAGCTAGCACCAGTATATGTAAGCATTTCAAGCAAACACCAGATACCGTGTCTGTGATGTGACCGGTTACAAGTGCCACAACTCACCCAGATTTATTGAGTGCATGTCCCTTCAGTTTCCAGAAGGCACAATTGATTGCAAAATCTTCATGCAACCTAGTGCATTCTGACTTGATTATGTCTTCCTTGGCTTCGCCTTTTAATCCATAGGCTTGAGAGACAATTTACTGCTATGAACCACACTCTGTTTTCAATGGATTTTTAATGCTATATAAACATTTATCTAGAAGGCATGGAGCCCTCCCTTGAAGGACTTCACAATCTGCATTCAGATTGGTTTTCATTGTGCTGTACTTATTTGCTGTAAAAAAATGCAAACTGCATTTTAAAATGCATAAAATTGCATCAATGCATTTTCAGTTCTAAATGTGTTTTTGTGTGTGTGTGCTGTAAGCTATTGATGCAAAACATTTTATTCCAGCTGGGTATCCATATCCATATCCATATCCATATTTTCCTTATTAGATCAGTTTATACTAGTTTGCCTTAACTTTAGGCCTTTAAGAAATGTAAATTCCTAATTTTAAAATGTCTCTGGCATTTATCATAGACTTAAGGACTATATTTTTGCATTTTTAATGCATTTGCTGTAGCAAGCAGTTTCTTGTGTACCTTCAGGCAGTTGTTCAAAGACTATGATCAATAATTTGCAAATTAGTCTCTTCTTCAAACACATCAGAAGAAGCAATGTTCTTCTGCCTTTGATTTTCTCTGATCAATGTTTTCAACAGAGATCTCTAAAGTGGTGCTCTATCATGAGTTCTTATTGACAACCTGCCAATACCTAGTTGAAAGTCATGCTGAAGCTGCCAATTTTCATGCTTCCAATGGGAAATTGAGAGATCAGCACGCTCTCCCTATAATGGCCAAATAAAATGGCATGAAGACTAATTTACAGTAAATCTCTTACTCTGTTGCCTTGAAGCTAGGTTTGAAATAAAAGATTCTATCCAGGGCTCACACAAAGGTGCTCATGCCTGGGGAATTCTCCACCCTTCCTCCAAAGCTAGGCACATTTTCTGGAGCTAACCTACAATAAAAGGACAGTGGAAAGTGGCCCTAGAACAGCGTGTTTCAGTAACTTGTCAATTAACCAACAACTTCACCAGCTTCCATGACAGCATCTCACCTGGAACATTTTAATGGGTGGAGCTAAAAGGTCCTTGCCCTTATTTTACAATAAGCAACAGCAAATTGTGTTACATGCAATCTGTATTTAGCTGACTTAGCCCATATTACCTTGAATCTGTTCAAATGAAGGGCAATAATTCATTGGGGAAGAGCATGGCATTTACACATAACCACAGCAGCCCATGCGATGGTACAATGCAGACTGCCAAATCACACTGGGAGAGAACCTGGTTTACTTTCCTATTTCTATTTGTACTTGTAATTTATATTTTCCAAACACTTGACTGTAGGTAACTTTTTTTGTTAAATAAAAGCGAGGAAAGTCTTTTTCCATCTCTCTATTATTTTGGAATAGCAACAAGTTGTTTTATTAGTTTATCCTGCCAAAAGCTTCCATGGTATTTACATTCTACTATGAATAGTTACAATAAGTTTCCTTTATTTTAATATTTCTAGCAATATCAGAGTTCTCTGGGAGTGTTCATAAGCAAGTAGAGAGGGATGATCTGGTAGACACCAAATTCCATGGACTTGCAAAAGTTTGTCACAAAGTCCCTCACTGCAGGTTCCCGAGTAAAGTTTGTAGTTGTTGGGAAAGAGACATGTCCTCTTGTAGATCAGCATCTGGATAAAGAAGGAGTAGTAGAGAGCAGGAATGGCCAGTTATCACAATGAAGAGTTGTAAGAAGTGGGGTCCTGCAAGGACCTGTAGTGGTCATAAATGATCTGGAGTTAGGGATGGATCAGTGAGGCAGCCAAGTCTGCTGAAATCCAAATCACATATACTTCACATATACACTGTGGGGGTCTGAGTTGGCAGTGTCTGACCAGGAGAGAGATCTTGGTATCATGATATATAAAGATATGAGCTATGATGGTGGTGTACTACCTCCACTGTCAGAGCCAGTATGTTTGTGAAGACCTGGGGAATTCCAGATGGATGGCTTCACATAGGCATCTGGTTGGCTACTGTGAGAACAGGTTGCTGAATTAAAAGGTCTGAGACGTTAAGAGCTCTTCTTGTGTTTTTATGGATAGCAGATTGATGGTGTTGACCCAGTGTATAATAACTGTGAGAAGGATGAATCCCATAGAGAACATGAGGAAAGGGGTAGAAATTTATGGTGCAAGCACATAAATTTCAGTTCCTGCATCTTGAAAAGGTTACTAGAAAGCTGGAAAACATGCAGAAAATGGCAACAAAAATGACCAAGGGGCAAAGGGCTGGTACTGACTTATAAAACAGCCTGTTTTAATATCAGTAGCTGGGAGATAGAAAGGCAGACAGCACTTTAACTTTTCCCAATGTCAATTCAAGTAGCAAAGTTGCGCACACACCATGCAGCAGCTGCTTATACTGTATCTGGCTTTGGATAAAAGACTTGCTGGCTTTAAGTAAAGTCTTGATAAACACAGACATTCACCAAAACACTTAAAACAGCTTATCCAACATTTTGTACAAATTGCTGTTTTCTTTGGAGCAGACTCAAGGCATGAAGCTATATTTACACTAAGATTCCAAATGGTCAGTGGAATTTTCCACAAACATTTTTGATATTTCAAAGGCCAAAACCTTGGTACTTTGAGGCAGTAGCACATCACATTTGGTAACATAGTCACTGGTGAGAAGTTTAATCCTTTGTTTCTTACAGAGCACAGGGGGCAAGCATAAGGAGACAATGAACATTTTGATAGGTCAAAAAGCTAAAACACAGCTCTGAAGCTTGTCATACCTCAAGGGTGAAGTTAACAGCCCCCAAGAATTTCACTTATTAAATTTACATCTTCACATAGGTGCCAAGAGGTCCATTTGGCTCTAACAAACCAAACAATATCTACAACAACCCAATAAATAATTGTAGTTCTGTATTTTTAAAAAAATCAAGAATAAACCTTTCCTCCTAGCAGCCATGCTTACAGCTGTCATTTTCAGAAACTAAAAAGACCTGATCTATATTTTTTTTATAAGATATTTATTGAGATTTTCAAAATGTTACAAAATAATAATAATAATAATAATAATAATAATAATAAAGAAAATACCAAATAAAAATGGTTAACAAAGTAAACAAAGAGAGAAACAAACCCTTCCAACAATACGAATACAAATTCAAAATAAGAAAAAAACAGAAAAAAACAAAAATACACCACAAACATTTAAAAACATTTAAAAACAAATTCATTATTCTCAAATCCTCAACTGTCATTACCTTCTTTCTTTGACCTCCTCCTCCTCCCTTTCTTTGTATCCTAGTTATTAATTATCCCAGCAAATCCTTTCCATATTTCATAATATTCTGTCGTTACATTACCTTAAACTGTTTTAATCTTATCTTTTTATAAAAAAAAACCTTAAAACTTAAAGCTTAAATCTTATCCTTACCAACTTCTCATAACCATAATATTCTTTCATAATTCTTTAAGCATCTTTACTAAAGCCGAGTAATTTTATTCCAACATTTTTCTAACATTCATCAATTTTATAAAACAGTCCTAATAGTAAAAAAAAAGAAATACAAACAGATCCAATCTTCATCCAGCGTCCCTTCCTCCTGGTCCCGGGTTTTGTCAGTCCTTATTATCCCATCGATCTAGCACATTAACCTGGCAACCTTATATCCGAGGCCCTCAAGTCTTTTCCATGTCCCTTCCGCAGCTCTTCTTCATATTTGTAACTGTATTTTCCCTTGTCTCCTGCTCGTGGTAACTCCAGCTTGACAATATTTTTGACCCTTCTCGACAGATCAGCCCCTTTTCCATATTCAACACTAAATTCCATGTGATATTTAAAAACATGTTTCAAAAACCCTCCAAAATTAAGAGCCCCCACAATCCCAAACATCTCATGGCCCATTGCTAGATTTGAAAAGTCCAAACATCCCAGCATAGGGGGGTCAATCCAGCCCCCCATTTCCAAGCCAAACCAAACTTTTTCCCTCCAAATCTGGCTTTTTCCAAGTTCATTTGTCAAATCCGAAAGCTCATATTCCTGTTGGGCCTGTTCTGTCAGCACACACTCCTGATTTAATTCCTGGGTGGGCTCCACATATTTTCCCACTGTCTGTTCAAAATTTCCCACTGCCTGTTCAAAATTTCTAGTCGAAGTCGCCATCAAATTCATCTTCTCATGTAACTGTTCCAGTAGGGCATTTGTTTTATAGAAAGCGCACAACAGAGCTTCTGAATACATTGTCCTGCAAGGTCAGATGTCTGTTCCCACGATTGTAATCTGTAACAGCTGCCGGCTCCCTGGAATTGGTTACAGTTTCACAGTCTCCCTCTAGGGGGAAAGCTTCTATTTGTTCTTGCAACAAAGTTTCCCTTTTTGAGATATTTTGTCAATATTTGTTCCTTTAAAATGCGAAAGGAAACAGTGGAATCACTATGTTTCTCTTCTTTTAGCTATCTGTCAAAAACGTTTGTCTCTGGTCAATGAGCTTCAAACGTCAGTCCTGACACCCCGCTCCAGGATCAGGACGGTGGAAAGTTACTTTACTTTAAACTCACTTTAAACAGTCCGAAAAAGATCCCCCTTCTTCTCCTGCTGTCGAAGGGGGGTTCCACAATTTTAAATGATGAAATCCAATCCTTTAAAGGCGATTTTCTAAGCTCTAGTTTACGTTGTCTTTGCTTTATTCTGTCTACAAAAGAACGGAAGGCTGACTTCCTGTTTAGACCTTCCCGTTCAGTACCAAATTGAAATAAATTTTTAAATCCAGTTCCTTTTCTGCTCGCAAGTCCTTATTTAAGGTCCAGTTGTTCAAAGTTTAAGTACTCACGGGTGCTTATTTTAGAGTCCAAATTGTCCCAGGAAAAAGGCAGCGCTCTCCGGCAACGGCTATGCGGCTTCGCTCCACGGAAATAGCAGTTGACTCACAGCACCGCGCCACTTCCCCCTCTTCACTTCGGAGCCCGTTAATGGGTTCCTTTGCGAGTTGGGGGGGCGCTAAAGGTGCCCGCCGAGTCCCATGGTCACAGGCTTCATCCGCCTGTGATTTTTAGAAGGGTCCCCGCTTCGCCGTAGCGGAGAAGACCCGTTTTCCACGGAGCTAGTCCCTCCAGTTCAGAGGGAGTCCGCCATTGCCGATGGCGCCACCCCGGAAGTCCCAAAAAAAAGACCTGATCTAAACTACTTCCTGTGAAATAGTTTTATTATCTACTACCAGTTTCCCATGAAATTTTCATGCTATTATATTGGTGGGCACGTACTCCAACCTGAGCAAGGAGAAGTTCTGAAACTTTGTGTTTTGCCTTCAGTTTTAAACTAGTGGCTACAAAGTTTCTTTTCCTTGCTGTTTTAAAGTAAGGTATGATTTTATAATTTAGTTGCATTTTGTTTGGTTGTAAATTTTCTATTATTTAAACCCTGTAAGCTATCCAGAGAACTGTCATTATAGGGTGGCTATAAACATTTGTGTGGAAGACATTACACAGCAAAGGGTGTTGTTACCACTAGAAAGTCCAGTTCTATGTTACTATGCTTCTCACTACTGAAGAATCGAGTGTTTGGAGCAAGGCTCCCCTGATGTTCTTAAGAATAGCAGGGTATGTTCGTTTCAGTAACATTGTTCACATATAAAAGACAGAGAACACAATCAAAAGACCACATGGGTTTACCATCAAATATATGGGATGTGCTTCAACAAACATAAAGCTGTATGAAGCTGACATGCCAAGATCATCTAATCAAGTGGGTCCCAGATATATGGAGCAGAATACGAACAGAAACTAGCACAGCGTCTAGCATTAATACAGCATGACCTATTCACTTCCCCTGTCAAAAAGGGCAGGTTGCCATGTTTTGCACCAGCTGCAACCTTGAACAATCTTCAAGGGTAGTGTCACAAAACATGTAGCATAGTGGCAGCCTTCGTTTTCCTCATAGTTGGTTGAAACAACCAATTCACAACTGGATCCACTTTAATATATCTTTTGCACTGCAAAGAACATTTGGTTGGAAATCACGACCATTGGGGCGGGGGGAAACCCACACCAAAAAAAAGCACACACATCTTTACCATTGAGAACAACTGACTTGTTGTAACACATTTTATTGGCAGCCAGCCAGTACTTTCCTCAAATACAAATAACAGTGTTCTTTGAGGAGGACAACTGTCAAGCAAAGACTGCCAAAAAGGACGATAATCCAAGAAAACGATTAGGCCTTTCTATACAAAACAGAAGAAACAGTAAGTGTTTATAATGAGAAAGCTTTCAGTTCACCCAACAATATTTTAGGCCACAGGGCTATCTTAAAGATATTTAAATCCACTATGTTGTAACTGAACATAGTTCTGAAGTTACGCACAATAGGTAACTTCAAAGACTTTAAAACTAGCCTGGAAGGCCTAAATGCTACCTAGTTTTTCATTTTCAAGAGAACACTTGAGAGACAGCCAGCACTTGACTCCTACGTCACATGAAAGCAGAGTGCATGTAACACTTAGCAAAAGTCTTGAGGTACAAAGTGTACTAGAAACGTTTCACATTTTCTACAGTGATGTTCCCAAAGACTTTGGCATAAATACGCTTTTCCATACTCTTCTGTCTCCTGCACATATCAAAGAACATAAACACATGCAAACCGCACACATAATGGAAAGCTATTAATATGCTCTCAGAAAAAGCTCGCATTAAAATTCCCTGTCCCAACAGACTCTTTAAAATATATACTGTGACATTCTGAAATATTTACAATGAGTTTGTAATTATTAAGTAGATGGAACACAAGTTTAAAGGGATTGGTGTAACAGGCCTAACAGAATATCCAGTCAACTAATCTACATTTATTTACTGGCAAACAAGTGTTATACCAAATATAAGCTATGATTGTTCATAAGATTCCTAGTTTATAATAGACAGAGGCGGAGGAGAGATGGAGAAACAACTGCTTTCGGACAAAGCAGAAATGGCAGCAACGCTCTAAGAAAATAGATGTTCTATCAGGCCAAAGACCCATCTAGACCAGCATCCTGTTCTCACAGGGGCCGTCCAGATGCCTGTGGGAAACTCACAAGAAGCATTAGAACACAACAGCACTCTGCCCTCCAGTGGTTTCCAGCAAGTGGCATTCAGAAGCATGACTAACTGTGGAGGCAGAGCACAGTTATCATGGCCACAGCTATCCTAGCTCTCTCCTCCATAAATTTGTCAATGCTATTTTGAAATTATGCAAGTTGGTGGCCACTACTGCTTCCTGTGGGAGTGAGTTCCATAGTTTAACTATGTGTCGTGTGAATAAGTACTTTCTTTTCTCTGTCCTGAATCTTCCAATGTTCACCTTTATGCTGAATGTCCAAGAGTTCTAGTAGACAATGAGACATTCAGTTCACTGAAGCCTGCTAATTTCATTAAGCTATAGGTTGTAAACATAAGCAATCATAAACATAATGGAACTCACTTCTGAGTAAATCTGTTTAGAATTGCATTGTAAATTTGTGGTATGTGGCCACAAAGGAGGATTCTTCTGTCAAAAGATTCTGTCATCTATCTATCATCCATCCATCTATCTATCTATCTATCTATCTATCTAATGCACATACTGTAATGAATAACAAAAGGAATAAACTACAGAACTGCAGGCAAATGACTATTAATTTTCACTTTTACAAACTCAAGATGTATTTTTATTTAAATTAGATATTGATTTACTTCCCTTTTTATGTTCAAGACAGCTTATATCAAAAATACCACAAGCTAAAAACAAAACAAAAGCAACAAAAGGCCAAACCACTAAAAACATTCAGCCACCAAAAAAATTCCATAGCCTCATCAAATCAGCATCCAAAAGCCATTTAAACCAGCAAGTCTTACAGTCTCAATGGAAATCTGGCGTAATTGCAACAAATGGTCTGCTTCCAGGTTACTTGAGAGAGCACCTTATCCTTTATATAACTAGTAGTTCACTGTGGTCTGCAAGAGATTTTCTTCTAAGGTTCAAAACTGATCACAAACTAACTCCACAGTAATACAGAGCAGAGCTAGTAGTGTGGCTGCCCCTGCTCTACGAAACAGTGTTTCTGCCATATGACATAGACATCCACTACCTGCATTTTCCAGAAAGAATTGAAGACATTTTGTTCTGGCAAGCTTTCCTGGCTGGAAGCACAGGTCTCTGTCACAGTTCCCTCCTTTTATTGTTTTTCAGTTCATTTGCTGTTATTTTCTATGCTGTTTCAAATTTTTTTTATATTGTGTGTATCACCTTGAAACATATATGTGGAAGGCTACTGATTAATCATTATTATCTCCATTGCAACTGAACTGGAATGTTTTACACATAAGCATTTCATTTTTTTAAAAAACTCATTATAACATTTTATGCCTGTTATTAGATTTCTATCTAAATATTTAGAAATTTTGCAACATGCCAGCATTGAGGTAATTTTCTTTTCCAATAAATTATGTGCATTTCCTGGGCCAAAGTAAGCATATAGTGCAAGGGGCAGAGTAGCCTAAACATCAACATATCATTAAGGGGTTCCTAGAAATGGTCCCTCATTGTAACCACATAATCCTGCGAAGTAGGTTGGGAAGAGAGATAGTAGCCAGCCCAAGGTGACTCTGGCTGAGTAGGGATTGGAGTGTGCGTCTCCTTGCTTCAACTCCCATATTCTAAGAATGGTTTGACTATACAGTGGTACCTCGGGTTACAGATGCTTCAGGTTACAGACTCCACTAACCCAGAAATAGTACCTCGGGTTAAGAACTTTGCTTCAGGGTGAGAACAGAAATTGCGCAGCGGCGGGAGGCCCCATTAGCTAAAGTGGTACCTCAGGTTAAGAACAGTTTCAGGTTAAGAACGGACCTCCAGAATGAATTAAGTTCTTAACCCAAGGTAGCACTGTATGTCCAGTTACTATATGTCCTTAGCTGATTTATGGTATAGTAATGCAGCCCAAGTACCACTATGTTATTTTAGAAAACACTTGATACTCCATATTCAAAATCTACTAAAACAGAGATTGGGATGGGTCAAAGAAATCAAGAATGTTAAACCACAACTACCCAAATGCTTCTGAACAACTTTGTCTCACTTTAAATGCCAGGGTTAACTAATTCATTTCTGACTTAACACATCTACAGTAGTACCTCTGGTTACCTACAGTGGAACGCTCTGGTTACGAGCTCCGCTAACCCAGAAGTAGCTGCTCCTGGTTGCGAACTTTGCCCCAGGATGCGAATGGAAATCTCGTGCTAGGGGCACACGTGCGCGCAGCGGGAGACTCCATTAGCGAAAGCGCGCCTCAGGTTAAGAACGGTTTTGTGTTAAGAACGGACCTCCAGAACGAATTAAGTTCGTAACCAGAAGTATCACTGCATTTGTATTTACAATGGTACCTCAGGTTACAGACGCTTCAGGTTACAGACGCTTCAGGTTACAGACTCCGCTAACCCAGAAATAGTACCTCGGGTTAAGAACTTTGCTTCAGGATAAGAACAGAAATCGTGCGGTGGTGGTGCAGCGGCAGCGGGAGGCCTCATTAGCTAAAGTGGTGCTTCAGGTTAAGAACAGTTTCAGGTTAAGAACGGACCTTCGGAACAAATTACGTTCTTAACCCGACGTACCACTGTATTTTGAATGCTTATATCCAGCTTTATAGACTGAGTGGCTCCCAAAGATTATAAAAATAAAAATCACACCTAAATCTAGTACAGGAACATAAATTATATGGTGTTCACAGAGAAACAGGATTATTCAGGCAGCATTTTGCATCCTGCTCTTCCAGGCAACTCCTATCAAAGTCTGCTGGCACAAAGGATCTCGTTCAGCAGTCTGGCCTTTCTGGTAGATGCCAGGCAAGAGCTTTCACCAAGGGCCTCTGAGAAGGTAGTGGGGCAGAGCCACTTAGCAACAAAATGTGATAAAAACATAAACATAAAATGTAACATCCAGCTCCAGGTAAGAGTCTGAAATCTGGCAGAAGCAAAGCTATGAAGTTCAATAGATTGACTTTATGAAAGACTTAAGAATTCAGAACTTACTAAGTATCTCTCTTCTTGTCTCATGCTTGGGGTGCGGATCATGTGGTTCTGCTCCCCTCTCCAATCTCCAAAGCGGCGGAAAAAGTAGTTGGATAAAAAACGGTTGATGGGATCTCTAATAATATTGATGTATACTGGTTGGTCTCCTCCAAACCTGGACAACAGAAACAAAGAAAAATCAAATCACAGACAGCCATGTCAAAAAATGTAAAACTTCAGTGTCTGAGGAGGTTGTTTCTTGCATTTTTTTTAAAAAATGAAAATTACAACTACAATATTATTTCTGAAGCCACAAGTATAAGGCTTTTCTGTCCCTTAAAGCATGGGTTAAATACTACACATTAGAAAAAGCAGACTGTAATCTGGCATCTTAGTATTAGAAAAGCACACTGTAATCAACAAAATTTATTTTACTGAAGCTTACTAGGGAATCTCATCTTACTGATGATAAATCACATGGTTGTCAGTTTGACTTTAATCAAGTTTCTTTGTACCTCATATTATATAGCAGTATTCAAAGGCACTATTTATTTTATTTTTAAAACTGTACATCAAAGAAAGTGTTTACTGTATTTATATTCTGCTTTTATGTAGGACTCCCAGTGGTTTTGATAGTCAGGTCCATCCACATCTACTTAGTTTCAATAATAATACTGTGTCTGGCATTCCTAGACCATCCACCAGCCTTGTAGTGACAATAGTTAAAATCACAAGTGTGTTTCATTGAAAAATGGGAGGGGGGATGTTAATGCTTGTGCTTTCAAAGAAAGTATTTTCCTTATCCTTTTGTGTGTTGGAAGAATAAATGTACTTTTCAATGAACCTGTTCTAGTTGAAGGGAATCATTGAATTGTTAGCACGAAGAATTGTCAGCATTCCTCCTCCTAAAAAACAGCAGCCCATATGCATCAAGATAAAATATAAGGAAACGGCTAAGAATGAGAGCAATATTGAAATCCCAAGACCTGAGACATCCTGCAGAATATGACAATAAAATCTCAAACTGCTGAAAATCTCAAGTTCAATATCACACTTAAGCCAGGACAGCGACAGTCTGAAAATATAACACCAATTCGGGCACAACTGCACTGGCTACCAATTGGTTCCCAAGCTCAATGCAAAGTGCTGGTTTTGACCTTATTATCATCTGTACTAAAAGGATAAGGCTCCAATCTAGGGTTATCATATTACAAGACCAACCTTGGTTTCTCCATTCCTAGTTATGGAGTATAAACACTTCCCTGTGAGCATACAAGACTTTCCCACCCCGCACCCAGTACTGGGAACCCCACAGATGCATAGGACACCATTCAATTTAATTTTCACATCTGTTTTCTGTCCACCAGGAGCACTCCATACTGTTATTCCATCACAACAATGTCACGAGGAAGGTTAGCTGGAGAGCCATGACTTCCCCAATACAGGAAGCACCATATATGCCTATGGCTATCATGCGTTTAAACCAGCCAACCAGATTTGGACCATAGCTTAGTCGTTCCATAGCTAGAGATGGGAAGAAGGAACATGGATTTGCTCTACAATTCCTCATTTTGTTTTCCTAGGTCTGCTGCCGCTATGCCCAGTTCTTCTCTTCTCGCTCTTTTTCAGCCAAGCTCACCGCTTCCAAGCTGAGTCGCATACTTGCTTCTCCACTAAAGCAGTCTGTGTAGCAAAGAGGTATAGATCTTGTGTCCACATAATTCAGCACCTTGGCAGGCCTTTACAAGTAATGAT
Source organism: Podarcis pityusensis (assembly GCF_964106645.2). NCBI lineage: Eukaryota > Metazoa > Chordata > Lepidosauria > Squamata > Lacertidae > Podarcis > Podarcis pityusensis. Next base: position 65,378,931 of record NC_138026.1, on the reverse strand, counting down.
GCCTGCTCTGGGTGTGCAAACCACTATTTTAAATTTTCCATCATGTTCCAGAGCAACTCCCTGCTGGTGATATTGTGGGAAGCTTATGATGGCAGGTTTGTAGCTACTTGCAGCTGCTACTACTAGGCATGCTTACTAACTGATGTAGGAAAGGGCTCACCAGAGGGCACTTTCCCATGGGAATACTCAAACCTAGAGCCAAGAAGAGGGATCCCTATCTGTAGAAGATTTCCATACAAACCTGCAGCACCCTGTGGCCTTCAATGAAGCTTATTCCAAATTTATGTGCTGCATTTGCAGCTGACTTAGAACCATGTAGTAGCACACCCTTAAATGCAATGGTAGCAATATGTGTGGGGTTTTTTAAAAAGAGTACTGATCACTAGTTAATCTGCTTTTCTTCAAACAGCGAAACTCTATTTTAAGAAGGCTGGAGCATTAGTTAAACATTGCACAGGTGTGACAAGTTATCCTTGGAAAGAAAGTCTTCAGTGCAACCCAAGAATTCTTATTTATTTGAATGGAAGCACTGTTAAAATTTAGCCACAATATCCAAATTACAGTACCAATTAAATGAGTGAAAAGTAACACAGTGCTGGTTTGCTTGTATTTTCCACAAAGGGCGACTCCTTTACCCACTAAGTAAAGTGTTTTTCTTGTAGTGAAATTTAAAAAAAACTTGTGGGAACTAACTCAGCTAATGTATGTACATTTTGTATGCAAGACCAAGAACTGAAGTTAAGCAAAAACAACTTAACTTAGTTTTTGCAGCCAAATGTGTCCTTAAGAAAAAACAATTTGCACTCTAATTTGTCTATTGGGTTATGCTTTAAATGATTTTAATGTAAACTATATGTTTACCTGTACAAAACCACAAAAAATGAAAAACACACACCCATATGTGGCCAAATTCACTAGTTTGGCTCCCCTCTCCTCCTTTTGTATACTACAAGAGTAGGTTCAAAGCATCCACTTTCATATGCAGGCTACAGTTTCCTATGACATATGGACTGTAGGTGCTATGGTATTTTAAAATTATCCTTAGTGATCACAAGTCAGGATCAAACTGCTTCTTCAGATCTTGGTTGTTTTTACTAACTGTAGTTTAAACAAACTATAATTCTTGAGTTTGATAATCTCAGGATACTACAGTGAGTTTAAAATGGAAAGAAAGCGCTTTCCATCTATGTTCACATAGCAGAAAACAATGGTTTTCCCCTGTGCCTGAACCCAGCCCACTAAGTGATACTTAGTGATTTTTTAAAAGGATGATCAGAACCGTTTTTTTGGCTTTGTTTTACCAATAATTAAAAATGTTAACATGCTTACTAGAAAATGCCCTGTAGACTGAATTAAATTGAACCATGAGAGGTAACTGAACTAATTGATGTGAAAGTGCTCTTCTTCCTGCCTTGTTGAAGTCAATTGCTGCAATAAACTGAGTTGATTAATTTAGCAGAAAAATCTAATGAAGGTAATCCTACAATTTTACAACACTAGCAATATACAAGATGTGCTTTATAGTGCTAAACCTCTATTTTTGGCAAAGTACCACATCTCCCAACCCAACAGAACCAAAGGGGTAGAAGAATTCGCCTGTAGTGTTATGCCAAGGACACACCCCAGAGGATTCTATTTCTACATTCCAGAAGATTAAGTAATTCTTCTGAGCAGAACAACACAGCATATTTATCTTAAGACTGACATTTGACATGAACTAAAGTAGGGTATCTTGGTTAATATAATTTTATTTTATGTCATGTCAATGGTATTGATAACACCCCAATGATTGCACTTACTGGTTGGACTAAGCTATCATGAAGTAACATAGTAAATGTCCACTTTGCTTACATCAAACTAAGAGCCTTGGTACTGACTCCTGCAGTATCCATATTTCCAGAGTAGAGCCTTCCCCTCAGTGGGGGGCAGAGTTCCATGGTAGAGCTTATCCTCCGAATGCAGAAGGGGCATGAATTAAAAACCCCAACATCTCCAATGAAACTGATATCAGGAATAGGACACAGATACACCTCTGCTGAAAACTTTGGAAAGCTGCTGCCAGTGAGGATGGACAGTGCTGGACTGGGTGGACAAATGGACCAATTCAGCATGAAGCATTCCTCATTCTTCATGTTTGAGGCCCTTCCTGAAGGTTCACTTGAGGACTGCTTCACTCCAGATGTGGCTACCCATGCAGGTCTTCAGTAGAGGGCATTGTTTTGGTGCCCCTACTATCAAAAGTGAGGACAGTGGCTAAAAGGTGAGAGGGCTTCTCAGTGGTGAAGTTCCATTTGTGGAATGCTCTCAACTGAGAGACTAACCTAGCACCAAGTTTTAAAATATGAATTCATTTCTCTTGAAAATTTTACATTGCTTCGAGATCCTCTGCTGTTAGTTCTCATGTTAATTTAACAATGCTGCTACATTTCTCTATTTTTAGTTACCTGATCATCTTTGAACGGACTGACCCAACGTTGTGTTCCTGAAAAGCTCAAAGTCCGGCTTCTTTTCAATTCCTTCATATGCCCAGATTCCCCATTTCCACCTAAACATTTCTCCCTTCTCTCCATATCCTTATGCATTATTGTTAATTTTTATTGTTAACACTTCTATCCTGTTTTGGTCCTGTCAGGGCTTAGTCACACTTCCTCTTGTCCCACTGCAGTACCCCAGGGAAAGCCGCTCTTTAGCATTCAATTAGAGCAAATGAAAATTCTGGTTTCCCCAAATGGATTGCCATTTGTTCCATTTTTTCCTCTAAAGAGCAAGTTTTCCCTTGGAAAGGAATGGGTCAAGGGGAAAACCGCTCAGATCTATGCCTAGAAAGTGCGGGTCAAGTGGCAAACCGTTTGGACCCTTGCTTTCTAGGCATGGCACAAGTGGAAGAGTAGATGATCCCTAAGTCACTCTCTTCAGTTGCTCCTTCTACCTATCACAGGCACTATAAATATTGCTGTCCCCCTGCAGCAAAATAGGCTTCAGCGTGATCATTATGCATTCCAATGTACACATGCTGGGTGTTTTTTCACCCAAGCATTAATGCTCGATAAAATTAAAGCATTTATTATGTTTGAAAGTTCTCACTTCTTGCAATCCAAGAACCTCTAGGCTCTCTGAAGTAATTTGAATAACATAATTGATTTAGGATACACATATGTAGTTACATCAATCATCTCTACACACCACAAAAACTGGGATAATTTAGTTCAAAGTCTCTATCCCCAAAGCACTGCTTAAAGTATGGCTCCAAAATTTGGAAGAGGGGAAACAGAGGTTCCCATATTAGTATATGCTGCTTATTTCCCTCTTAAATTCAAAACGCCTAGTGTTAAAAAAAAAGAAAAGCCAAAATGGTAGCCCTTCTACCCCTTCTATATGCTGTGTTGTTACCTAATGTGGCTCAAATTATGTCAGGTTCAAAACTGAGGCAAGTTTTTAAAAGTCCTTTACATAGCTTAGTGTCTGCTGAACTAAGTAAGGGGATGAGGAAGTTTGCCCAAATCTTTGGTAAATGCAAAACTTAGCTGATGGTGGAAAGAACTACTGCAGCACAATGCAATACTGGCTGCAGTAGAGTCAGTGGCAAGCCTCCCATTGGCATAAAGGAGATTAGAATTTCATTGAAAGTGAGCAATGAGCCCAGGAGTTCTAAACATCTCTCCAGAGCATACATCATTTCATCATGACACATTCTGATTGTATTGTAGGCACCTCCACCCTTCTCCTATTTACATTTACATAACATGGTAACTAAAGCAATTGCCTAAGCTAAAAAGTATTTATTGTATTCCCCTCCCCCCAAAGGCCAAACAATGTTTAAGACCATTTAAACAGCTGGGGGAAGTTGAGAGCTAGAATCTTTCTTTCTAAAGCTTAGGGCACATAAGCCGCACCTCAACTGCACATACCCTGACATTTCAGTTGATGGTTTAGTCAGGTACAGGCCCATTGCCAAGGAAATGAATCATGGGAAGGTTAAATGCCTTACTTATGAATTTCTTTTACCCTCCCATAATTTCTCTACTCCATAGTTTGAATTTTGCTCCTTTGAGGACAAGCCTCTCTTAGTGCCTATTTGTTGAAGGGTTAACTTTCCTTTCTGTTTAAAAATGGCAAACATTTTTAAAATTATTGTTCTTGTTATTGTTCTTTAACAATGCAAAACCATCTTTATTAGGCTAACTAGTAAATGTGTGGCCTCTCAATTGCTGCATAGAATTCTTCCTCAGGCAAAATGGAAAGTGTCAGTTTATAGAATGCAGGGCTGATTAAAAGGTCAGAAACTTTTATTCATCTGAGCTATATAGCTGCTTAATTAGGGTGGGGGATAATCGGGGGGGAGTGTGCTTCAAATAAGTAATTGAATATGAGCTATAAATTATTATAATGACCCAATGATCCACTGCAGCAAACTGAAATGTGGAATTTTAAAGATTATACTTTCCATCTATGTAGCTCTCTCACATAAGAACTCAGACCGCATTACTGCCATTCTTTTGTGCATCCACTGCATAAGTGTAGTATCATTGTGGTGTCAGGTTCTACCTACAATCTTACATATCAACTAAACACCCATAGTAGTTCCCTGCACATAAAGCTACAGTGGTACCTCGGGTTAAGTACTTAATTCGTTCCGGAGGTCCGTTCTTAACCTGAAACTGTTCTTAACCTGAAGCACCACTTTAGCTAATGCGGCCTCCTGCTGCTGCCGTGCCGCCGGAGCACGATTTCTGTTCTCATCCTAAAGCAAAGTTCTTAACCCGAGGTACTATTTCTGGGTTAGCGGAGTCTGTAACCTGAAGCGTATGTAACCCGAGGTACCACCGTATAAGCTTAGGGGTGCTGCTCAGATGATCAACAAGTACACTGAGACTGTAAAAATATTTAGGCTACCTAATTTATTCCATTCTCTAACTTCCAATATTTAAGAAAATATATTCTGTTAAAGCTAGGAATATAACTTTTACACTCTTCTCATGCTTGGGTGGCAGGACTATACTTCCACCCAGCTCACCCCAGCCACTCTAAAACAGCTGCACAAAAAGGCACACAACAGTGATATAGACACTGGAACCAGACCCTGTGTTTGACCCAAATACTACCTCTGTCCACATATCTTCTCTGGCAGTACTATTACAGGACCTCCTATTATCATCCACAACATCGGGGGTTCTCTCACTTGCTCATATTTCACTGCAATTATGTGCCATCATCTTCTAATAGTGTCTTTCTCCATAAGGCAAACAATAGCAGTATCTAAGCAATAAGAATAAATGGACAAAAATCTGACATCAGAAATGGCAATGAAGCCAGTGAGGGGACATACCAGCCTTCCAAGATACAAGACAGACCTTATGGTGACTACCCTTGAACAAAGGAACTTCAGAAGGAGACTAAAGCATGAAACAGTTGAATTGCAGTACGCCAAGAAGTTTAGGGCTATATTTCAGAGTAAACTGACACAATGGATTTTTACCACACTATATGCGATCACGGGTGTCCCCATTTCAGGGTGTTTGTGTTACCAACTACTGATTTTGTATGCATATGAAACTAATGAGTTTCATTTCCTTCTGATCTGATTGTTTATACACTTCCTACCCCTTCCCTGTGAAAAAACCCTACAAATGTACCTGCAGTTCAAGACAACACGTATCTGATTAAGCATTCTGTAGTCAATGAAAGTTTATCTGCTTAGTCTTGGGTACCACAGGAAGATACTAACACGGCTACCACTCTGGATATTGACATTTAGTAATTCACTATTCTTCAGCTCAATAGTGTTTTCTAAAGTTGCATCTGATGTAACATCACAAGCATATGTGGTCATAATTTGAAACCTCTTCTCCCAAGAGTTTGTATTTTAAAGTGTGGGGGGGGGGGAAGACTGAACAGCTAATGCATATAAAATTACACTGGCAGAGGGAAATAAAAATAAAATGGAATTCTGGCAGGAGATTCTTTTTGACATAATGCAACAGAGTTTTTCAGCTGAAAAGGTTATAAACTCAAGTGACCTATAAAAAAGCATGAAGTGTACACAGACAATTGGAAACACAGACAAGGATGTATATTGTATTATATCATTTACTGCTTTAGCCAGTGGTGCAGGAATCTTCCATAAAGTGAGGAGGAGGAAAAGGTTGTGGATCCCTGCATCACACATATCTTTCATGCTCATATGGAAACCAGTTCATCGTGGTGCTGCTGCATATGTGTATACATACCAGAATATACAAACAGATACCAGAGCATACAGGTGGGTGTTTCCTAGATTATTGTTGCCCAGTCAGGATAGGAAGAGGAGGAGGAGCATTGGCTAAGTAAATATTGCACATTTTGCTCTGCCCACAAATATTGCACATTTTGCTCTGCCCACAAGGTTCTGGGAGATACACACATATTGCAGTGACTGGACACTAAACTGAAAATGAAAGCTTTAAATAAATCAATTGTCTGTTAAATTAAACATACCATATAAAACACTGTAAGTGAGGAACTATCTTACCTTGAGAAATTGAGGAAGTGAACATGTCTAGTGAATAAATAGGGCTGTTCGGCAGTGCTTATATTTTTAATCAATTCCATCTAAAAACAAGAACACACTGAATTTAAAATCAAGCTTGTCAAAATGTGGCACCCAAACAGCAGCCTTCAGAAGAGATTTGTTTCTTTGAGGTACTGATACATTAGATCCCAGCCACTGGCACCAACTATATGGGGGCCTGGGCACCCACAAAAAATTGTTGTGCGTGCTCGGCACCCGCACTGCAGGGCCTCTGACATGACTCCTGGGGCCTTGCAAAGCACTGTAAGTCATATCCAAGGCCTCATGGGGGCCTTGGGGATGGTGTCCAAGGCGTTATGCAGCCTCTGACACAAATTCCGGGGCTCCCAGGCAGCACGTGCGATGTAATGTGATGTCATGATACAACGTGATGTCATTATGGTATGCCGTGATGTCATGATGTCACGCTACATTTCATGTGCCGCTGGGCACCCATAATCTGGGGTCAAGTCAGTGCCCCTGACCCCAGCACTGTCTATCAAGAGTAATGGGAAGGAATAGAGATGGTCTATGCTACACTAAGATGGGAGAAAATAAGGCCACTTCTGTGACCTCCTAGCCTGCAAAAGTTCTAAATGTCAATATACTTTGCTTCACCAATTCACCAATTCACATTACATCAATTTTGTGGGATAAGCAGGAAGGTAGTTTTCTTCTCTTCCGACTGGCAGTTGCTGTGCCTGACTTTTGCTCTATTTACTGTGGTGCTTCGGAAAGTAACAACTTCATAAAGCAGTACGTGCAAGGAGCAGTGTATTTCTAAGGTCAACCTTGTTAATGTTGAATGAAAGGTTCCTTGGGACCAGTGACAGCATGGCCACATACATTTCTTGGAGCCTGCAGGGGATGTCCTAGACTTTGCACTTAATTGGAAGATCTGCTCTAATGTTAAAAACCCATCGGATTCAATCACCTGCCCATCAGATTATGTGCATGAAATTCACACATATTGTTCAAAAATATTACACCTCCTATATTTATTTAATGTAGAAATGTATTGCTTCTCTTAACAAAATTATGCACAACTTTGCAGTGTATACCAGGAGACAGATATGCCTAAAAGAACATAAATGAATAAGTCAAAGTCTAAAAAAAAATAACGTAATTCTACCACATAGAACTTGCATTGCAATGGTGTGATACAGTGCTTTTTCCCCTGAGAAAAAGAGGTGCAGGAACTCCCACCTTTTTTTGATGGACAAACCTAAGTTGTTGAGTTTCTTTCAGGAAGGGCTTTTTAAGGGGGCGCCCAGAGTGTTCCGGCTGAAAAAAAGCCCTGGTGTGATGTCATGTAAAATTGTTTGGTTATTACTGTACATTCTATTTGCCACCAACCACAGACCTAATTTTTGGTAACTTAAAAAAATTCTTTCATACCCATGTGAGAGAAATAAAAGGTGTTTATTTACTGTAGGCCCTGACTTTATTCTTTCATTTGTATCTACTGACTGGCATTAAGTCGTAATCTACCTTTTCCATTATTTAAGAAAGCCTATGCTATTGTTTCCATGGAGATCACTTTTCAAAAGCTGGTCTCAACTATCAGGATAGTTTTTCCTCTCCCCTCACTATTTTGGCCTGGTTGTGTTTAAGTCATTTTAGAATGCAGTTCCAAGACTTAATAATGCAAAGCTAGATTTTACTTTTAATTTCAGAATATATTTGGTTAAAAAGGGAGGTGAAATACAGTTCTCAGCAGTCACTTTCAAGCTTTTGGAGTGTTCTGTAATATGTCAGGCTCCTGAAAGCATTAAAAGAGATGTGTGCAAAAGAATTCCAGACATTCTTGCAGCTCTGATTTCCTGACTTCTGCTCTGCGCAGATTATTCTAATTGGCTTTAGAAAAACTTCTAGTTGTATTGGGGGGGGGGGGTGGACTTGACTGTTACCATTCCTTTAACTTGAAGGCTACAGTAACTGAGCAAGATTACATACAGATTTGTCCAATTAGACAATATAAAGCAATGCACAAATTGGAAATAAATATGTTTGTAGAAGGTGGTAATATGCATGTTTCCTCACTCTAGTTTAGTGGGGCTTACTCCCAAGTAAATATGCATAGGATTGCAGCCTACATTAAGTTAAATTGCTGGAAATGCTGCTCTAGTTTGGATGTATTTACTTGTTAGCATAAATACTACTATATACTGTTTCCATCATACTACTGGAAACTTCTCAGCTAGCCAAAAGCAAGGCAGACTACCCAAGTTGTTCTCCAGTGCACCTGTTTCATATGCCTACCAAGTCTACTCTGATGCTCCTCTCTCCCCAGCTCAACAGAAGATTCATGTGAGGAGGAGGAGAACTGCAGTAAAGAAAAGAAAAGGGTTAGCTCAACCATATAGGCAGACCACTGTGCAGGTCCCTTGGTTGGAACAAATCAAAGGGCATTCTCATGCTGATCACTCTACATACAGTCTGTGCACCCTGGAATCCTCTAGAATGCAGGCATAGTCTCAGGTTCTACAGTGAGCAGGGCCTGACTTCAACAGCAATCTTCCCTTCTGCAGAAGCCGAAAGCTAGATCTAGTCAAACTAGCTGAAGAATTAATACTGCCATGTGTCTCCGCAAAAGAAAATCCTACCACACTGACTAAACAACTCATCTTAGGTATAGGAAATGTGGAATGACACCTCCCTGACCCAGAAAGGTATAAAAACTGGACTGCTGGAGCCATTTTTTTGTTCTGGCTTTGGCTAGTTCCACTATGAAAATCAATTGCTCAATCACCTATGTGGTTTTGGGCTCCCCAGATCCACTCTGCTGAATATCACTGGGCCTGAAATCACTTAGGTAATGAGAACCAGGGATCGGATTCTCCTGCTTTTTTCTTTATTGTCTCTGGACCCCCTGCTTGCTGAAGCAGATGTCCTAGCTTGGTGCGGCTGCTTCAACAACCTATTCGCAGGCTTCACTACTTTTCATCCCTTTCCCTGGATCTTTGCTAGCTGAATCTGAGATCCATGAAGCTTTTTTCAGGGTCTAGCTCATCTAGCCCAATATTCCTTTTTCTCACATGGCAGGACCTGGATGCAACAGCACTCTGCTCACATGAAGTTCCCAGAAACTGTTATTCAGTGGCCTCCTTTGCCCAGAAGAATCCTCCTGCTCAGCTGTGCATGAATGAGGCCTGGTCTGCAAGATGAGCCCAGATAGACAGTGCAGGCTGAAGTCATCCCCCATCTCCTCCAATGCCTTGTGTGCTTGTTCCTTCTTGTGTGTGTGCATTTAGGTGTTCTGCAGTTAGCTAATCCCCTGAAACCATAGAAATGTATGCATATTGTTACTGCCCACTGATGTTAATAGATATGAATTGTTGTGGAGCTATACCCCACTGAAATGTTAAATGTGTATATTTTGATTCTCAATAGATATCTGCATTTTTAAGACCTGTGTGAGTATAAAGTACTGGGTAAATCTGCCAAGATGCACAAATGCCAATGTCTAACATGTGTCTACTGAAGAGGCTTGATAATAGCAGCCTGTTTATTCTAGCACAATTTTGACTTCCATTTCTGTACATTATAGAAAGGGCAACTCCATAACTATAGGAGAGTGACAGAATTATTAAACCTAGAGCACCCAACTGTAGGGCTTATTTCTGCCTTTCAATTTTTGAAATCACAGAGCAAAGGTTAAGGGAGTACAAGATTGTTTAGCATAACATTGGGCTGCGTTTTCAGCAGCATTCCACTTGGTGGTGTAGAGAAATGGCTGATTCATGACAGGTTAAGAGAAAGGACACTCATTTGAAGGATGCAAACAAAATCCAGTTTCATCCAAAGGAAATGTAATTGGTTACCTGGAATTAAAATCACCTTTTACTGTATCAACACTAAACATATAAGTTCTTCAAATCATTCCTTTTCATTTTTTAAAAGGAAAACAAAAATGTTGATCCACTTTAGATAAAATCCAGAGAACTTTAACTTAGATTATAAACCAAAAGGTACAATGTTTTCACTGCACAAGAATATTTTAGTAAGCAACACATTTTCATATTCTACAGTGATTTTTTGTTTTAAATCTGCAAAGATCTGGGAAATAATAAAAATAAATAGTGGCTTTAAATTATACATATGTTGATGTGAGAAAATTATTTTTAAATTAAAGTTAGGTCATTTACAGCACAATAATGTGCATCTCTAATATGAAGTAAGCCCCACCAAGTTCAATGGAGCTTAAGTGTTCAGATGTTTATGATCTTAATCATGGCCAATCCCACTTTCTTATAAAATGGTGGTGTATATGATGTGACGCTAAAAACAATATAAAATGACTCAATTTACACAAGCCTTTAAGAACGGCTTCAAAGGATGGAGTTAGGAGGACCCAGAATAAACTGAGGGTTGCGAGAGATTCTAGAGACAACGGCAAGGGCTTCCCGGGCTGTGTTTGGGGCTTTCTAAATCCGGCCCGTGGACGGTCCGTGAACCAGCATGTTTTTACATGAGTAGAATGTGTGCTTCTATTTGAAATGCATCTCTGGGTTATTTGTGGGGCAGAGGAATTTGTTCTTTTTTTTTTTGCTTTTTCCCACCACATGGTCTGAGGGACGGTGGACCGGCCCCCTGCTGAAAAAGGTTGCTGACCCCTGTTTTGGAGCAACACAGGGAGAACAGGGAAGCAGCAAGGCTGCTGCTTGGGGAAGGTGGCAAAGTGTGGAATTAAAATAGACTTACTATGTGGCAAAGTGGGTTTCATGACAATAGTATCTAGTTATTCTAGCCCAAGAGTATGGAGTCTTAAACCAACAGGCACTAAGCAAACCACAAAGTAAGCTGTGTATACATAGCGGGAGTCTACGGGCTAAAAGGAAACTGTGATTAGCCAGTAACAGTTTGAAAGTCCATTTCCCTTTAAATTACAGAAGCTTACGAAGACTCTACTGCATGTGGATCTAGTCAGCTTGCTAATACTTGAAACAGAATTCCTGCTTATTTTCCCATTCTCAATTGCTGCTGCTGTCCCTCCAGGGCCAGCCCACCCATGAGACAAGGAGAAGCGACCACTTCAGGCAGCAGGATCTACAGAGGCAGCTGATCCGGCCTCCAAGGAATGAATTGGCGGTGGCTGCCGCATGGCAGCAACAGCTATGGCATGCTCTTTGGAGTCCAAATCTGTCACCTCCTTGGCAGCACCCCCCCCCCCCAATGTCACAGCGGCTTCTCAGTGAATAGGAGGCTCTGCTGGTCTCCTCCCACCCCTAGGGAGGAATTGGTGGGTGCTGCCCTCTGTGGTTTCCTGGGCTCTGCATCTGAACGGCATAATTCAGAGTGGGTCCCTTCGCATCTGTGACAGGTTTTGATTCCCACTTCAACCACCACTGTTTGATTTTTATGCCCCCCCCTCTGTTCTTGATTTAGATCTTCATTTACCCCTTCTTCCCTGGTTGTGGGGGGGGGGAGGACCATTTTGTGGTTTGCTCCAGGAGCCAAAATGTATTGGGCCAGTCCCACTGGCCTCCAATATTCTCTCCCCTATCTGCAGCTTTCACTGCAAAACCCATTTACCCCATTCCTTGCCTCAAACCTTTTTGATGTTCTCTTTCCACTTGGAAAATTCTGAACTCCCAGTCCTTACTGCAAGATCTGTCTCTGATTATTATTTTTGGACAACTACTATATACAGGGTTAATTGATCCTCATAGCATGCAGCAGCAGCAGCTTTGATCCTAAAAGTAAGCATCAGTATCTTACACTGGATAATTTCATGGCTTGTTTTCAGGCTGCAATGACTGATTAGCTTTTTCGGCTTTCAGTGCAAAAGAAGAGCTTTTAGAGCAGGGCCCAGAAAGAAAAACAACCAACCTCTGAAAATGTTTGCCTTTCTCCATACTATTTGCTGCCATTGTTTCCCCAATCTGCTGCTGCTTCAGTGCCCATTTCCTTCCTTGGTTAGGAATTCTCTCTCTTTCAAACAATATTCTCAGACAATCCCAGAAAATTCAATGACCTCACAATGCTATATAGCCAATGAAATTTGGCTATGCACCAACACCACTGAAGGTTAAGGAAGCTGATTTAGACTGCAATCCTGACCTCATTTACCTGGGAGTAAGTCTTGCTGAATTTAATAGGACTTTGACTAAGAGCAATAATTCCTGGTTTCAAATGAGTGATCCTGGCCATTAAAAATCTAGGAGCAAATGAAGTCTATTCAATGCAACATTTCCGGAATAAGTGAACACTTTCACGTCGCTTACAGTTTAATTCCCCACAAATTGCCAAAAGCAGGGCACCCTTAAATACTGATAAAACAGTAGCAAAAATGGACTTAATTATCAGCTCTGCTATAATTTACTTATGATACCATTTGCCAGAATGATCAAAAAATATATGCAGTTAACAGTTTGTTAGCTAAGAAAACTGATAATTTTAATATAAAAATATTTCTAATTCTACTGAAAAATAATTTACTGCAATGCCCTATCAAAAATACTCAGAATTAAATTACTCTAAAAATGAAAACTGTAACATACAAAAAGACACAAACAACTTACCTGTTCATTCTTGGTTAGCCTGGTTTTATTATGAATATCTGATGTAACCAAGTTGAACCCATGTCTCTCAGACAGAATTCGCAACAGCAAAACCACAGTTCGACTCCCACACTTTCCAACCCTGTTATACACCACTTGGCTAGGGAATGGAAGTACCTAGACAAAGAGATACACATTAGCCTTCCTATTTAGAAATCTTTAAATACACAGGATAATTTTGTTGTAACTCAAGAGATGAGTGTTTCAAAATTAAATGCACATATTTCAGAGATCGAAAGAAAGCACTGGCTCAGAAACTAGGAAGTGTTTCTTCTCACTGTGATAAGCTATTATAGCAATATAATAAATCACATCTAAGATTTAACAGAATTATTGTGGACTAAAGTATTAGCCTACAAAAAGTTTATGTCACAATAAATGTTAGCTTTAAAATGCCACAAATCCTTTCCCCCTAATTTCTCTGTCAAATGTACTAGCAATAAGATTCAATTAGTTATTGTTTCTATTACCTGAGAAGAACAATGAGCTGACTGCACTTTTCAATTAAAAGAGATCTATTTGCATGCTTGCCACTTCCTTCCCCTGTCTGGTTGTTACTCAGGTAGAGTTTCAAAATATGCATAGCGTGTTTCAATTCTAGCAAGTTTAATGTCCAACTTCAGAGTTGCACCCCCTTAGAAAGAACTGAGCAATGGGAATGAATAATCTTTGATGAAGAAATTTTAATTCCAATTAATTCCCATCTGAATAAATGCCAGTGTAGATATCAGGACAGCATTCTTTTTGGGGAGTAGAAACGGTTCATTCATTCATTCATTCATTCAAGCCACTTATTAGTCAATGCAAAAATGTTTACTTCTGCATGCAGTCTTCAGCTGTACTGCTTACTTCACTAAACCAGCCTTACTTCAAGTGCATATCACTTTAAAATCTTATTAATGCAGCCTCTATAGGACAGACTGAGAAGTTAATAAGATTTTTCATTCACAAAGCTTGCCTTTGGAAATCACGGCTTTCATTTAGTTTTCAATTTAATTTTTAATATTTTGAATTATAACTACTTCATTTCTGTTGACTGTCTGACACAAAGTGATATGGCTGTTATCTGAATTACATCTTCATGACTAGCCGCAGGAAATGTTATTTATTCATGAGTAACATTTTGCATATTTTAAAAGTACTTTAATAGTGCTATGCAACCACTGGGTTTTATATCAAATATTTATCACAAACTTTAAATAACTACCAATAAACTAACTGTGTACCTAAAAAATGTTGACTGCTTAATATTCTAATTTGTCTGAAACTGTCAAAAGTACAACAGGTGAAAGTTTTATAAAAATACAACATATGGAAATAAGACCTCAGAGGCTGAAAATCTCTCACCAGTTTTGACTGGATAATTCCTATTCTGTCAATGCTAAATTGCATTGTTTTGTGCAATTTATTTAGTTGGATCCTTCACTTATGTGGCTAGACTTGCATATCAATTTGTGCAAGAAGCATAGCTTTCATTAAGCACCTAAATCTGCTGTAGCCGTATGAAAATCAACTAGACTTGTCTGAAAAATGAATGTTGCAGACCTATTTCATCCCCAGGGTGTCGGAGACTTCTCATCTCCCTACTCATGAGCCATCTCTGCTGCTTTAAATATTTTTACTCTTTTCATCATTTCCGAAACATTCACACAATATATGTATAGGATTCAACTATAAATCTAAATATTATTTGTTTACTTAAATCCAAACAGATATAGTAACATAGTTACTCCCACTCCTTCCTCCACTGCACCTGCAAGGAGATTTAAAGCTTTCATTCCTGATTTTGTTTTGCCTCGGCTTGTCTTTGTGTTCAAACAGGGACAAACTGTAGTTGGTCTTAACTATGGTTACTGAAACAAGGCAATTTCAAACTATAGGTTATGAACTGGGTTTAACTGAACAGACTGTGGTTAAGATTAGTCACAGTGCAGAGCTCAAACATAACACTAAACCCTAAACTGACTAAGGTCTGGGCACTGAGGAGTAGGATTGGAAGCCCTCTCCACTGCCCCACCCCCAAATTAATTTTCAGAAATGAGGATATTAAGACAGAAGGTGGAAAGTAGGTAATGCAGATCATTTTGGGACTCTGTGCAAGCTTAAATGATTTAATTTAGGCTCAATTAGTAGTCAATTTCTACAATGTGACATACAGTATAGAAAACCAAAATCATCCTTACGGAACCCAAAACCAAAAATGTCACCATCAGCAATGCCACATGAAAACCAGAGTAAAGAGAAAGGTTTCGGCTTGAGAAGGAAGGCAAACATCAACAAATCTCCCTAAGTAGGGATTTCCATAGATTGGGGCCACTACAAAAAAAGGTTGCCTTGTGCACCCCAGACTTCTACCACTTTAAGGATAGCGGGTGGTATTCAACTAGGTTTTACTTAGAACAGCCCTACTAAAATGAATGACCATGACTTTAAGTCCATTAATTTCATTAGGTCTATTCTAAATAAAATTCAGTTAAATGACACACATAATGAGAAGCAGAATCTCACTGGCTGATCTTTAACCTTTTTCTTTATTAAAATATTTATGCCTTAAAGGGCCAAGTTTTTATCATCTGGCATCTCAAGTACTGTATGTACATTTCCTTGGCTTTAACCAGCCTTCCAAAAAATGCAATTGCTCTCTGGAGAGAAAGGAGGTTATCAAGTGAGTGAATATCATTTCTCATCAGCTTACAAATATCCCCCTTGTAAGTTTTCTGTGAAAATCCATGTTTATGAATCATAGGAACAGATGGGATGGTCCTGGCCTATACCAAGTCAGATCCCTGCTTCATCTGAGTAGTTCAGTATCACCTGCAGTGGTTCTTTATGGTCTCAAACAGGCATCTTTGATAGCTGTGCTATCTGACATCCTTTAACTGGAAATTGGAGGGTTCAAACCTAGCACACACATCCAAAGCTTGTGTCCTGCTTCTCCACCACTTTACACACTGAAAAACTTATATTGTCTTAGGCAGCAATGTCTTCTTGTTTTCAGCAAATGGACATTTCAAAGGATACAACTGTTGCCATTATTGGACACTTACCAAATGTATGCCTAATTTGCATAGAAACATTTACAGTTGATTGCACTTGTAGCCTAGCTCCATTCATTAGTATAAACTCATCGGCTTAATTTATTAGTCACTGATCGCTGTGTGCTACAAGAATCCTACTAGCACCACCCATTTCCAAAAGAGTTCTCCAATAAAGTTATAATCAATTTTAACAGAAATTTACTTCTAACTCCTCTCAATCCTTTTTGAAGTGATTCCCTTTCTTTTAGAATATGCTGTAATTTCCACTGATATATCATATGCATTTATAAAACTGACTTTCCATAACAGAGCCCATTAGACTAACTACAGATAAGCTACGTAACAAAACAAAACAAAACAAAACAAAACAAAACAAAACAAAACAAAACAGCGAGGGGTAAAACCCTGCACAAAATACCACCAGGGATTCTGAGATGATAGGAGAAAAGTGTTTACTCAACTCAACAAATATGTATCTTCACAAAAAATAATAAAAATTAGTTCAGTTTTAATGTTATCATTTATTTATTTCCTTTATGAATCCCATGAGGCATCCCAAAGCGATCTGCATTTTAACAGTTAAAGAGGTCCACATTATTTGAGGTTGCTACCAACACAACTCTTATTTCAAGTTGGCCAACACACTTGAAAGATTCAGAGGAGGAGTTAGGTCAGCCTTAAGCTCCATGATAAGCATAGAAGACCATCAGAAGTGAGATTCCTGCTGCTTCACAGTATTCAGAGTGATAGTGTGGTGTAGCAGTTAAAGTGTTAGACCATGGTTCAAAACCCCACTCAGCTATGAAGCTCATGTCACGGCATGGTCCAGTCACAGTCTCTCAGTCCAACCTACCTCACAGGGGTGTTGTGAGAATAAAATGGAGAGGAGAACCATCCATGGCACACTGAGTTCCTTGGCAGAAACATGGCGATATAAATAAAATAGTAAAGAAAAAAGAAAAAAATAGCAAATATTCTGTCTTCCACACATCTCCTAAAATCCACACAGTGAATCAAAGGATTTTTCTTTTTTGTTATTAATGCTATGTATTTTGTGTTTTTATGTTGTAAACTTCCCTTTAATTTTTGAAAGAAGGGCGGCATATAAATTTGATGATGATGAATCTCATGCTATGTTGCAATTTTGGTTCTAAACAAATAAATATTTCCAAATGTTGATGAGATGAAACAGTGATCCACAATAAAATAAGTTATTTGAGTGTACTGCTGAAATCAGGAGACAGATAGGAGTCTTGCTCCCATTCTGCATGAAGCAAGATTCTCTACAACGTATGTAGCAATCACAGGTAAGGTATCTCTCATTTTGTGCTGAGCATCTGGGGACAGGTGGTAATCAAATAAAGATGAATCAGGTAGTAGCTGGTTTTGGTGACTACATTTATGGATCCCTAAGTATGGAAATATTTGAAAAAGAAATAAACACCCCACTCTTTAATTGATGTAGATCCCAATCAAAACATTTACTGAACACTGAATACTACACTTTCATAGCAATCTTATGTGCTGATCATCTGTAATCCTTTGTAAACCTATTGAAAACAAGGGATACTGAACTTAGTGAGAGGTTAAATCTTAGTAAAAATTTAGTAAAAATATGCAGGATCAAGCTGAGTGTCTTAAAATAATGTGGCTTATATCAATCTTGCAATCAAACCCTCAAAACTATTATCACTAGTCACTGGGATCGCTTCTGAGTACTGCATAGAATTGTGCTGTGTGGGGCAGGAAGAGCTAGTTCTCTCCCAGTTTACAGAAAAGTTGGTGCCTTGTTGACTTGCTATAGGCAAGCAGTTATTTATAAACCAAGATTACAAAAGACAATCTGCAGGTAGATTTTTAAGTGTTATTTATTTTTATACCTTTTAGGGTAATCCTATCTGGGTTTTGGTCTTGATATTTTTTCCCCTATAACTGAAACAGAGGCAACAGATGGTAAGACAATTGACTTAGTGAGTAAATAAGGAAATAAAAATAAAAGGGACCATGTGTCTTTGCTTGTGCAGTTAATGTGGATAATCTCCCATTTTTCAGCTCTCACAATTCTTTTTACACAAACATTTGAGAAATGTCTCAAAGTTTAAGAGTGACATTTGGCACTTCCCACTGCCCTCTTGCATGGCTCAGTAGGCTATTAGCAGCCAGATTAAGTGGGAGGCAAGGGGCAGAATTCTTTGTGCATTTCATGGCCCATCAGCTCAACATGATTCTTCAACTCTGGCATCTCAGAACATCTGGTTCACACTGTGAAGATCAAAGTTACAGCACACCAATTTGCAGGCTAGATGGATTTGGTCTTAAAAGACCAAAATGGATAGCAGAAGCATTTGGTACAACAATCCCTACTGTTCTGACCTGGATTTTTGTTGTTGTTTACAAATCAAGACTCTCTTAAAGTTGTAGGAGAATGTTGACAAAAATTAGGTTGTAAAAGAAAAGGGAATTGAAAATTTGAAACTGAAACACAACATTCCTTATATTGATAGCTTCTAGTTTGGGAGGGGGCAGGGATGGCAATACAAAACACAAAATAAATCAAACCAAACATTTATGTGAGCTACCTTTCCGAACACTCAAGATTCCAAAGATTTGACCACTGATTTATGGTGCTTTCCCCCAGTGACACACAAAAAACCCTCTTGAGTGCTATAGCAGACATGAAAACATTGTGGCAGCCAAGACAAAACCACGGATTTAGCCAGAAGATCAAATTTATGGGCAGAAATGTGCAATTCTTTATTCACTGATGCCACAGCAGTTGCAGATAGAGGTTGTGACCTCTATTCAACTAGGGAATTACTTTCAGAATAAGCAGGCATATATAATTTTTTTTTTGTAAAGCAGTACAGTGGTACCTCAGCCCTGAAGAACAGCCCTGTTTATGAACAATTCGGTTTACAAACTCTGCAAAACTGGAAGTGTCCCGGTTTGCGAACTTTACCTCAGTCTAATAACGGAATCCGAACGGTGGAAGGGTACCGGCAGTGAGAGGCTGCATTAGGGAAAGTGCGCCTCGGTTTAAGAACGGTTTCGGTTTAAGAACGGACTTCCGGAACAGATTAAGTTCGTAAACCGAGGTACCACTGTACTTAACTTACACATCAACCCATTAATGTTTATAAATTAATCAGAAGTAACAATGTTCAGAGACATATAAAACTGGGATAAAGTCCTGAATATATACATTCTATTTAGTTGTGATTTTTTTTAAAAGGTACATTTTGAGCAGCAAGTATTTTCAAACACACCCACTGACCATTTTATGCAAGTAGGCTCTTGCTAATGGATGTTTAAAGATCAATGTATATCGCAGTTTTAAAACAAAACTAACCCCCCCCCCAAAGTCTGACTACCCTATTTGGAAGATATGTCTAAATAGGAGAAAATTACTCACACAATACAAAGCTTTGCAATTCTTTTCTTTCCTTTTTGCTGCTTTCCCCCTTTTTAAACTTCTTTATTTTTCAGTTTCAAACAATCCCCACATACCCCCAGCCCTCAAGAAAGAGTCTTGTCTACAATGTAAATAATACAATAATGTAATTCTTTTGAAGATACAGAATTCACCTTACTGTTTTAGGCTAAACTATTGATATGTACCGTAAACCAAATATTCTCAGTCTGGAATAGATGAACCTCGAATTCCTGCTCACAATCATTTGAGCTTCCCAGGGGCAAAGGTAGAACACCCTAGCATTAGGCACAATCTGTCCACATCTTAGAGGTCTTTTCCTACAGTGTCTCTTATCATGAATAAGGTAAGTTTGGAAAGTGATGGCAGAAGTGAAGGGAATAATAGGGTCCAGATCAGACTGGAAGGAGTCAGTGGGAGGGGGAGTCTGAACTAAGGGAACTTGTTCAAAAGCTCACAACCATCCCAGGTTGAAGCTGAAAATCAACCAAGTTTTACTGCTGCCTTTTGTGTCTTCCCTTTCAGAAGGGAAAGAGCTTGCATCACCATACTTTCCACAGAGATATTTATTTCATATGTAAATAATCCTGTAATCTAAACCCATGACAGGCTGTGGTGGGCTTCCTGGAGCAGCAGGACCACCACAAAAGATGCAAGCCCTGCTGCTCATGCTGGCTGAAACAAAAGACAGGGAAATGTGGGAGAGGTAAATCACTGTGCTAGGTTGGAATCCGGAAGATCTCGGGTAAGCTAAGCCTTTCCCCTGGAATGCCTTGTTTTTGGGCTTTCCACATGTTGCTGTCGCTTGGATTCCCATTTGTGGAACATCCATCGGCTTGCGTAAATGGCAGCTGTAATGGGGATCTCCTTGCCACTCCATGAATAGAGGCTGGCAGGGCTGGGATAGAGTTGTCCTTCTGCCCAATGCACACCCAACCAACCTGGTGCAAATATAGCAGCTTACAACAGAATTTTGGCTGAACTGAAAATAAGAAGTAGCTCACCTTACGAGGGAGTGGCCCATGGTCATCCAAGTAAGTGGAATTTCCTACAAAGAAAGAAAAGTGAAATGTAAAATAAATTTTAATGGGTCAGAAATTAAACAGGTAAAGTACATCGGATAATCACTGCTTTATATAAAATTAAAAGAAACACAATCCTTCTTTGCAAAGGGATTTCTGTAACTGATAAGTAAGAGGTCTGAAGAAACTCTGCACTTCTCAAATAATGATAATAAAAGTAAGACATCTGACAAATGCAATTTCTATTATCATTTCATTTGTCATCTGCTTTACACAAAAGAAAAAAGTCTTGAACTTGACTCATCAAGGTGAAATACAGCAAATTAAAACTATTTAAAAACAGGAATTTACAACAATGAATGAAATACATGAAAAACTAATCCACTAACATATGCTACAGACAAGCCCTACCCACACCACTAAATGATGAGTGCCACCATTGGAAGTGGTACCTGAGTACACAAAAAGATCTTAGCCTTAAACAGAGTTAATAGTTCCATACATAGATTGTCTAGGTCTAGACAGCATCTTAAAAAGTAGAGACATCACCTTGCCAACAAAGGTCCGTATAGTAAAAGCTATGGTTTTCCCGGTAGTGATGTATGGAAGTGAGAGCTGGACCATAAAGAAGGCTGATCGCCGAAGAATTGAGGCTTTTGAATTATGGTGCTGGAGGAGACTCTTGAGAGTCCCATGGACTGCAAGAACATCAAACCTATCCATTCTGAAGGAAATCAGCCCTGAGTGCTCACTGGAAGGACAGATTGTGAAGCTGAGGCTCCAATACTTTGGCCACCTCATGAGAAGAGAAGACTCCCTGGAAAAGACCCTGATGTTGGGAAAGATGGAGGGCACAAGGAGAAGGGGACGACAGAGGACGAGATGGTTGGCTAGTGTTCTCGAAGCTACCAGCATGAGTTTGACCAAACTGTTGGAGGCAGTGGAAGACAGAAGTGCTTGGCGGGCTCTGGTCCATGGGGTCACAAAGAGTCGGACACGACTAAACGACTAAACAACAACACATAGATTGTCTCAGTAAGAGACTGATATAGAGTGAATGCTCATGTGCATGGAACCTCATGGGAGCCTTTAATGATCTGCCATGTGCTGTTGGTATTCTACTTTCTGAAGCACATACTTTGTTTTCAAACTTTTTATAACACTTGAAAAATAAATTAGTAGTGGCAAGTATTTTGTGGTCAAGAAGCATGCCATGCACTGGAATCACATATAAAAGATGCCATATATCTTATACAAGATGAGATTTTAATGGCTTTTACGTTACCTTGATAATTTCTAAATGAACTTTAAACTGAATTGGTTTGAACAATTTTTCCCTAGACCATGGCTTCTTTTCAAAGCTTAAAATGCATCAGCTATTATTATTGACATGAAAGGAATAGCTCTTTCATTCTATTCCAATTTTATAGTAAGCACTTGTCCTTTTGTGACTAATTCGTTCTGTATTTGTTATTTAAGCTGGTGAATTCTTTTTCTCTATTCCAAAAAAATAACCTTGTAATCCAAGGTTTCAAGGCTGAACCCAGAGTAATGCTATTTGAAGTAAACAAAGAACTCCTGTAAAACACATACAATACATACATGAACTTTGCAAAAATAGGTAAACTACATGACATTTACAACAGCTATTGTATATTCTGGATGTGTACAGGCATTTTAAAATATTAATGTTAGAAGTCTGGCAAAATCACAATATTTTACAAGAAAAAAATGGAAGAGAGCCATTTTACACTGTGATAAGCCAATTAATGTATTTAAATAACTCTTTTAAATATATATATATTATAACAATAGGAAGGCCATACCTTCCTGAGCTGTATTTGTACAATAAAAATCTTTATGGATGGTATTCAACTAATGAGTCCCATCAGTGGAAGCCAGCACAAATACTTCTGCGTGTGCAATGGGACTCCCTGCAAAAAACAAACAAACAAACCTTTGGGAAGTTGGGGGGGGGGAGAGGTAGGATCATTCCATCTGGCAAGCTGAAATGCTTACTCTGGCAGAACAATCTCTACATAGTGCAACATTCAATTCCTCCTTAGGCTATTTTTAGACTTTGTTTTTCACCCCCTTTCTCTTTTGCCACAGGGGATCACAGTTTTTGTAGTTCAAAACCACAATCAATCTTCAGGTAGCAAAAGATGCTCCAACATAATTCTTAGGAGCTCTCAGCTGCCTGCTACTGCCCCCCCCCTCCATTGTGAGTCTTCCCATCTTGAGGAAGAGTCAAGTAAGTGGCAGAGGGCCTGTGTCAATCAGGCTACTCAAGCACCTTTTCTGAACGTTTGATGGGCCCAATTCATTTTGGGGACAAGTATCAGACTGCTTACTTCATCCACTTTCAGACAGAGGTGAAGATAAATTCTGATAAGTTCTGTTATATTATTAGTTACATTTACTTGTAACATATAGAAATTGTTCATAGTAAGGAATATACGGTAGGTTTATTGTGTGCCTCTGAATATTATGTGTCTTCTCTTTTCCCCGTGTTCTGACAGTGGAGCTAAATTTATGTTAACAGCACCTCTTTCCAACACTAGCAAAAGCCTAAGTTTCCCCATGATCCAGCCGTTAGCACATACCAATTTTCCTTAACAATGAGAAGTCTGTATGAAGAAGCAACCCTCTCTGTAATTAAGACAGCCAGCAGAATGCAGCTATTGATATAAAAAGAATGATCCTAGCATTCTCTTAGTTTCATGACAAGTATTCCTTACTCTGTGTTAAAACAAGTGATCTTTTGGTCTACACGTATAAAGAAAATAGTTTTTTTAGATCTGGCACAAACATAGCTACATTTTAGGATACTGAGATTTTTTTAATAGTATGAAATAAGTATACGTGCCTTTCAGTGGTGTTTCATGTAGCCATAGGAAGAACAGCATAGTGTCATAATATAGGTTTAGTGTTAGCTTTCATTATATGAAGGACTGTTTCCTGCTTATAGTTTAAATATATGAGGTAAACAGCAGACATACTATGTGCAGAAAAATACTGTAATATATTGAGTGAGTTAAAATATTTGCCCCTGAACTGAATCCAGCCTCCAGGGATGCTACCTAGCCCATCAATCAGCAAACCTATAATTCAAGTGTATGAGTACATATAATCTCCCTTCATACATTTCATGGAAAGCAGGTCCGCATCACTTCCCCCTCACATAAGAGGCCAGGGAGGCACACAGACATTGGGGGTGGACAAGCGGTGAGGCTGCAGGAGAAAGGGAGGAATCAGCAGACCACCCCCACCCCCATTTCTAGTGAGAACTTCAGCTGGCTTGGAATCACTTTTGCAAATGGAATGAGCCCTTCTGTCCACAGAAGAGCAGGTCCAGATCAAACCCAGTGATACTGGATCTGTACTTTTAGTATGTTTATAGGATATTTATAGTTCTACTACTTACAGTGGTACCTCGCAAGACGAATGCCTCGCAAGACAAAAAACTCGCTAGACGAAAGGGTTTTTTGTTTTTTGAGCTGCTTCGCAAGACGATTTTCCCTATGGGCTTGCTTCGCAAGACGGAAACGTCTTGCAAGTTTGTTTCCTTTTTCTTAACACCGTTAATACAGTTGCGACTTGACTTTGAGGAGCAACTCATAGAACGCGGTGTGGTAGCCTTTTTTGAGGTTTTTAAAGACTTTGGTGATTTTTGAAGCTTTTCCAAAACTTTCCCGACACCGTGCTTCGCAAGACGAAAAAAATCGCAAGACGACAAAACTCGCGGAACGAATTAATTTCGTCTTGCGAGGCACCACTGTATTTTAGTTACTGCTCTTTGGTGCCTTGATGTATTTGTTTTTTTTAAAATTGAAAGCTCTTATAGAAATGCAGTGGAGATAATAAAAGCATCCCACCCTAAACAATAGGGAGGAGAGCTTCTACGTAGATGTTAAGCTTCAGCATCTCCCTTATTATAGAAAAGTATTTCTTGCCTTCCTCAGTTTTTCTTCACTATAGTTATATACAGCCTTCTCACAGCAGTTTTGCATTTCAGTTTGTGCACACATTTTCCGGTGGGCAGAAATGGGTGAGGAGAAATGAAAGCTGCTTGCCTTTATTCCCTTGGATTTTTCAGAATATCCATTTTTCAGAATGTAAACAAGGTAAAATATTTGCTCACAGAGACACTATGTGCACAGTACAGCTCTTATGTACAAGTTGCTGCTGGGTCAGGGTTATACAACCTAATTCTGTTAATCTGCAAGCATAGTTTCTATTCTAAATTATCTGCTGGGCCACAGCACATTGACACTCACAGGATATGTAGCTGGCAACCACCACTATGTAGAAAATATGTGGTAAAACACCACCACCATCACTTACTTCACACACACACACACACACACACACACACACACGTGTACGTACGTACAAACATACGTATGTGTTGTGTGTGTGTGTATGTATATGTGTATAATCTCAAGGCTACAACTGCTTAAACATTTTTGTTTAGGCAAGGCTATCCAGACACGTAGGCAGTGATATGCTTTACTTTCTTTTTCTTTCAATTGTTTTTAAATGTTTATTTTTAACTTTTTGTTGATAATTTTAATATTTATTATAAACTGCTACAATCAAGCAGTGGTATATAAATTTTGTTAAGGTCACAATAAGCATCATTACATGGCAAGGAGAGAGAGAGAAACCCAAACCCCATGTAATTGTGGACAACACAGTATAGTTTTTTCTCAGTATCATTCCCCAATTTACTACATAAATCCTACACACACACACACACACACACACACAGCAGTGAGTCAAAAAATTCTCTTCTCTTTTTTGGGGGGGAGGGAACCTCTGGCCTTGACTCTTGGAAATCACACAGGAAGGGCAGAGGGATTAAATAAACTTTTTTTCAAAAGACACCCGAAAGCTACTTTTTGTTTAATAAGTGCTTTGAAATACACTTGAATTCAGCTCTAGATTTCCTCCTGCTGACAATCTTTTTAGGACAAAACTTTTTTTTAAAGTCTTACACACAGATGGATTATGCTAGATCCATCTGCCTATGCCAATGCTCAATTAACTCAATAAAAATGTGACTGCTCAGCATCTTTACAAACCTGGCTAGGAAGCAGCTTTACCAAAATCGACACACCCGATATTTTAGACAAGACAAGGCCTTTCTAGGCAACCAATTTTCTAATGTTAACAAAAGCACAGTTGTGAGCCGTAATTTGTTACTTGGGATTCAGACATCTTCCCTTGAGAAATCACTTTTCTGTTCTGGAGATTCTCCCCCCCCCCCCCCCCAATATTCATAACTTAACTGTTAACAGGAAACTCCACTTATTTGGAATATAACTGCTCAACTATCATGAGCATATAACCAGGCAGTGTGCATGACTTCTGAGGAGCAGCCACTATTCTAACCTATGCTATGCTGTAATCCTTCCAATGCCATCACTCAGCCACCAAAGCCCCTGTGTGGCAAGCTGCTGGACAGAATGCATCCCAGAAGCCAGTCTTCATATTCTGTTCTGAGACTCTAGCTGGACTTAGTGCTGGAAGTGAAACAGTGAATAGCACTCACATCTTAACACAATGTACAAGTATTTTCCATAATTCACTGCCACAAGGTCCTAAAGAAAAAAACAGGCAGGATGGTTATTAATAAACCTATTAGCCATTATGGCTAAATCGATGCTCCATATTCAATGGCAGCATGGCTCTGGATACTTGCTTCTGCATTGTGGGTGCGTTCACAGCACTATAGGGGACGGCTTCATGTCTTTCCCATCACACCTTTCTCATAGGCTTTTCAGAACCATCTTGTTAACCATCTTGCTGCAGGTCTAGATGAACCCTTGGTGCAATATAGCAAAGCTCTTGGCCTTGTATTTCATATGGCACAACCCTTGTGTGCAGGCTTTACACTCATCTCACATACTGCAGTTTGCATAATCCAGTCCTTTTTAAAAGAGGTGAAAAGTGCAGAGGACAGCGGCATGGCGATTGCAGAGCTCCAGACTCAACCTATACCTCTCTACATTCATTTTGCCAACAGAAAAATATATGCACAGTCTCTACTTCTACACTCATCCTAACTGAGAAACATCAAGCAGGTTGGTGTATGATTTTAAAAGGTAAAGGGACCCCTGACAGTTAAGTCCAGTCAACAAACGACTCTGAGGTTGCGGCGCTCATCTCGCTTTACTGGCCGAGGGAGCCAATGTTTGTCCGCAGACAGTTTTTCCGGGTCATGTGGCCAGCATGACTAAGCCGCTTCCGGCAAAACCAGAGCAGCGAACAGAAATGCCGTTTACCTATTTATTTACTTGTACTTCGACGTTATTTCAAACCATTAGGTTGACAGGAGCTGGGACCGAGCAACGGGAGCTCACCCCGTCGCAGGGATTCAAACCACCGACCTTCTGATAAGCAAGCCCTAGGTTCTGTGGTTTAGACCACAGCACAATCCCATTTGATTTTAAACTAGGAGTTAATTAATCCTTACTAGAAGGAAAGTCTCTATTGCTTTTAATTGTTATGGGCTGCTTATATATCTATTACTTTTCATTCTTTATTGCTGGTTTGGTAGTTTCCATGTTCCTGAGGCAGGCTTTTAATTTCAGTATGTTCTGCTACAAAGTCAATTAGCTTTGTAATGTACTTATGGGAAATTTGCTAACAGGCATCAAAACTTTATCTTCATCAATTAGGATTATACTCATCATCCACTGAACAGACTTTTTTGCATCACAAGTTCTCTGTTCAGTTTGAGTTCTGTGTGAGAGGCACATACGTAAGCTATTCATGCTTGTATGAGTTTCCTTTTTCTGTATTTTGAAATGGTCAAGACTAGAAAACCATTGGAAAAATGAAGAGTAGAAGAGAGAGTTAAATAATTTAGATTGCTCTTAAAAAGGACAAATTACTCTAACAGTTTGTCATCTGGATGTATCCTCCCATAAAGTAATGTATTTTGATGAGAAGAACAGGCACTCTGCTCAAGTACTTTAAATATAAAGATGTTTTTAAACTAACCATGCCAAGTTTTAAGTAGGCATAACAAACCAAAACAGAGTATAAAATGGCTTGCTAGCCTTCCTCTCCCTTTGAAATGTGTCCACTGATAAGCTACGGTTTCATCCATTACCCTCTCCAAATGAAATGAGGTATCAACTTTTTACCCACAAAGGAACGCCCTACCCAACCATTACCTCCTTTAAAGTATACAGTTCCTTCAGCTTCCATAGCATATGAGTGGCCAAGTCATGTATCTCCCACCTCCTCTGATTACATATTGTAAGCCTCCTTGACAGGATCTTGCCTGGCAAGGACAGCCCAGCCAATCTCCTTGTAATCAATACCTGCACTGCTTTATCCTATACTGCCCCCCAAGGTGTCAAGTGCACTTCCCAGAGTACTTGCACTAACATACAACTTCATCTACCTCACTAGAAGAAGTGTGCATGCACACGAAAGCTTATACCAAGAACTAACTTAGTTGGTCTTTAAGGTGCTACAGGAAGGAATTTTTTTATTTCTCACTAGTCCTTGTTACAGATAGGTAGCCGTGTTGGTCTGCCATAGTCAAAATAAAAAAATCCTTCCAGTAGCACCTTTAAGACCAACTAAGTTAGTTCTTGGTATGAGCTTTCGTGTGCAAGCACACTTCTTCAGATACACTGAAACAGAAGTTGCCAGATCCTTCTATATAGTGAGAAGGTGGGGAGGGGTATTACTCAGAAGGGTGGTGGGAATGGGAGATAGCTGAGCTATCTCCCATTCCCACCACCCTTCTGAGTAATACCCCTCCCCACCTTCTCACTATATAGAAGGATCTGGCAACTTCTGTTTCAGTGTATCTGAAGAAGTGTGCTTGCACACGAAAGCTCATACCAAGAACTAACTTAGTTGGTCTTAAAGGTGCTACTGGAAGGATTTTTTTTTTTTTTTTTTTTATTCTCACTAGTCCTTGTTCCTTATCCTTCAACCAAGTACAAAGGCTAGCACAGTACAGGTGACCATAAAAGCAAGTTTTGCTAGTATAGAACTAGACAGACCAACTGACTGATTCTGTTGCTGATTCCTCCCCTGCTTTCTGCGATTGCATTTGCTTGCTACTTTTTAATACTTGCTGTTTTGTTTTTTAAAATGGTCACACACTACTATGAGGTCCCCTTTTGGTCATGAAGTTTTGTGAGTTCTAGTCCAATAACATTTGGAGGACCTGCTCTAGGGACTATACCCTGGCATTGTAATTTGACAGTGCTATGCACAGTTTTAAAATTGTGTGCAAATACAAAATTTAACAAATAATCTTGGAAGGCTTGTGTTTAAAAATTAGTTGCTACTTCTGTATCTTCATTATATTGGATCCAGATGAAGGCTGCAATCCAAACAAATACTTATGAGGGAGTAAACCTCACTGAACACAGCAAAGACCTACTTCTGAATAAATATGCATAGGACTGCACTGTTAAAACTTTCCTCTATTTTCCTGCATGTTATCCAGACCACCAAAGTAAGAGCTTTAATAAAACAGCTTGAGAGTGGGAGAAGATAAGAAAAACTACATGTCTCTCTAATTTGGCAATAAAGCAGCATCATGAAGATGACAAATGAAGGCCAGATAGTATCATCTGGATATAGTCATTCAAGTTAGTGAGTCAAGACAAATATATCCCGTTGGAGAAAAAACGCATTCCATTTCATGGTAATTACAAAAAATATCCGGGCTAGTCTTATCTATAATAATTACCAGCATTGTTATGACTATTTAAAACCAGAATGCTTTTTAGCTATGCATGGGAAGAAGATAAATATGTGAATGCAAGTTGAAAGCAAGTAATCCTCAAACACATGTTTTGTTTTCACTCTAATGTACTGCTACTATGAAGTCAGTATTAGGGTTGCCATATTTCAAAATGTGAAAATCCGGACACAAATGTTTTGCCAAAGTTGTTGAGCTTCCCCCCCACAAAACAACAACAACAACAAAACTCACCCCTAAAATGAAGTTTTTAAGTGATTTGCTACTTGGGTTGCCATGCGTACTTGACTTTCCCATACATTTCCGCCAGAGACTGTTTCCAACTGCCATATGCTGGCTATGTCCGGGACGTATGGCAGCCCTAGTCAGTACTGAACCAATGCTGAGCTTCGCTAAAGAAGCTGCTTTTATTCGCCTGTGCTACTGTGCTCTGCCCCCATCCCCTTGCCACATATGCTAAGCACACAGTGGCTCTCTTGTCCTCCACCTTAAACAGCTCCTAGATAACTGCCTTTTAAGTTAAGAGAAGGCACCCTAATGAGTAGTCTACATAGCACTACCATCTGATAAAGGTCTCCTAACTTTTTAACCCTCTGTCAATAGTTGGGATCAAATGCACACCAACACCACTGTAGGAAGAAATCAAACTATTTGTGTCAGTCTTCGACAAATCTTTGTTCCAGGTGGACCTTTGCTATAAAATGGTATGACCATACAGTGGTACCTTGGGTTACATACGCTTCAGGTTACATACGCTTCAGGTTACGGACTCCACTAACCCAGAAATAGTACCTCGGGTTAAGAAGTTTGCTTCAGGATGAGAACAGAAATCATGCTCCGGCGGCGCAGCGGCAGCAGGAGGCCCCATTAGCTAAAGTGGTGCTTTAGGTTAAGAACAGTTTCAGGTTAAGAACAGACCTCCGGAACGAATTAAGTACTTAGCCCAAGGTACCACTGTATATTGTTTCACCCACCCATTAATATGATGAATCTATTTTACTTTTTTGGACTTGCCTCTACTCCTTCTGAAACTATTGAATAAACTGAAGAAACATGGACCTATGATGCCAGGGGTCAAAATGACTCAATGATATAGTGTTTAATATAAGTCTACAGGTGCTTAGTACATAACCTGTTCTGTCCATTTCATGTGAGAAAGGAGTACAGAGGGTGAAATCCCAACATTTATCCATTTTCATAAAAGACAAACCATTCACTCCCCTTTACACTACCACAAATGGGACTAGGTCCCAAATCATTTGGAGATTTGTATGTTGGCAACAGTAATGTGTAGACAGCCAGTGCAGATCATGCAGGACAAAAGTTTTGTGATATCATAGGAAAATGCCAACCAGTACTATAACAGCAGTATTCTACACTAGATGCCGTTTCCAGACCATCTTTATAGATAACACAAAATAGAATTTATTACAGTAATCTGGATGAGAGGGTACTAAAGTATGAATAATGTAGCCCAGTTATCT
This sequence comes from Podarcis pityusensis, assembly GCF_964106645.2. NCBI lineage: Eukaryota > Metazoa > Chordata > Lepidosauria > Squamata > Lacertidae > Podarcis > Podarcis pityusensis. The sequence continues at coordinate 65,348,104 of NC_138026.1, read as the reverse complement.
TTGTCCAGGAATGGTCTTGGCTAGCAAACCAGATGTATCTGGAAATAGATGTTCCTGGCCACTGAAGCCACCTAGGCCTCTAGTGACAAATAGGTCCAGAAGAACCTTCAGACTTCAGGGAGAGTGGTGTTCCATTCAGGACAGGCCAAAATACCCAATTCCCCAAACTAACAGAGTATTTATTGAAGCACCGAGTTGATATGGAAAAATCTGCTGGTGGGTTAACCTACATATGTGGGTTTATGTATGCGCTCTGTGTGTGTATGTGTGTGCTTCGTGTGTGTGTGTGTGTGTGTGTGTGTGTGTGTTGCATGGGGCCCTAAGAGCATTTGTTGTTGTTGTTTAGTCGTTTAGTGGTGTCCGACTCTTCGTGACCCCATGGACCAGAGCACGCCAGGCACTCCTATCTTCCACTGCCTCCCGCAGTTTGGTCAGACTCATGTTTGCAGCTTCGAGAACGCTGTCTAACCATCTTGTCCTCTGTTGTCCCCTTCTTCTTGTGCCCTCAATCTTTCCCAACATCAGGGTCTTTTCCAGGGAGTCTTCTCTTCTCATGAGGTGGCCAAAGTATTGGAGCCTCAGTTTCACGATCTGTCCTTCCAGTGAGCACTCAGGGTGATTTCCTTAAGAATGGATACGTTTGATCTTCTTGCAGTCCATGGGACTTGCAAGAGTCTCCTAAGAGCATTAGTCAACCTTTAATGTGGTTCTGAAGCCAAAAAAGGTTAGTCATCTCTGTCTTAAAATCTTTATATAGGCTGCTTCACAGAATCATCTGGAGGGCTTTTTACCTGCTGTGACTACAATTCACCCCGGGGTGAGGGGGTGTTGCAGGCAGCCCAGAAAAGCAATCCACACTATCAAGGCTGAATCTTCTGCAAAGACCAGAATATTTCGAGTAAAATGATGTAATTGCCATGTATCAGTCAACTCTGAATGTACCATGCATGCACAATTGCCACACAGTTGGTGTGTGGCATGCAGACTGCATAGTGGCATCTGGATTGGGATAAATAATAATAGAACCCGCTGCAGATTCTGGAACATGCACACCTGCGTTCCAAAATCCACAGTGAGCACTACTCAGTAGAAACCCAGCTACTAACTAGAACTTCATTGAAGTATTTCTTGATAAATCTAGTGAACACTTTTGTTTTGTTTTATAATGTGTATTATTATGAAGATATATTTCTAAATATTTAAAACTGGAATGTTTTTTGTTATGCTTAGGATGAAGAGAATTATCTGCATTACCAACAGGAAATTTGGAAGTAGATAATTTCGGGAGCCCTTGCTTTATTCAGGGCTTGTTTGCACATCCTTGCCAGTTGCATTAGTTTTGATAATGGTACTTCAGGGTAATTAAGGTTAATGTAGGATGACAGATATTTGCTTTGATCTGCAGACACTGAAGAACTTACTGAAAAAATAGATTTATTTCACTGCATTTAAATCCTTCCTTTCTTTTGCCATTGTTGTAAACAAATTATAAATCATTTTCATTCAAGTTCTCTTTAAATGGCAGTATGGTGTAAGCCTTGGAAGAATTTGATAGTTTCTTATATGGGAACCTGTTTCTTTTATGTTGCTGACAGATCGGTGAGTAAAATTTCATCAAGAGATTAGACAGACAGATGCACTTGGATCCAGTCAAGTTTAGCTGCTTGCTTTATTTTGGGGATTTGGAAATGCTCAAGCCAGCCTTAACATTTCACAATGCAAACAATAATTACTTAGACAGGCTCTCTATTTCTTTCTGCCTCTCTTTCCTGTTTTTGTTTAGTTTGAAGAACCACAGAAGTATGTCACTGCTATGCCAGAATCCTTCAGTAAACCTTTAACACAAAGACAGTACTCAAACTCTGCCACTGATCATACCCTTTGTAAGAAACCTCTTCAAGTATGCAAACATCAGTATTAAGTAGGCCATCTCCACATAGCAAGCGAACCACAAGCTCAGCTTCTTGTGATCATGGTACACACTTACAGTGCAGACATTAGCTAACTTACTTAGAAGGCTCAGTGGCCTACAATAACAACTCTAACTTCTGAGCTGTCTATACACAGAAATTAACTACAACTAGGACTTGCCGATCAGAAGGTCGGTGGTTCGAATCCCTGCAATGGGGTGAGCTCCCATTGCTCGGTCCCTGCTCCTGCCCACCTAGCAGTTCGAAAGCACGTCAAAGTGCAAGTCGATAAATAGGTACCGCTCCGGCGGGAAGGTAAATGGCGTTTCCGTGGGCTGCTCTGGTTCATCAGAAGCGGCTTAGTCATGCTGGCCACATGATCCGGAAGCTGTACGCTGGCTCCCCCAGCCAATAAAGCGAGATGAGCGCTGCAACCCCAGAGTCGGTCACGACTGGACCTAATGGTCAGGGGTACCTTTAGCTTTATCTTTAAGTGCTCATCCACACTTTTACTTGTCCCGCCACTTTCCCTCAAGAAAACCCGTTTACCACTGAATCAGAATAAATGCGATTCAGTTTTTCTGCAGACTGACATTTGTTCCAATTCAGCAGTAAACAGTGGGTTTTCCTGCAGAAAGAGGTGGACTAAATGAAAAACTGCTCAGACAGGAGGGGACAAGCAGAAAACCTCTCGTAAGTGTGGACTAACCCTAAAGCAAATGAAGAGATTGAAACAGGAAATGTTGCTCTCCCAGAATGAGAGGCAAAGAGGAGAAAAGATCCTAGGTGAGAGCTGGGGTTGCCATATGTCATCTTTTTGCAGGACACGTCCTCTTTTTCATAGTTAAAAGTAGAAGTTGGCAAATGTGTCCTCTTTTTTGCTATTCAAAATATGGCAACTCTACCTTCCATGGGTGGGTGGTAAGAGTTCAGAACTACCTTTAAGAAAGGACTCTTTCTGTAGCTTTTGGTCTTATTTACATTAGTTTTCTATATGTTATTGCATCATGAAAAAACTTGAATAAAAATCTTAATGCTAAAATAAAGATTGAAACATGAAGTGATACAAGGAGCTTCATCTCACTTCTCTTTCAACATCTTACTAAATAAGAAACAGATTCTGTGATTCTGCTATACCAATAGCATCACCTGCTCCATAAACCTGTTCATTCTTACCTGCCTTGTTTCCTTGGTTGCTCCTCTTTGCACATATCCATTAGAGTGGGAACAACAGGGGAGGGGAATAGTGATGGGAAATTAAGAGGTCTGTATGACCCACACACTACTTATTTAGGCACAACCATGTAAATACTTTTGGGGTTTTAATCTAGTATTTTGATATGGACAAGGTTCCTCTTTCCCAGCAAAGCACCTTAAGTCTGTCTGAGTAATACCAGAGTAAAACAAAGAAGGCAGACCATGAGCAAACATGAAAAAAACCAAACAAATATTTTTAAGAAATCCCTGTACTTGAAACACAAAAGACATTCCTTGCTAAAGTCAGGATTTTATATTTTTAATTTCCTGTTTGGCACAGGCATCCTCTTTTTGTATGACCATTATTTATACAAGGATTATCTAAAGAAAGAAGAGAACCACTCTCATAATCTCCTTGCCACTCCACATAACTGTTGGACTCATATTGACAAAAACATCAGTGGTCTTCAGCTAAAATTAGACTATTCTGAATTTATTTGGATTTTCAAAAGAAAATCCACTGTTGGGTCCTCATTTATTATAACAATTATTAATTACTATAATTATTAGTAGTAGCTGTTGTTCTAATCTATGGAATTTAGTTGCTGAAACTGCTGATATAGAATATTCTGGTAGTCAGTAGTAGAAGAAGAAATGCAGACTACCAGGAGGTGGAAGCACCTGTCGTTCAACAGTTGCATGTACGCCTTATAATTAGATTATATTCCAATTACTGAAATAACGTAGGTCAACTAGAGCAACAAACGCAGCCCAAAATAGAGGTAGTCCATAAGGTCCACAGGCTACCTTTGGCCAACAGAAGCGCTTCCCCAAACCCTTGGGTCTTCTGTAATCCAGGAAACCCTTTCTTCCTAGAATTCAGTGGAAACTATGGTATGTTTTAAATTAAACAACAAGTAGTCTGACCTTGTGCAATCTTATTCAGCTTGTACCTTCCAGATCCGTTTTGCCCACTTATAAAGCACTCTGTTGTCTGCATATTATGGCCCAATCGAATGTATTCTGCATGAATTTACGAAGCACATACTGGGTATCTTAGAATGTGCAGTACCACACTGGCATCATGTCACACATTACTCAATACTTCTAAGTTTGTCCATGTTTCCCAAAAATTGAGTATTAATATATGCAACTGAAAATTTTTAATATTAAACAGTTCTTAAAGTGGATTCACTAAACAGCTCTTTCCCAACTGAACTGCCAATGAGCAAGCCAGTGTATGGACCACTTCAGTCACTACAAACATGGTTGTTTCATATACTAGGATCAGTCAGGGAGTCTGTAGCAAATAGAAGATGTGGCAGGTGGCTGAAGAAGGTGAACTAGGAACAAGCATGCTGGGGCAAGGTCTGGGCCAGTTGTAGCTGTCCATTACAGCTGCCCATTGTTTAACTTCTGCAAGGCAGCATCACTCAGGACAATAAGTCTGGGGCCAGATTATCTGCTTTGGTTGCTACTAGCTCTCCACTGGCACAAGAAGAGGACTACCTCTTAGCCTAAACCAGGCCGGTCCAACATGTGACCCAAGGTCCACATGCAGCCTTCAAAGCCTTTTGGGTGGCCCTCAGCAACATTTGAAACACACACCTGGTGCCCTCCCAAAGCCAGGTAAGGAGGTGCACTGGGCTTTGGGAAGGAGGAGTGAGGGATCCAACAGTGTCCTAGAGTCCTCCTGCCTCCTTCCCAAAACCTAGTTGGTGCTTTCCCTGCCAGAGCTTCGTGCCTCCTTCCCAAAGTCCGGCAGCTCAGTCAGCCAGCTTTGAGAAGACAGCACAAAGGCTGGAATGTGTGTCAAATTTTGGGCTCTGCCACAAAAGCAGTGTGCAGCCCGCAGATTCCATTTCAAAGTACTTTTGTGGCCCACTTGGCATGAAAAGTTGGACCGACCTGGCCTAAACCCATGAGAACTAAAATGGGCTGCTGAGACAGTGGCTGATGTTTTAACCAAAACTCTGAGGTTACAGAGTGTTAGTTCCCTTCCCCGCCAACTTCACTTCCACCACTTGCAAAACAAGAACATCAGTGGCATCCAATCTGATTTGGAATACTACTTATGCAGGTGCAAAAGCATAAATAAAAGGGAAATGTGAAGCTGTAGAGAAAGGAACCAACAGTCTTCCTTCCCTAGGAAAGTGAGAGTGAGTGAGTATGTATAAGAGAGAGAGTGCACATGTTTTCAGTACATGCAGTGGAGGGTAGGAGAAAACCTTTTATTTATTTACATCCTCCCCCGTTCAGGATGGTTTATAGCATATTAAAAACCACAAAATACACATGAGGGGAAGAAGCAGTTAAACTGTCTGCCTCCTCATGAGTAGTCCAACCAGCAATCAGACAGCATCGGCTGCACCTGAATAAGGGTAAGGCTGGTAGGGGCTATAAGCTGTCATGGTGGGGTTGATGTTGGTTCTAAGTCTCAGAATAATCCCAGGAAGCGGGTGAGAAAAGGAAACCCCTGAGGAAGGAAGAGTACTGTAAATAAAGTGGAGTGTTGCGTGGCTTTGCTTACTTTCTCCCCAACCCCTACCCCCACGAGCAGGGCTTCCCTATTCTGAGGAGAAGATGGGAGGAAAGGTACTATGTGCTTATCAGAAACAAGCTCAGCTGGCTAAACACTGTGGGGTCTGTAGGGTCTGAGACCCTGGGTCTGTAAGACACATATAAAATAGAACTGAACAAGAGACTGTTGAAAGCAGATAACACAATCTGGAAAACAAGGCATCTATTCAATAAATCTCAGCCTGGAAGGCCGAATGCTTGCCAAAAATGAAACCTCTTAACAAGCTGGCAGAAGGCCAAGAGGACCTCTCCAGGTGGGGACTTCCAATGCCTGGGCATAGCCACAGAGAACGTCCTCAGTCACATCCAAACCAGTAGTTCTCTGCCATGTCTCATACAGAACTGGTATACTTCTGTAAAGTAACACTGTTTTCAAGAGTCTTCCTTGCACCACAAAAATTGGTACTTTTCTTTCCACTGGGAAAATACTGCTAACACATTTCTGACTTCTTAGCCTATTTCTACAACTTTGCTTCTCTTTTACCCCTACTACTCCCAAATTTCTCCCAGATGATGCCTTCTCTTCTCATTAGCTTCACATACACTTTTCAGTGCTCTGCTACCTGCTGGCTATTTTCAGTGGCATAAATTTTCCTTTTTATATATTATTCATTTTGTCGTGATTCAAACAGTACAGTAGCACCTCGGCTTAAACTTCAGGTTGTGAAAGCGGCAAACCTGGACGTGTTCTGCAGTGCATGCATGCTCAGAAGCGGTCTGCTGCCGCGCACGCATGAGCAGAAGCTGTCCCTCCGGTTGCGGAAACCTCAGGATCCGACCGGAGCTCCAGAATTGATCCCGTCCACAACTGGAGGTACCACTGTACACCATTCAATCTTCCTGGAACTTAATAAACTATGAAACTACAATCTCTTAGTAGATCACATTAAGAATTGCATACAGATTTACTACCAAGAATTATCTTCTAAACAACTCAGCCACAGGAATTTGTTTGTAATAAGGCCTCCGGCATAATAGTATCCTAGCACAGAGTCATAGAACTGTAGAGTTAGAGGAGCCCCCAAGGGTCATCTAGTCCAACCCCCTGCAATGCAGAAATATCACTAAAGTATCCATGACAGATGGCCATCCAACCTATGCTTTAAAACCTCAAAGAAGTAGAGTCCACCATCTCTCATGGGAGTCTGTTCCACGGTAAGTTCTTCCTGATGTTTAGTCAGAATCTCATTTCTTGTAACTTGAATCCATTTGTTGGGGTCCTACCCTCCAGAGCAGGAGAAAACAAGCTGTTCCTCCATGGGACAGCCATTTGGATATCTGAATATATCTCCTCTCAGTCTCCTGTTTTCCAGACTAAATGTACACAACTCCCTCATTCCTCAAAAGGCTTGGTTTCCAGACCCTTGTTCATCTTGGTCCTCTGCACATGTTCCAGATTGTCATTGTCCTTAAATTGTGCTACCCAGAACTGGACATAGTGTGGTCTGACTAAGGCAAGAATAGAATGGTACTATTACTTCCCTTTAACTGGGATACTATATTTCTGTTGATGTGGTCTAGAATCAACAGAAATACAGCTTTTTCCCCTGCTGCTGTATCACACTGTTGATTCATGTTAAGTTTGTGATCTACTAAGATCCCTAGATCCTTTGAATAATTTGTTTCCCTCTGATACATTAGGAGCTGAACGCACTTTCTGGGACTGATCATAAAGGCATGCCTCATCTGTTTGCTCTAGTGCTGGGATTGTAACACAACAGATGAACCATAAATTCACAGTGTTGTTTTTTATAAAACAGACACATTCTAGTCTTATAGTCACAAGATTAAAAATAATTAATTTATTTGCAAAAGTATATTAGTTGCTCTTCCACTATTTGCTCAATATTAAAAAAAGAATAAAACCTAAAAATGCAATAACCATCATAATCACATAGATGTTTTATAGCAAAAGAAGCAGTGAAGATGTAATTAGAAAGTCTTTGAAGGAAAAGTAGTATTTACTAGCCAGCAATGGCACAAGGTAAGAATCCACTGGAGGCTACCAAACTGCCTTGTGTACTACTTGCTAACCTTACTTTACATATAGATGGCACACAGAGAAGATCATATCATTTAATATCACAACATCCTGATTTATTACTGTATCAAAGATGCTAAGCAAATTTTTGCCATTAAAAAACAAATTATAATATAAGTTAGTTTTAACAGAAGAAGCATAAGTAAAATGATTCACAGGATAAGGCTCCTTTATTTCTGTGTTTAGCATAATTTAAGAATGATTTAAATAACTGAAAATATTAAACTTTGAATGGTTTCATAATGAGCTAAGTAGAATGAAATAGAATCCAGTCCTAAACACCCTACTTGGAATCACATCTTGCTAGTTTTATTGCTAGTTTTAATAAGTTCCACTAAAATTTATTATGTATTTAGGATCAAAGAGGAAAATCTCCAAAAACGGTTGGCAGGTATGTAAACAGACAAACAGAATTTGCATGAAACTGCAGGGCACAATTTGCTTTGGAATATGTTCCACTGAGGATGTTTTCTATGAGAAGCTTTGATCTTTGGTACTTCAGCCACATACAAAAATCATCCATGTGTCTACAAAAAGGATAATCTGAAACCTTAGAAGTGCTTCCCAGCTTTAATGAGCATAAAGCATATAGATCATAATCCGTCATAACGAAGCCTTTACAAAAATTCATATATGTACGTACAATGTACACATGTTGATGAACTGTGACAAGTCAACTTGGGGCACAGAATTCTTTCCATCTAGGTTTTTTAAGAAAACAAAAACAAAAAAATGTATGAAACAAGACTACAATATTACTTTATTTATCTGTTTGGCTACTTGCCCAAAGTCCCACCTCTTCTCCTGAAAAGCATGGCCCGAGCCACCCACCACTGAAACTTTTATGTCTGAATACCCAATTTGCTTGCCACCCACCAAGACTTTCTGAAGAGAGCTACTAGCAAACATTCCTTGGTCATTTAATCAAGGGAGAGTAATCTCACTGCCAACACTTAAAGTAGCAAATAGTCATCAAATGGAGTTGAACGTCTGCTTAATCCTCATGCCTACTTCTTAATAAGGAAAATACAGTCCTTACGTAAATCAACAGTAACTGCAGATAAAAGCAGTTTTGTGTCACTGGTTAATACACACACCCCACTGAATATTCAGCCTTCTGTATTAATGCATTTTCTATCACATCTTTTTACAGCATAAAGACATTTCAAATTACTTCAGGTACAGACCACGCAAACTGGAGTGCTATTTTATTTTATCTTGCACACATTTAGTGTGTGTGTGTGTGTGTGTGTGTGTGTGTGTGTGTGTTAGAGTGGAGAGTGAGCTGGGCAACTGCTTTTGCTGGACTTCCCTTTCCTTACCCAAAAGGCCATCCAACACCACTTTCTCTGTGGGAAACAACAAGAGAGGCAGGCAGGCAGCTGACTTCTGAGTAGCCCTCCCTAACCTGGTGCCCTATAGAATCTGATGGTTTGGACTACGACTCCCATCCCCCCTAGCCATTGAGCTATGCTAGCTGGGAGTGAAGGGAGTTGGAATCCAACAACATTTGAATGGCCATAGGATTCCCATCCCTATACTAGGGAAACAGAGTCGTTTCTGGTTTGGCTCTACCATCATAGAAACACTTCCCAATGAAGTCTACTACAAAATTGTTAAGTGATCTGCTGAAACATTTTTCCTAGTCTCCACTATTTTTCTTTTAATTTTTGAATCAACTTCTACATGTGTCTTGAGAATGGTTCAGCCAACCTTATAGTAGAGCCTTTGGGTTTCTAATGCAATTTCTAGAAATATAGGTTCTTTCCAACCTTCAACTATAAGCTAACTGTTATTTCAGTGAGATTTTATGGCAATTTTAGGTAAAATGAACTGTAGGAGGATGAGCTATTAAAACCTAAAATAAATGTTAAAAAACAAAACATGACAAGCCGGACTGTCTCACAATAAGGAAGTCACCCAGAACATTAATTAATTACTCAATTATCTCTTTTTGTTTTTTCCTATTACCTGCCTCCTCTTACTTTTCAAGGGGGTGGGCACAGAATGAAATTGCTTCCCATTATTCAGAATGACTAAAGGGAAAACGCACAAAAACTCCTCTAAGTAATCACATTCAGATGAAAATGCACAACACAGATGATATGGAAAGTGAATTGGTTATTACCGAAGCTAATATAGCAGGAGCATATTTTGCATTTATGAAGTACAGTACATGCAAAAAAAAAAACCTAATCACAAACCCTGCTCTCTCCCTCCATTCCTGAATAGCAGGGGGTTTTCTCAAATGTATTCCAGCATTCTCTGCTGCCAGATATTGATGGAAGACTTGTTTATCATTGTTTCTCTTTACTATTCCGCAAACTTCTCATAAATTGCCGTATGAACATATTTTCTCTACAGCAAAAAAGTTGTTACCAGTGCCCCAGCTTTGCCTTGCTTTTACTTTAACAAGGCAGTTTTAGTACCTGTTAAAACAAGACCATGTCATACCTATCCTTCACATAAGAATGCAGAAATTGGCTTCTGTTTGAATAGTGTACGAGATGATAGTCACCAATTACTCTTTCCCCTGCAGTGCCCTGTACCTATTGCTAAGCTGCTCTGCTGGGTTGGGAAAGACTGGAGTAGCAAGAATCCTTCCATCTATTAGACCCCTCAGAGCCAGGGCACTGAGGCCGACAGAACAGCAGTTTGTCTAAGGCTAGGTCATGACAGCAAAGGTGCACTTTGAGCAGACAGAACACCTCACTATACCAGCTCATAGTTCAGCTTATCATTATTGGCCAATAGTAACTTTGGGAAATGGCTGAACCATTCATATAATAATTTCATGAAGTGAACTTTCGCAAACATGTTGATTAATAGCTAGGGATAAATGAATCTGTCAATTTCAGTTTCTCTCATATTCTCTTTCCCCCAGTTCTTCAGTTTGCCACATGAAGAGTCCTCAAAAATGTGTCAGCATTTCAGTGCACATATCTTCTAATATACCAATTTTTGCAAGCAATTTGCACTTATATAAATGTGTTTTTGTATTTACTAATATGTGGATTTTTATGTGCACTTCCTAAATACACACATTCTGTGGATGGATCACAACTGCATCACAAAGTTAAGATTTGCATATAGTTTGGGGAAATGCAAATTAGGTGGATTCACACTGAAATCTCAACCAAACCAAATTTCTCCCTCATCATTACTCACAGCTATATGCTATGAACAAGTGTGCTAGTGCTATCTTTGTTTGAAAGGTTGATGTAGTTCTGGTTATGTTTTATGGGGAAAAATAAACAAATCGTTAAAAGAAAACCCAGTACTCTGCCAAGGTCCTGTACTTCAAATATCATCATGCTATTAAAAAAAAAAAAAAAGGTGTACAAATAAGCCCCAATTGTTTGGATAAGAGTTACCAAGTGAAGTCAACCACTTTCTTAATCTACTGTAGTAGATTAAGATTAAAGTGAGATATCAAGAAATGCCCCTCCCTGAAACCTTGATCATTTGATGATCAAAGACTACTAATAAAATAATTTGCTGTGACAAAGCACTACATCAAACTAGGAACAGCTTGGGACCAGTTTACTTGTGGGATCACCTTTCCCACTCAACCTTTTCAATCTACAGAACTGGCACTATTAAAGATGCCACACAATACAGTGTTGTCAGAAACTGAACTTGTAGCATGGCAGGACCTATACTTCGGAACTTTCTGCCCATTTACATCAGGCTGTACCTTCACTGTACTCTTCTCAACATCTTGCTTTTGTTTAGACAAGCCTATCCAGACATGCAGATGCTGATGTGTTTTATTATTTTTTTGCTGTTAACATTAATCATCTCTAAGTATTTTCAATTAATTTTAATGGCTTTTAAGAATAATTTTAATATTTATTGTTAAACTGCTTAGTGGTTTCTCTACAATCAAGTAGCATATAAATTACTACAAAACTAAACTACAAAACTTAAAATATGAAGTAGCTATCTCAATGCATATTTAACTGATCAGCCAGTCGTATGAACACAAACACTTAAATGTTGTTACAAAGCAACAGCTTATGAACAAATCATAATAAGCAAACATATAAAACACTATTTATAGAAGTGGTTTCCATTCCTTTCCCCCGCCCAAGTCAACACACAGTGAAAATATTGCAGCTTTGCCTTATTATGTAGGTCTACACCTTGCCTTCACGCCACTTTAGGAAGGTGTAGTCAAAAAACATTTTCCTTTTTCAGTCAAACACTATGTGTGTGTATTTTGGCACCACAAGGAATTTTTGCAGAAAGAAGGAGACCACCTGTGAGTTATTTTCATTAAACACGCTCCTAATCCTCTCATGCATGTTAGAAACATTGATCTACTTTAATAGCTGCTATAGTACACAGAAAACAGAGTTTAAGCCTATTCTATTTTGACAGGTGACAAAACTAAGATCAGATACATAATGGATTACATCAAAATATGATAAAAAGACAATTAGGTCACTGCAGGGGAAAATAACTCATTATTTTTTAAAAATAAAAAATCCTTTTAGCAGACAGCCAATACAGCCCCCAGATTGGTTGTGTTTTATATCTATCACACATTAAAAGGAAAGTTATACCACTTACACCCATGCAAAAAAACATATATTTGTGGTTTTTACTCATAAAAAAATTCAATAGTTTCATAGAATATAACAGCTGCTGAAACAGCCACAAACATCAATGGTGCCTTTTAAATGTATTTTACCACAGAATATTTCAATCCCTATCTTTGAATCATGACTACTGTATGCCAAGAATGTATCATAAAATAAGGAGGAAGCCCCACATACCAAAGCCTAGGCGTCTTGACATTTTAATACTGTGATTTCATGGGATGGTTTACCACGAAAACTACGTTGTGTTTTCTCCATATGCAGCTTGTCAAGATGATAGAGAACTTTCCACCCTATTCCATTAGCATGATAATCAGAGCCATTTCACATGCTACAATTTCAACATGTATATGTTACAGACCAGTGCCATGTACCTACTAAAACTATAACATTTTGCTTCCCACTGCTTCAGGTGCACAGTACAAACATGAACTGTGGATCTGAACTAATCATGGATTCCTGCATCCTGTTTTTGCAGGGTACATTAGGTGAAATGAATGTGTGCTACAATGTCAGTAAATATGCAATGTGTAACGTATTCTCTCTAAAATTTGAATGTGTAAAAACAGCCCTGCGAATGAAGTTGCTGGCAGAACCTAATGAGAGGTTACTATTAACTCTTTTTGTTTTGAAACGTGGATGGTTTTATCAGATAAGCTTGCTGCATTATTTGATTTCAGTCCATAACCGGAGTCATTTTATGGAGACGAGAACCAGCTAGAGTATGAAAGTATGTTGACTGAAAACACAGTGTCCTGTTTTCATTTTCAAATACAGTAACTTTACTTGTTATGTTATGGTTTTGTCTTTTTAAAATAGCTTCCATAGTATAATTGCTTTATGCCCCTGCACATAATTACCAGAAAAGCCACCATAATCAAACTGTACTTTTTTGGTACTGTATGAGTCAGCTCAAGGTTGCAGAACATTTAAACAGCACTGAGCAGCTAAGGGCCCTGCTGTAATACAAGGTTTGTCTTTAAAAGTTCGATATTGCAGATAGAAACAAACAAAAATCTGGGAGAAGGTATACAATACGGGGGGGGGGAGTTGTGTGCATGATTGTATATGAAACTGCACTGTGTGCAAACTAGTTCAATAAAACCCTAAAATTGCTACAAATGTTGTGGAATATTGGCTCAGTGGAGAAACAGACTACCTTGATTATCAGTTACAGTATAGACTTGCAACTGCTATGTTTCTGCAATAAAATGGACACAGTTTCTGATTTAAAAGAATCGAAGTCGATTTGCCATTTTACAAGTGTGTATGTGTGTGTTTTTAAAATGTTAACGCTTACAAAACTGCAAAGCAGCCAAATGTTCTTTAAATATCTTTCCGAATTGAATGGAGACACAGCAGATAAAAGCAATTTTAAAAACAGAAATATTTGGAAATATGCTGTAGTATCGAGACAGAAAAGATTGAGGATATAATCCTGTGCACACCTTCCTGTGCACACTGAACACAATGGGACTTACTAATAAAACATGAGGAACTGTGGTAGCTTTGGGAGGGCTTTGTTGACCTCATGCAGGAAGAAGTGGAAGAGCTAACTGAGGGCCAACAGGTATTGACTGTTGAAGAGCTGGAGGAACTGGTCAGATTAAATTCAAAATGTGAGGATGAGGATGGCAAGCATGAGCCAGCAAGCTGGAACCTGAATTATTATTATTTTTTCAACTTTTCCAAGTCATAAAACATGCAAATGATCTGACTGCAGAGTTTTACACAGTCTCAAAATAATCCATGGGATTACAGGCACTCTGAGACCACACTCTGAGATTAAATGTTTAATGAACTCAAGAAATAACAGCAGCTGCCAATTACCATGTTCCTCACACAGAAACCAGCAGCAGCGCCAGCAGCAGATGTGCCCAGGCAACTCATGTCTGGATCTGAACCACAGCCAAGCACTGCTGGATACTGGTCAAATCCCCTGGTCCTCATATCATCATCAGCAGTGAAGAACAGAAGGAAGAAGACCAAGAAGAAGGCTGAGAGCTACATTTGTCCCTCACCAGTAAGTGCAGCAATTTTTAACATGTTTTTAAAATTGTTTTCAAGAGGAGGGGTGGTTACACAATTTTTCTGGCAATGGCCAGGAACGTAACCCCCATGTAAGATGCAAGTTACCTGTACTGCCATTGTTATATTAAATTAAACTATCATTAAAACAGGGGGGCAAGATTTATTTTGGTCTTGTTTCCAGTTGTTTTAATCTCAAACTTCCACGTTTATTGCCCACTGCAGGTAGAGTGGCCTGAATTATAGCCAACTTGCAAAAGCAATCTGTTTTACCACATAAATCTACATCACCATTTCCATGAAAACAAATTAGAGAATGCCTGGCCTGTTAGAACCACACTGGAGGGAGGGAAAAAAAAGATAACCAATCCTGTAGCATTCTATCCCTGGAAAAGTAAAGAGGGCAAGGATAGAATCACACAAGGTCATGCCATCTAGACATAATCATATTCCTTTCTAATTGGATCCTGCAGGGTCTTGAAAAAGTCAGCTTTTGTTTAAAATCCTCCAACTACTGCAGCTGCAGAAATAAGCCTGGAAACTTAATGGGATATACCCTAAAGGTACAACACAGAGACAGCAAATAAAAATTAAGAGCACCAGATTTATTGTGTTTTCAAGCATTTTTGTAAGAATTGGAGTTAAGCAATATCAAAATATTTGTTTGCAGCTCTTTGGGTTCTACTGGGCTTATTTAGAAATAATAATACCTGCAAACAATTCTGAAACAGAAAAGTAAGCTCGCTTCACAGAAGTGGTGTAAATTAAATGCTCATTAAAACAATGAGCAATTTTAAAAGAATTCCCTTTGGTAAATTTCAAAAATGTCACCACAAAGCTCCCATCAGCCATGCCCATATTATACTTACACTATTTTTAAAAGGGCTCAGATGAAATAATGCTTTCTGATTTTGTACTCTCTCAGATTTACAACTCAAAAGTTACAAGCACGTCAGTTCCTTGGCCACCCTTCCTTTCAATCCCTTAGCCTCCTCTCTCAACTCTTTATGGTTAAGAGCACACAGCCCTCTAGCTTGAATACATGTGACCCTTTCTGACAGTAGCAGGCCTGGATTCAAGTAGCTGTTCAACTATGATGCCCACTGAACAGTTTTCAGCCAGCCACCACATCTACCCTTGACTAAAAACACTGAATTTGCCATTTCTGTTACTGCCAGAGCACAATGAGTTGAAATTTCTACTAAACTTTCCTCTGTCGGCCCCCAATCCCCAATGATTAATAGCCAACTTACAACCTCTGAAAAGTTAGGGTTTTTCATTTGAGAAGTATTGTTAAAAGGGATTAGAAGGGGAAAGGATTAAATAATGACTATACAAACTTAAGGAATGCGTAACTTAAATATTGACTATGGATGATTTATGGAGAAGCTGAAGGAAGTCCAGAAAAGAAATATTTTGTGAAAAATTGGATGTGAAACTATTGTGTGTTTTTGTTGTAAATTAATAAAAAATTATTATTATTTTTTTAAAAAGAAAAGTTAGGGGTTTTCTACTACAATATGTAACATGTAGCAATCAATACTGATTTGCCAATTTAATCACATGCTGTTCTGGCTACAATTTGTTAAGGCCTAAACATAAGAACGCTCAAAGTGAGAATAGAGGCAGAGGCAGAGTTTGCACACACAAGCTCTTCCCCTAACATCCTTGTGTTCATCATGATCCTTCTTAGTCCTCAACCTTCCCCATGTTGCTTTGAGTGACTTCTATTTGCGTTCACTTCAAAGCATGCAGTCAAGAACCTTGTTAAAGCAGGGTCCCTGGTCATGGGGAAGTCTACTTCTGTTCAAGCGAATGTGAGTAGAAACACCCCTGCAGTCTATGAAGCAAAGGTCAGTGGGGGGGACAATGACTGTAAGACAAACAAGGAGGTTTGGGCCATGCACGTGCATCACTGCCCCCACCCACACTTTGTTTCCGTGTTCAGGTGAAAGTCTAAACACGCCTATTGTCTACTTGATATCATCTACAAGCCATTCACTCCTGCCTCCAGATCATCTGATCAACACTGAGCCCAGTACATATCCTTGGGGAGGATCAAATTAAAAATTGTTTTTGAATATTCTTGAATGTGAAACATGGAAATACTGATTTTCATAATTTCCCCATTTCATTTATCAATAAATAAAAATATGAGAACACCTAAACTTTAGCTATTAAGTGTAGGGTTAAACCCTGCTGCATTAGCTAAGCACACTTTCCCCTGTGAGGAACGAGTGTGCACAGCCAACATAAAACCTCTGCTATATAGCTAATCTCAGTCTTATAACATGACACATGAAAGGGAAAATATCAAAATAAAACTGGTAAAATATACTATATCTCAAATCCAATCACAGTTTTACTAACACAGATGCTATCTGCACTAAGACATCATTTCTGCTTCTGACTCTTTTATATAGTTTGTCATAATCTGCGCTATTCAATTGTCAGTACCTTCACTACAGGACTCCTGAACTACCATAGAACTGTCAAGGGCGAATCCAGTTAAAAATTACTGCTATTCCAATTTAAAACTCTTCCACTTTCTCCCAGCCTGCTCATCCTTAATTAAAGTTAATGCAGTAAAATAAACAGTTAGAGGAAGACTTTCTTCTGACAAATTTAATTCCATTTTTCAGATTTCTATTTTGTAGACTCAAACAGAACACTGGTGTCTTAAACACAAGTTCACAGGAGCAGGCAAATTATAAAGGTCAAACTATCCTCAGGGACTGCAGTTTAGAAGGTCTTGTACAATACACCAAGCCTAAATTCCAGGGAAAATAAACCCAAGACAAAGCTGGGTAAGTATTAAAATAATGAAATGTATAGCCAATAGTTTTAGGGGGAACTGCCAAATACATATTTCGGGTTAATTCGGGTGAAAAATAAAGAAAAGACGTACTTGCTGTCTCAGTAGGAAGCTAACGTATCAGAATTAGAAAAGTGAAGGCTGCATAGACATCTTATTAAGAAAAATAAATTATTAGTTATAACAAGCACCTTGCCAAAATCAAATTTAACTGGGACTAAATTAAGACTAGAGATGAGAATTATTTTCCTTTCGGACACCCTGGAACAAAATCAGGAGCCTTAAAACTACTTTATGAGGTTGCTCATTGTTATACAGTATGCTTTGTGGTTAATCCCTGAATGAATATAGTTGTTGGCATCCATCTGTCTCAAGAGACAATGAAGTGAAGCTCAAGAAGGTGAAGTCCGACTGCTGGAGAACCACAGTGCCTGCTGTGGTAGCAGAGACCTCATACCTGCTGCCTCTTGCATTTTTTAATTTTTTTGCTGCATTTAGCACCAAAGTGACCTTCCTGGGATGCTGCAAGCCTGGGCAGTGTGTATGGAGATCCTGGGTTGCCCAGATGACAAGACTTCCCCTCTCAGCCTCGCTGATGTTGTCCCAAAGGAAAGCAGAGCAATACGTTTGGCACCAGCTTGGCTGCAGTACAAGATGCCATGTTCGGGACTTCACTCTGGATTTGTGTAGGTTTTACTCCCTAGCCTTTTCTTCTCCTGAAGATGTCTCGCAAGGCAGCGGGAACAGATTTTCCTCAGGGTTTACTCCCAAAACCTCTCTCACAAATGAGTACAGCTGCAAGGCAGTGGAGGGTTAGGATAAGAGTTTCATTCTCATAGATGGTCTCATCCCTGGTTGACAAGCCCCATCTGCCCCTCATTTCCCTCCACAAGATGTGCAGTAGCCACCTTCTTGACCATTGGACCCATTATGTGTCTTGTCCGCTCAATCTGCGGACAACGTTGCTGTGTTGTTTCATACTTTCCACATGCCCCATTATCATATTATAAAGTACGGTAGTTGTGTTCTATGTTATAAATCAAGCACTGCTAGGATCTGTTCCTGTTTGTTTTCCAATGTATTTCTTATGAATAAAAATATCAGCAATTTTTTATTATGAAAGTGTGGCCCAGAGGAAAAAAGGTTGAGACTCACTGTCCTAAGCCATTGTTTTCAACTCTAATTGGCAGCCAGTCTCCAGGGTTCTCAGGCAGAAGTCTTCTCTATCACCTGACACTTGAACCTTTCAATAGGAGTTGAACCTGAGACCATCCACATGCTAAATGTGTGGCATAGCATTGAGTTATGGACCTTCCCCATTAGAATCATAGAATCATAGAGTTTGAAGAGACCACAAGGGCCATCGCGTCCAACCCCCTGCCAAGCAGGAAACACCATCAGAGCACTCCTGACATATGGTTGTCAAGCCTCTGCTTAAAGACCTCCAAAGAAGGAGACTCCACCACACTCCTTGGCAGCAAATTCCACTGTCAAACAGCTCTTACTGTCAGGAAGTTCTTCCTAATGTTTAGGTGGAATCTTCTTTCTTGTAGTTTGGATCCATTGCTCCGTGTCCGCTTCTCTGGAGCAGCAGAAAACAACCTTTCTCCCTCCTCTATGTGACATCCTTTTATATATTTGAACATGGCTATCATATCACCCCTTAACCTCCTCTTCTCCAGGCTAAACATGCCCAGCTCCCTTAGCCGTTCCTCATAAGGCATCGTTTCCAGGCCTTTGACCATTTTGGTTGCCCTCCTCTGGACACGTTCCAGTTTGTCAGTGTCCTTCTTGAACTGTGGTGCCCAGAACTGGACACAGTACTCCAGGTGAGGTCTGACCAGAGCAGAATACAGTGGCACTATTACTTCCCTTGATCTAGATGCTATACTCCTATTGATGCAGCCCAGAATTGCATTGGCTTTTTTAGCTGCCGCGTCACACTGTTGGCTCATGTCCAGTTTGTGGTCAACCAAGACTGGCTGCCTAGATCCTTTTCACATGTACTGCTCTCAAGCCAGGTGTCACCCATCTTGTATTTGTGCCTCTCATTTTTTTTGCCCAAGTGCAATACTTTACATTTCTCCCTGTTAAAATTCATCTTGTTTGTTTTTGCCCAGTTCTCTAATCTGTCAAGGTCGTTTTGAAGTGTGATCCTGTCCTCTGGGGTGTTAGCCACCCCTCCCAGTTTGGTGTCATCTGCAAATTTGATCAGGATGCCCTTGAGTCCATCATCCAAGTCATTGATAAAGATGTTGAATAAGACCGGGCCCAAGACAGAACCCTGTGGCACCCCACTAGTCACTCTTCTCCAGGATGAAGAGGAACCATTGATGAGCACCCTTTGGGTTCGGTCAGTCAGCCAGTTACAAATCCACTGAGTGGTAGCATAGTCAAGACCGCATTTTACCAGCTTCTTTACAAGAATATCATGGGGCACCTTATCAAATGCCTTGCTGAAATCAAGGTAGGCTACATCCACTGCGTTCCCTTCATCTACCAGGCTTGTAATTCTGTCAAAAAACAAGATCAGGTTAGTCTGACATGACTTATTTTTCAGAAATCCATGCTGACTATTGGTGATCACAGCATTCCTTTCTAGGTGCTCACAGACTGTTTGCTTAATGATCTGCTCCAGAATCTTCCCTGGTATTGTTGTCAGACTGACTGGGCGGTAATTATTTGGGTCGTCTCTTTTCCCCTTTTTGAAAATAGGGACAACATTTGCCCTCCTCCAGTCTGCCAGGACTTCGCCTGTTCTCCAGGAATTCTCAAAGATGACTGCCAGTGGTTCTGAGATCACATCTGCCAGTTCTTTTAATACTCTTGGATGCAGTTCATCTGGCCCTGGAGACTTGAATACATCTAAACTAGCCAAGTATTCTTCTACTATCTCCTTAGTTATTCTGGGCTGTGTTTCCTTTGCTGAATCATTTGCTCCAAATTCTTCAGGTCGGGCATTGTTTTCTTTATCGGAGAAGACTGAGGCAAAGAAGGCATTGAGGAGTTCAGCCCTTTCTGTGTCCCCTGTTTGCATTTCACCATCTTCTCCTCTGAGTGACCCCGCTGTTTCTTTGTTCTTCCTTTTGCTACAAACATACCCATAAAAGCCTTTTTTGTTGCTTTTAACCTCTCTAGCAAGCCTGAGTTCATTCTGTGCTTTAGCTTTTCTGACTTTGTGTCTACACGTGCTGGCTATTTGTTTGAATTCCTCTTTGGTGGTTTCCCCCCTTTTCCATTTTTTGTACACATCCTTTTTTAATCTTAACTCAGTTAAAAGTTCTTTAGATAGCCACCCTGGCTTCTTTAGGCACCTTCCATGTTTCTGTCTCATTGGTATTGCCTGACGTTGTGCTTTTACTATCTCCCTCTTAACAAACTCCCAGCCATCATGAACTCCCTTTCCTTTTAGTATTACTGTCCATTACCCAGCACTTCCCTAAGTTTTATGAAGTCGGCTTTCTTAAAGTCAAGAAATTGAGTCCTAGTATGCTTGGCTGCTCCTTTCCGCTGTATAGTAAACTTCAGAAGAGCATGATCACTCGCGCCTAATGATCCTTCCACTTCTACCCCACTAACCAGGTCATCAACATTGGTTAGGACCAGATCTAAAATGGCTGTTCCTCTTGTTGCTTCTCCCACTTTCTGGACAATGAAGTTGTCTGCAAGGCCAGTGAGGAATCTGTTTGACCTTATGCTCTTGGCTGAGTTTGACATCCAACAAATATCCGGGTAATTGAAGTCCCCCATTACTACTATCTCCCTTCTTTTTGCATGCTTGGCCATCTGTTCCAGGAAGGCATCATCTATGTCCTCCATTTGGCTTGGGGATCTATAGTAAACTCCCACAATGAGGTCACTGTTATTCTTCTCTCCCTTAATTTTGACCCAAATGCTCTCACTTTGGCTTTGAGGTTCTAAATCTTGGATCTCTTCACAGGTATACACATCCCTGACATATAACGCCACTCCTCCTCCTTTCTTGTCTGGTCTGTTTCTCTGAAATAGATTGTATCCCCCCATTATTACATTCCAAATGTGGGACTTATCCCACCAGGTTTCAGTGATGCCTATTATGTCATATTTAGTTTGCTGTACCAAGAGCTCAAGCTCATCTTGTTTATTTCCCATGCTTTGCGCATTAGTGTACAGACATTGAAGTCCATTAATCATTCCCCCGTGTCTCTTATTTAAGGATTTTTTCCTCCCACCACTAGGTCTGCGTGCTGTTTGCTCCATTTGGTCTATGACATTTGGATGATCATCTTCATCAATTGATAGACTCCTACCTTCAGGAGCACTGTCTCCCTCCCCCACATTAGTCAGTTTAAAGCCCTCCTGATGAGGTTTCTGAGATTTTTGGCAAAAACATTTCTCCCAACCGTTGTGAGGTGCAGCCCATCGCTTGCCAGAAGTCCATCTTCAAGAAACTGCAGTCCGTGATCTAAGAATCCAAACCGTTCCTGTTTACACCATTTGCGAAGCCAGCTGTTCACTTCCACTATTTTTCCCTCTCTCCCTGGGCCACGTCGTTCAACTGGGAGGACAGACGAGATGACAATTTGTGCATTTAATTGCTTCAATTTCCTGCCCAGAGCCTCGTAGTCTCTTTTGATCTTCTGGAGGCTATTGCTTGCAGTGTCATTGGTTCCCACATGAACCAAGAGGAAGGGGTATTTGTCAGTGGGTGTTATGATTCCTTGCAGTCGTTGAGTTACATCTTGGATCTTAGCCCCGGGGAGACAGCACACTCCCCGAGACATCTTGTCAGGCCCACAAATCACTGCTTCTGTTCCCCTCAGTAGGGAATCCCCTATCAGCACTACACGCCTCCTCTTAGGTTTGGTCGGGGTTCTTCCGTGAGCTGTCCGTTCCAAGGTCGCCTGCACATTCCCTGAGGACTGACTTTGCTGCTCATCTTCATATACCTGATTGACTGTAATGAGTGAGAGATCCTCAAATGGAGTCTGCTCTTCGTCTTCCATGCTAGGGGAGAGGACCTCAAAGCGATTGTGTATTTCTAAACAATCAGAGCGAACCCTGGGCCTCCTACTTCTTTGAGTCATGTTTCTCCATATATCTGGCTCCTGTGTTGGTGAACTAGCCTCCTTCTCAGGGGAGTCCCCTGTCACCTCCTTGGTGGAGACGGTGTGCTCTGTTGCTTCCAAGAAGAGCTCCAGCTCTCTAATTCTTTGGAGCGTAGCTACACGTTCCTCCAGTTGCTGGACTTTGTCTTTTAAGAGGGCAATCAACATGCAATTGCTGCAGGTAAAGCTGCCTGCAAGCTTTGGCAAGATGGCAAACATTGCACAGGAACCGCAGGCGACTGCAGCTGTTCCCTCCCCCTCCATCTTGAGAACGTGTCATTGGGGGTGGCTACAGCGGTCCTCCATCATAAAAAGCGTGAAGACAGGACAAATAACTCCCCCCACAAAAAAACCTAGGTCTCCCCCAACAAACGTTTGAGACTAGCTCCCCTAAATCTAAAAGATGGCTGTCTGTTTATGCCTGTCAAATTCCCAAGCTTATTATCGCAACTGGAAAGGACAAACATTTGAAGCAGAAGCAGAGATTTTCTGGATGTCCACGTCTAGTTAAGAGATATTAATTCCAGGAGTATTTAACTTTTTATAACATTACTGTTTGCTGGGAATTAAGGACAGCTGGGAAACCCCTTTAGTGACTAACAGACTAAGTGCATCCTCCTGCCAAGTTAAAAATGGTGGCAGTTCTCCGCCTTCACCCGAGTAAGGAACAGAAATATTTGTATGGAATAAAAAGAACTATGCTATAACCACAGGTCTGTCTGGAACAGCGTTAAAGGTCACATGCCTATGAGATGGAGAGCAGACTGAGCAGGCACACAGCCTCCAGCTCCTAGTCAACAATTCCCACTGTTGGGGGACTTCCGGCGAGGCAGCATGGCGGCTGCAACAGCAGAAAAGAGCTCCTGAAGCCAGCCAGAGTAAAAGGCTCTGTCTGGCCGACTCCCGGGCTCCCAGGACTGCTGCCGCCAGCACCGCCAGCGGAGAGGAATCGGGGGTGCCCGGGCATCTATCAAAGGAACCAAAACACCCCCCCCCCACGACTGAGATTGAGCCGGAAAGGCACCCGACCACCCCCCCAACAGCCAAGAGGAGCTCCAAAACCAGGAGGACAGTGGAGCTAACGCAAAGAGGGAGAAAGAAAGGGGGAGAGAGGAAGAAAAAGAAAGAAAGAAAAAGGAGCCCCAAATTTACCGCTGCTGCCCCCATCTCTGCCGACGGGAAAGCAGAGGAGAGGTAGGTAAGCACGGGAAGGCAAAAGAGGCTCCGGAAAAAAACAACACGTGGCTGAGCCCCACCGGGAGCTCCAGCGGCAAGGAAAACACAGAGAAGCCGCATAACAAAGGGGATCACAGAAAGGAAGAAACTACCTTCCCCCCCCCTTTTTTTAACCCCCTTTTTTTAACCCCTTCCTCCCCCCTTTAAAATATATATATATCTTTTTTATCCCTCCCCCCCCATATACCTACTTTTATCGCTTTTCTTTTTAAAAGAGGGGCCACTGCTGCTGCCACCCTTTATTTGAATCTTTATTTTTATTTCTATCTTTTCTACACACTATTTAAAGACACACTTTTCCACACACACACCCTCAATTTAAACCTCATTTTATTTCCACCTCAAACTCCCCTCTTAAGAATTAAAATGGCAGTACCCAGAAAACAGCCCTGAACCCTCACAGGCCATTTCCTGGGACTGCCACTTCGCCCCAGACTTTCCACTCTCTTTTACCTATCCTCTTTTACCTATACTTTACTCATTTTAAAAATAAAATAAAATAAAATAAAAAGCTCTATCTATCTATCTATCTATCTAAAGACAACCCCCCTTTTTTTTACCTTTAATTCTCATTTTTATCTTTTACCCGTACATTTTTAATTACTTTTTTACAAACAAAAAATAATAACAATAATTAGGGGGAAATATTATTTATTTATTTATTTAAAAAAACCCCATACAAATATTCCCCCCCCCTTTCTCTTTTTAAAGCCCTTTCTTTTCTATTTGTTGGCTTGTTCTTGAGGGGGGAATCTTTCGCCCCCAGCTACGACCACCTCTCTTTTAAAACAAAAATTTCCTCCATATCACTGCTATTGCTATTGATACTCTCCCCCTCAACTTCCCCCCCTTTTTTATTTTTCTCTCCCTTTTTGCTCTCCCCTCTCTCTCTTCACCCCTCCTCATTTTTTCCTTTTATCCCACCTTTCATTTTCCATCCCCAATTTTGTTTTCTATCCCTTTTATTTTTTAAAATCAACCCCCCCTTTTTAGCCTGTTTGTCAGTTTGTTTTTGAGAGGGGAGCCCTTTCCCCCCACCCCCTCTTTTAAAATAAGACTTCCCCCCATACCATTGCAGCAGCTCACCCTCCCTCCCTCCCCTCTCCCCCTCTCTTTTCTTCTCCTTCCTTTTCCCACCCTTCCCCCTCCTCCTCTCCTTTTCTCTCCCTCCTCCCTCTCTCCATCCCCCCTTCCCCTAAAGGAAACACATACACACATTCATATCACCCTATCATAATTTGCCCCCCTCATACTATAGCTAAAACTACTGCTGCATTCTAATACCGCTGATATTACTGTACTATCTCTCCTCTCTCTTTCAACTCTCTTTTTGTCTCTCTCTCTCTCTCTCTCTCTCTTCTCTTTTACTCCAATCTCCCCTCTCCCCCCCGCTTCCCCTCTTCTTCTTTCTTTCTTCTTTTTCTTCCCTTTTTTCTCCCTCCACACTTTACATATAGCCTATTTGTCTGTCTCTGTTTCTGAGCGCACTCCCAACCCCAACTTCCACCTTAACTGGACCCCAATACCCCTTTTGGGCATATACAACCCCCTCCTAAACACATATTTCCCCTGGCCCCACCCCTCTAATCTCTTGCATCTCTACCTGCTAACCCCCCTCCCTTTATATGAACTGTCTGTCCGTTAGTCTACCCATCTCTGCTTACCTGCCCCCCCCACCTTGGCGGCACTGCTGAGGCATCTACAAAAGCCCTAGAGAAGTTCTTAAAACACAGGCTAGAAGTGACACAAATTACCACCTAATCCAAACGCTCTGTAAAAGCCACCAGCCAACAAAGCCTGATCAGCTCAGCAACCCAACAATACCCAGGAATCACCACTGCCACAACTCCTAACCACCACACGCCCTACCCCAAGAGGACGCCAAGCCAACCTCAAACCAAAACCATCAGGGAGACCGAGATGACACCAACCAGGGAGATGGCAAACAATGCTAAGATGGTAACTCCCCTTCAAGATGATGACCACCCAATAACAAAACGAGATCTGAGGGAAATGGAAGCAAGATTAGAAGCACGATTAGAAGAAACACTGAAGGCCACAATGGCTCCCATGCAGGTACTAATCAACAATCTAACCTCCAAAGTGGAAGCTCTAGAGAACAAGAACCAAATGCAAGAAAGAATAATAGAGCAATACCGGGAGGAGAACGCACGTGTGAACAAGAAATTGGACGAACTGGTAAACCAAATGGAAGCAGAACACAGAGAGATGAAAATTAAGCAAGCCGACCTTGAAGACCGCAATAGACGTTGTAACATCCGCTTCCGCAACTTTCCTGAAAAAACAGAGGAGAAAAGCCCAGCAGACCTAATTATATGCTGGCTGAAAAACACAATCCCAAGCCTGAAACTTGAGGCAGATGACTTGGAGAGGGCTCACAGAGCCCTAAAACCTATGCCAAAACCCAGCGCCCCCCCCAAGAGACATCATTGTATGCTTCACACGCTACAAAAAGAAGGAAGAGGTATGGCACCACCTCAAAAACTCAACCAACCTTCGATATGGAGAAACCCCCATTCTGGCCTTACAGGACCTATCTCAGGATACCCTAAACCGGAGGAAAAGCCTGCGCCCATGCACCCAGCGTCTCCAACAAGCAGGGATCAAATACCGATGGGACTTCCCCTTCTGCCTCATTGTAACAACCAATACAACACAACACATGGCTACCAACATACCTGAGGCCCTGCAAATACTAAAGAACCTTGAACTCGACCTCCCACCGGAATGCCAACCGACAAACCCACCAAGTGACAGCCCCAACCACGAGGAAACAACAGCAAACAACTGGACAACGGTACAGAAGAAAAAGAAACAACAGAAGCGGCACAACAACGCAAACCAATACAGGCAAACATCATGCTCAGAACCGTCCCGCCGGCCATACGACACAAGAAACCAGACCAAGATTAACCAAACCAATTCATCGCAGATGGACAACCCTACAACAACAACAACAACAACCCCAGCTGAATGAAGCAACCAGGAAAAAAACCACAAACTGAAGGACTAGTGATTTCCCCCCCCCTTTCCCCCTCTCCCCCCCAAAACATAGATTTAGTTAACACCATCAACATCCCCCCCAGCCCCGCACCCCCACAGGAATCCCCACCCCAACACCAGTCCAGAGGACCTCAACCACATTCCCCATCACCCACACCTTCAACACCCCCATACTCCATACTAGGGAAAAACAACTCCTCCAACCTGAATAACACAACCCACAATCAGGCTAAAATCTGATACCCAACCAGCACTATGGTGGCACCAGAGTGTACCAGCACCCACATCCCCACCCCAACACACCAACAATGTTGCTCATAACATTGGCAACATTGCTTATGAACCTTATACCTGACAACGACGTTACAAAGTCACTTCACACTGTCTCACTGATCACCCCCTATCGCAAACAACAGGGGGGATGGCCTGTCCTTGAACACGGCCTTCCACACCAGCTGAGACCTAGGACCAACTGGCTAAATGCCAGATGGCCTAAAATACCCCAAACCAACACCTATATGACTACATATAGGAAACTCTCTACAACTTACCCCCTACTCTTTAACCCAAATCTTACTCTAATCCCATTAGCCCCCCACCCACCATACCCTAGGTCAGCGCAACCCCACTGGTTCTTTAAACAATACGAAGAGAGAGACACAAGACAACCCGAATGGGTTGGCAGGGAATCGCCCCACATAATAGATAAGCAAGATGGCTAACCTAAAAGCAATTACATTAAACGTGAGGGGGCTGGGAAACCCCATCAAAAGAAAACACATCACCTCATACATAAACACCATGAAACCACACATCACCTTCCTACAAGAAATACACAACCCACCCAAAGGCAGCAAACTCCTGAGCGACCCCCGCTTCAGTCAACAGTAGGTCGCACAAGGCTCAGGGAAAGCTCGTGGTGTAGCCATAATACTCAGTAGAGACCTGAACTTCACTGCCACAACAGTCCTCAAGGACAAAAAAGGCAGATTTATTTTCGCTAAAGGGACACTAGATGGCAAAATCAAACTGACAATCGGCTCCATATATGCCCCAACCACGAAACAATTAGAATTCTTCCAGAAGACACTAAACAAGTTCCTCTCCTTCTCTGAAGGGGAAGCAATCCTAGGAGGGGACCTCAATCTAAATATGAAAGGTATATCCCTGAAAGATATCCACCCCACAACCCCATGGGCAACCTTCCTCCGAAGGAAACCCCCAACAACCAGGAACTCTTACAAGTTACTAAAAATGCTAAAAAGCAGGGGTCTCTACGACATTTGGGGTGAGCAAAACCCGGGAGACATCAGCCATACATTCCAATCGGGACGCCATGATACAGTGTCCAGACTGGACAGCATTCTACTCACACAGGGTCTGATTCCCCTCAGTAGAATCAACAAACATAGGTAACATTAAAATCACAGACCACGCCCCAGTAGAAGTCATTGTTAAAATAGGAGAAGGAACACAAACCACCCCATCATGGTCCTTCAGTCCCATCCTAACTACAAACAAACAAATTAGAGAGAGTCTCACAAAAACCCTCCAAAACTACTTCAAAGAAAATGATGTAAACAATATAACAACCCCCCTCCTATGGGACGCAATGAAAGCGGTCACCAGAGGAGCTTGCATAAAAGAGAAAACATTCCTTAAAAAACAAACCTCCTCAAAAATTAGCAAAATAGAACAAGACATCACAGCCCTCTCATCACGCTACAAACAAACAGGATCTAAAAAACTCCTCAAACTTATAGAACAAAAAAGGAGAGAACTAGACTCCCTAGAAATTAACAAAACAATGATCAACATTCTACATTCTATACTCTAAACAACGTTTCTACGAATATGGAGGGAAAAACTCCAGATTACTAGCAAATAGATGTAGGAAAAAAGCACTCAAAACAAGAATACACTGCATCACCAAAAAAGACGGCAACATAACATTCTCCCCCGAAGAAATAACCTCAGAATTTGCAGAATTTGCAGAATTCTACTCCAACCTATACACCTCCCATAACCCACCAGAGAAGGAAATCAGAACATTTCTAGCAGACTGACCATGCCTACCCTAACTGATGAGGAACAGGAATTCATGGACAGCCCTATCACCCCAGAGGAAATAGATGCGGTCCTCAAAAACCTGAAACCACACAAAGCCCCAGGCCCAGACGGCTTCACAGCAGAATTCTATAAGAAATTCAAAGAACCCTTGATGCCCTACATGACCCGCCTATTCAACGACATCATAAAAGGGGGCCCCATCCCCAAAACCTGGACCCACTCCAAGATAGTCTCCATCCCAAAACCACTAAAAGGCAGCCTCAAAGTAGAATCATACCGCCCAATCTCATTAATAAACCAAGACTACAAGATATTCACATCAATCTTGGCCAACCACCTAAAAATCTTCCTACAAAAGTTAATAGCCCCAGACCAGACTGGCTTTGTCCCTGGCCGCAATATAACAGACCCCATCAGGAAACTACTGAACCTGATCGAACACAGCAAGGCAACCAAACTCCCATTGACAATTATGTCCCTAGACATCCTCAAAGCCTTTGATTGCTTGGAGTAGAAATACATATTAGCAGTACTAACTAACATGAAATTTGGCCCCAACTTCCTACAAATCCTCAAACAAATATACTCCCAAGCCTCAGCAAAATGCAGAACTAACAATATGGATTCTAACACTATAGCTATCCAAAGAGGCACGAAACAAGGATGCCCACTGTCTCCCTTCTTATTTATCCTGGCTCTGGAACCCCTAGCAATCCGCATCTGAGCAGCCACAGACATCAAGGGAGTGGAAATAAAAGGCAGAACCTATAAATTAGGGCTCTTTGCAGATGACCTAATGGTCACAACACCAGACCCCATAAGCACAGCAACCTCCCTAATCAGAGAACTCAACACATTTGCAATGGTGTCGGGCCTACAGGTAAATTTTACAAAGTCAGAAGCTATGTGCTTCAACACCCCTCCTCACACCCAAAAAGAACTCATGAAGGTCACCAAAATAAAACTTTGCCACACCAAGTTCAGATACCTAGGGGTACAAATAACCAGAAACCTCAATAAATTGTACCTCCACAACTACAAGCCCCTGTGGCGACAAATTAACAAAGACCTAAAGAGATGGAATAACATGAACTTCACTCTCTCAGACAAAATAGCCATGATCAAAATGATCACACTCCCAAAACTAACCTACCTATTCCAAACCCTCCCAATCTGGATCCCCTCAACCCAACTTTGCAGTTGGCAGAGAAAACTACACTCTTTCATCTTCTCACATAAAAAACCAAGAATAAGCCCCAAATACCTGCACCTCCCCACCTCAGAAGGAGGATAGGGAATCCCCAACATAGAAGCATATTACAATGCCAACCAAATACGCCACATAATCCCATAAATACTAGAAGATGGGACAAAACAATGGGTACACCTAGAGAGGGACACAATTGAAAACACCTGCACCACAACATACCCACTCCTCCTAAACAAACTAAAGAAAATTCCCACAACACTTAACAGGTACACACAGACCATGCTCAAAGCATGGAAAACACAAATAGGCAAACTATCTCCAACCCCATCCCCACTAATCCCCCTGGCGTACCACCCATTATTCCACCATGCAACACAAAACCTCAAGATAAAAACCTGGCGAACCAAAGGCTTATATCGCCTAATAGACTTTTATAAAAATAACAAACCCTTGTCAACACAAGAAATACAAGACAAACTAGAAGACACCCAAATGCCCTGGTTAACACAACACCAACTACATGCCCTCTTAAACAACCCAACAGTAAAATCAGCAGCAACTAGGCCCCTGATAACCTTCGAAAACCTCCTCCTAACAAAGGGAAACGGTAAAGGGATGGTATCCGCAATATATAAAATACTACTCCAAAATCCCGCAAATCCCTTAGATGCAATCAAAAAACAATGGGAGAATGACATAGGCTATGAGATTAACCCCACTCAATGGAGCAGAATGTGGTCTAAACCCCCCTTTAAATCCATATCAACGAAAAGAAAAGAACTCACACTGAAACTCACCTACAGGTGGTACCTAACACCAAGGAAACTAGCGCTAATACACCCAGGAACCTCACCAAAATGCTGGAGAGGGTGCACCTCCACAGGCACATACCTCCACATGTGGTGGGAGTGTCCCAAAATCCAACTATTCTGGACAACAGCCATACAAGAAATATGTAAAATAACTAAGCAAGTAATAGACATCACCCCAGAATTGGCCCTACTAAACATCTTCCAAGACAACAATGCCCATTTACACCACAAAGTACTCATAACCCACCTACTTTCAGCAGCCAGAAACACCATAACCAGACACTGGAGAGACCTGTCAGGAGTAAGCATGGACCAATGGTACCAAATAGTATGGGAAACAGCCCTACTAGAAAAATTAACTAATAAACTGAAACTGACATGGGGACAAACAGAAGAAGACGCCTTCACCCCGGTATGGCTCCCCTTTATCACATACACAGCCCAACAGGACAATGACAATAATCCACCAACAGCATACAAATCAATATGGCTAACCTGATCCAAAACACCCACCCACGTCACTCACACACGAAAACAAAGATCACCACAGCCAATCACAAGCAAACAATCACACCCTAGGCCAACCCCAACCTCTCTCACCACCAAAGGAACACAAGTGAACAACACAAGCAACGCTGACACCAAACTCTACATACATTAAACATAATAGAAACACCACCACCCGACCCCACCCCCATCCATCTTCCCTCTCTCCACCCCTCTTTCTTCTTTCTTTTTTTCTTTCTTCTCCCCCTAATGCCTCAACAAATGAAACGGATTTGTAAAAATGTTACATGAAAAAAAAAATACGAGGCACTACACTTCTGTAAAACAAGAAAATCCTTAATAAAATATTTTTTTAAAAAAACATGCCTATGAGATCAAGCACACAAGGGCTTAGATTTTGTTTCGTTTCTGAAGCTTAAAGCAGAGAGGTTAAGAGAAAATGGGAAGGAATACATTTTATTTTTTATTTGCAGAACTAATTTGGAGCGCTTCCCTGAGCAAGAGCCAAACGGAACTACTAAGACTGTCATACTGGCACTTTCTTTGAAAATACAGACCATAAATTTTGGTTTGTGATGCCAACCATAATTTTCAGAGGAATTAGTAACTACTTTCAAAAACAAAACTGCTAGGCTTCAGTTAGGGTTCTTTTAACACTTCTTACATGGAAACAAACTCCCAGTTATGAAGTTGAATAATATATTTTGCCAAAATGCCCATTGTATTATGCTTGTAATCCAAGATTAGCAACAAGCATGGATGAAATATTTTGCCAGTAGTTCACATTTGTCCATCCCTAGTGGCAAATGTAAAGCCAGGCTGGGGCCAGATGTATTAGACTGAGAAAACTTCTTCCACTAGCTCCTGCGCTTTGGTTTCTTTCTTCAATCCAGTCTTCTCTGGGGAAGAAATAGAGAGAAGCACTGGAAGAATGGAAAGAAGACTATCATGGCAGATGAGGAGAGCTCTTAACAGTGATGCATCTGCTCATTGCCGGTTAGTTACTGAAGTTCTTGTGCACATTAATAAGACATGTAAGCCTCTGATGATACACAGCTCTGTTCAAAGACTATCTGAGTGCTCGCTTCTCCTACTGGCTAGCATAACGCAGAGAGGGTGAGTCACTTTCACCAATTGTTCTCTGCACTTCTGTGTAACTTTTGAAAGGCATTTTCATGCCACACTACACCAGTTAGCTTCTGGACTATTGCCAGTTTTGAGTGCAAATGAATCACATAACCGCAGTTCCCATGCTGCAACCCTCCAGCCCTCACATGGAGGGGACACCCAAAGAAGGGCCTCAAGTAATGATCAAAGAGTCCATGTCAGTTCATATGGGGAGAAGTGGCCCTTGAGGTATTATAGTCCTGAGCTGTTTAAGGTTCATAACATCATCTGCTTAATGCAAAATTGCCCTAGCTCCCCGCAGACAAGCCAGAATGAGTGATAATGAACCTACCCTCAAATTTGTGCAAACAAATTGGCCAAAAATGCTTGGTAAACAAGTCATCTGGAAGCAAACTAAGATGCAGAAATCATTCCTGCCCTCACAAGCCTTGAACACTTCAGAAAGGTGATATGGCAAAGTTCCACTTTGAATGTTACAGAAAAGAGAGGAGATAGAGCAAGAAACAAACATTTCTGGACTGCCTGGTAAGACTGAAAGGTGTGTACAAAGTGGAAACTCTGGACTTCCAGTAACTGGACATCGTGGTTTTCACTTTGCAGTGTGGTGTCAAGTAAAGACATGAAGACTGCATAGCAGTGTTTCATCTCATTTCATAATCATTTTCACTTCAATTATCCTCAGGCCTATTCCAAATATTACATGTTCTTGCTACCCAGATGTTATGACACTAAACAGCTCCTACTCTCTCATCTTATGGAGAAGCTGGGTCGTTTGCTATAAGCAAGTTAATTTTTAACAGAATAATTAACTAATTAAATACTATGGCAGGTGTGACAAGTTAATTTATTATATTTACATATCACTTCACACATTCAGAGGAGTCCTGGATTGATTTACAGTAACAGAAAAAGGGAAAGAGCAATTCACATGTTGACACTGTTTTTATGATATCATGCTACATAAAGAAACCTAACTATTATGCTCAACATGTATTTCATTTATATATAGACTGCTATGGCTGGAGTTTATAAGAACATAACAAGAGCATGCTGGATCAGGCCAATAGCCCATCGTGTTCTCACTGTGTCCAACCAGATGCCTGTAGGAAACCCACACGCAGGACCCAAGCACAAGAGCTCTCTTCCCTCCTGGGGTTTCCTGCAACTGGTATTCAGAAGCCTTGCTGCCTCCAACTGTAGAAGCAGAGCACAACCACAACAGATAATAGCCTCCATGAATTTATCTGACCAACTGACCGGTGAGAAGTCTGCAAGTTTTGAACTCTGAAAAGGCACATATCACATTTATTCTTTTTCTGACTTTGTGGAAAAGGAGGGAGGGATTCAACTTGGTAACAGGTGAGCAGGAGGAGGAGAGAAAACGATGGATGCTGATCTGTGGCTGCCTGCTTTGTGCCTGGCTGATTGACAGCCGCAGGCCCACCCCCTAGCCGTCTCCATTTCTACATTGCATCTTGCCATACTACTAGTGCCATTTTGGTGGTGAATTCTCATTGTTGTGCTCTTTGATTGGTCTACCTTCATATCACCTGACCATTTCTCCTACTGCTCAGCTCCCAGTTCTTGTCTAAACTCACAACTGGAGACAGATTTCTGGGTGATTTTTGCACATGTGCCCCCAAGCCTGTACCTCTGTTTCAACAACCCCTAGGTATGCCTCTGACAATACCATTTTTGGCACTCTGCAGAATCACAGTATACAGCATAATAGAAGAGAATAGGGTCCAATATGTGGGTCAGCTTCACAAGCTGAATCAGAGTCAGAAACTGTCTTTCTGGAGAATATCTGACGTTGAAGGTGTGGTAAAGATTAGAAAGAAGGCATATGGGGTAAGGAGCATCAGTTCTGCAGAAATAAAACCGCTGGTGACCTTTAAAAAACATTTAATATCTGAAGTCAATGAAGGAAAGCAAAACTGGAAAAACAGAGCAGACCTTAATTAAAATTAAAAACCAGAAACAAGATTTATGTTAGGGGGCAGGCTTTATGTTGGGAGGGCAGAAAGACTGTACCTTTCATTTTCAGTTAAAACAATAACCCCTGTACAACACCCAAGAGGGAAGAGAAATGTATTCTAATCATTCTGATCAATCAGCCAGGAATAACACAGGGAAACCCACCCATATATTTGGCACAGAATGCTATTCTACCATTAAGTAAATTCAACAGGACATTAATACTGCAAGCCTTGCATTCTAAGGCACATGTTCTGCCAACTTGTGATCTGTGCCAGGACAGGAACACCTAATAACTTATCTAAACATACTTCATTTCCATTCAGGCTATACTCAAATCAATCAGTCCTAACACTCTTCATTTTACATGGAATTTTAAGATAGATGATACATTTCTGGATTATCTTGTGCAAATAGAAACATGCCAAGATTCATCCCAAATTCATAGTATAAACCACAGGCAGCCAAAACTTTAATCAAGGTTACAATTCTCTCAGGGATTTCAATATGAAAATAATTTTTAAAATAAACTACTATCTTTTCTAGTGCTTATGTTTGGGTTTTTTTGCTGTTTAAATCACTAAACTACTATATTTTTAAAAGTACTACAAGGGAAACCCACAAATTTATTACTGAGCAGGCACCAAAATATCCAAATGGTTTTGTGTCTTATACTTTTGAGATGGTTTGATCTTTGTCATCTTTAATAATTAGTTTTATGGAGGCTATGATTTTGTATTTTACACTCTGCATTTTGTTTTTCTTGGCTGGTTGAGCACAAAAAACATCTGAATGACTGACAACTAAGGCAATATCTATTAAAATGTGAAAACTTAGAGAATGAACTGGTCTCTATCTGTCCTGTACATTGTCCCTAAGCATCTGAGCAAAATACTGAATGGTAAATTTACATTTGCACAGAACTGAACCTTTTCCAAAATTCATTGGATGAATTGAAAAACTGGAAAGTGTTGAGCATTATTAGGGTAAACTAAACCCATTATCTGCTGCCCTCAGTCCATTATATATGTAAACACCACCACAGCCAAACATGGCAGTGAGCAGTGTGCATGTGGTAGTATTCTAAGTTGCCCTAGACATTTTCCTGTAGAACAGCTTTAAAGTATTTTGAATAAATAAAAATTTAAAATGTGAATCACTTTGAAAATTCAGGATTCATTCAATAACCATGGTTTCCCACTAATTCATAAACCAGTAAGTCCTCTGACACCCAAACTCTGTAAACTGATTTGTTTGAACTATGATTTGAGGAAAAAGAAGGAAACAACAGTGACAGACCTTGGCTTGTTATCTCCTCCTCTCCTGTGATGAGATGAGTGGAGAGAAAAAGCATGCAAGCAAAAGGCTTATATATGTAGGCTTATTTATATACTTGGAAAGCATCATTTCCCAGTATGTCTGAATCAGGCCAGTAGCACCACACAGAATAAAAATAATTAGGCATGAGCAGTGAGGAAGCCAAGTTTGGTGTCTACACCAAATTGTTAGGGAGGTTAAAACAAAAATGGAGTATGAAAAGTTCCAAAATTATATTTCCAAATTGGGTGAATGGGTAGTAAAATGGCCAGTGTAATTCAGTGTAAGTAAGTGTAAAGTGATGCACATTGGGACAAAAATCATAATGCTACTTATATACAGTGGTACCTCGGGTTAAGAATTTAATTCGTTCCGGAGGTCCGTTCTTAACCTGAAACTGTTCTTAACCTGAGGTACCACTTTAGCTAATGGGGCCTCCCGCCACCGCACGATTTCTGTTCTCATCCTGAAGCAAAGTTATTAACCCGAGGTACTATTTCTGGGTTAGCGGAGTCTGTAACCTGAAGCGTCTGTAATCCAAGGTACCACTGTACTAATGAGATCTGAACTGGCAGCGACTGTACAGACATGAAATCTTGGAGTCATAGTGGATACGGATATATCAGTGATGACCCAGTGTGCAACAACTATGAAAAAGGGAAATTCCATGTTAGCACTCATTAAGAAAGGGATTTAAATGAAAGCTGCCAATATAATGCCATTTTGTATAATGTCATATGGTGCGACCACGCTTAGAATACTGTGTACAGTTCTAGTCGCTTCGCCTCAAAAAGGACACTATGTTCCAAAAAGAGCACCCAAAACAACCAAGAGGCTGAAGAAAACTGCCATGGGTAAAAGCTGGAGCTTTCTAGGTTAGCAAAATGATGGAGTACAGTGGTACCTCGGGTTACGTACGCTTCAGGTTACATACGCTTCAGGTTACAGACGCTTCAGGTTACAGACTCCGCTAACCCAGAAATAGTACCTTGCGTTAAGAACTTTGCTTCAGGATGAGAACAGAAATCGTGCTCTGGCGGCGTGGTGGCAGTGGGAGGCCCCAGTAGCTAAAGTGGTGCTTCAGGTTAAGAACAGTTTCAGGTTAAGAACAGACAAATTCTTAACCCGAGGTACCACTGTATACAATACAGACGATACAGACCCAAAAATGAACGACAGACGAGAGAAAGCACGTATTCATGTAACACATGGCTAAAACTATGGCATCTGCTCCCACAGGATGGAGGGGTGGCCACCAACTTAGATAACTTTAAAAGAAGATTTGACAAATCCATGGAGCATAAGGCAATCAATATCTACTCCTCTTTGGATGCAGCATACCTCTGTATACCATTTGCCGGGTATCACAAGTGGGAAATGACTGTTGCATTTATATTCTTCTTGTGGGATTCCCATAAGCATCTGGATGGTCACTGTGGGAACGGGATGCGACACAAGATGAGCTTTTTGGTCTGATCCAGCAGGGCTCTTATGTTCAAAGTATTATTTATGTAATGAAGTTGCCTAGTAACATTTGGCACTACTTCCCAGGCTGCTTTAAATTTAAATCTTCTATAGCTATTCCCCCTTACATTCTACAGGTTTTTAAAAGAAATATAAACAATTGTGTGAGCCTGAAAACCCACCAAAGCACCTCTTCTGCACTCTAGCCCATGCAACAGATAACGGTGGTAGGGGGCAGTAGGTGACAAGAGCAAGCACCCAAAGGAAGTGATAGGAAAGCAAAAACCTGAGTAAAATGGGAAAAATAGTGAAACAGGTTACAGGAGAGATAAAAGGTACAGCAGGAGAGGAATGTAGCTAACAGAAACTCACTGCCCAAGGTGGCAGAGAAAATCATGCCATATAAATGTAAAGGTGTCTGGAGTGCCACACTGTTTATAAGGTAGTTACATCTCTTCTTGTTTAAACAGGCACAGCTGAGCAAAATACAACCAAAATAACTTTACATATAAAAATTCTAATGTCACCGGGAGGAGCATAAAAAGGCATACACCGGAGAAAGCAGTTTTGGTGTACTGCAGGTTGGATGCACATCTTTACTACTCCGTACTTAAGAGAAATTGAAGTGCCAAGAAAACCAAAGAGTTTCCTACACATTATATGATAACAGTACCACAACACATTAAAAAAGAAAAGCCATTTGGGGAAGGGAGAAATTAGATCAGAGAAATGACTCTTTTCAGACCCAATGCTTTTTCTGGCCAATTCCATCAGCGGTCATAAGTGATTTCAAATGTGTGGTTTGTACACTTGGGAGGGGGGATGTCAAGCAGTGAAACAGAAGGCAGGCACATAAAGAGCTAGGCATTCCCTCCCTCCCCAAACACTTCTTTAGTCTAAAATCTACAGTCACTATCTGCTTCTGAACAGATGTTTCTATTGCGTAATTACTTCCTGCAGATTATGTGTGCACAACTACTCACTTACAGTATCTTTTGGCATGCAAATATATGTGGACTAAGTGGGGTGCATTCTTAAGGCTGATTGAACTGGAAGCCTATAGGCAGAGTTTGTTTCAATTTAATTGTACAGCGCAAGTGGTTTTAGTCACTTTTATATATATCTGACACCTCCAATAAATAATGCTTTGAAATGTAACCCTAGAATTCCCCCAGATATACAGAGAAATTAATCAACCCGAAAAGAGGTTCAGCACAGAAAAAGCAGAAAACGACAACATGCTTTGGGCAGTGAAAATTTGCTGCAGCTCTTCTCACCCTAGATATCTTTCTGAAGGGGTTGTAAACTTATTTCTCAATGACTCCTTGATTGCAGCAACTGATTGTAATGTATTACTCACATTTAAAGCTGGAGTTTTAAAGCCTCTAGCTTCTTATTGTCTTAAATTTTCTTCTCTAGCAACCGTACAAATCTACATTTGTAGTGCATCTACAAAAAGTGAAGGGAAGAGATTTCCTTACAGGTATAACTAACTTCAACCATCTGTTTCCACACAATGAATTTCCATGAAGAAGTAGTCCAGTAAGGATTGAGATGCAGTGGTACCTCTGGTTAAGAACTTAATTCGTTCTGGAGGTCCGTTCTTAACCTGAAACTGTTCTTAACCTGAGGTACCAATTTAGCTAATGGGGCCTCCCGCTGCGGCTGTGCCGCGATTTCTGTTCTCATCCTGAAGCAACGTTCTTAACCCGAGGTACTATTTCTGGGTTAGCGGAGTCTGTAACCTGAAGCATCTGTAACCCGAGGTACCACTGTGGTTAAAAACAAACAAACAGAAGACACTGTTCTTACACTGTGCAACTAACAGAAAATCAGTCATTGTAGTTTTCAGATCATCTATGTGCTAAAGCCTGCTTTTGAGAGTACTGTGGACGTTTAATATGTCTCTCTGTAAAGTAACACTTAAGTGAGGGACAAACCCTTACCTTCAGGCAAGAATATGAAATCCTGTAGGTGACTGGGGCAAGAAAGCACTTTTTCTCCTGTATCTGTGATTTGAATATGCATATTTTTTATTCAGCAAACACTTACTGCATTATTCAAGGCTGGTGAAGTACCTATAGTAACAGACTGAATCAAATTTTTTCTTCTTTACCAAAATAATAGTACAGAGAAATCTAGAGGACTGATGCATACTACAACTTGACTGATGTTCATTCCAAGTATGACCTCAGATGAACAATACACATCTCTGCAAATTCAGGAAGGCAGTGAGAGAACAAATATGTACATACCATCCCCAAAAACAGACACTTCACATAGGGTTTCATAGCTGTAGGAACCATGTGATTTATGTATGTACAAGGATCAAAGAGTAAAGCACCAAATGCTGGTATGTATGAACTGGTGCATGTACATGATGCACATCTTGCCTCATGGCCCTCCACAGAGGTCACTTGTAGGAAGCTGGAAACAAGCAGCCCCTTTTAGATTGAGATTTAATAATTTTCATACCAAGGACAATTTGGGCCTGGCAGCCAATGAGGCGCTATCTCTGCAGAAGCAAAGTGAAGATTTTGCAGGGAATAAGATGTATATGTTGCAGCCTCTCTCTTCCAACCTTCAGCATTCATGGACATGCACACACCTCACACAAGACACAGCCTGCTCTGCTGTTTGCCTTTCATTACTCCTGTGAGGTTTCCCCACTGGTTACCAGAATTAATTTTCTGACCACATCCAGCAACCAATTTATGGCCTAATTTAGCTAGGCTCAATTCAAATTTAAGTTTGTTAGTGTTTATAACTTGCATCCTAAGCTCCAACTGTCTGTATGTCAGCTAAAAACGGAGGGGAGAGAGAGATACTTAACTAGATGATACTCAGGATCCCTTCCAACTCTATAATTTTATAATTCTATAAAGAAATTATAAAGAAATTCTATAATTTTGAATTTCTATAGCTGGCATCACTGATATATTGTTTTCACCTGTGCAACAAAATGCTATGCTTCTATTATGCAGCTTTTAAAATAGTTTTGAAACCAACATGTTCCAGACTGACGTTACACAATACATCTTATTTCAATGCCAATTCTCATTTCCTGATTTTAACTGATCACCATTGTATTTTCTTGCTTCTTATTACCAATTAGCACAGTATGTTGCCGTTTCATTGCACAAAACCAGAAGAAAACCCAAAGCACATTTTTACTTCCAAATATTTTATAATCCCTTCTTCCCCCCTGCCCTGCTCCCAACTCTTTTGCTTGCAGTCTTCAAGCCAGAAGTCTGGATTGCACTGTTTTGATTGGGTATCACTTATTTCTGCTTCAGGAAACTAGAAGTTCAGTCCCTGCAACCCCCTGTGGTTTTCCCAGCCACATACTTTAGAGAGATTCACATTCCTTCAATAAAGTCTTCAGTGTTAAATGCATTCAGGAGGCACAGTGATTTGGAAACTACCAAAAGTCACAATTCGGGGCAACAAATAAAGAGAAGCTTTAATCATTTTAATTGGTGTTTACCTAGATTGTCATTTTTAATTACTGTAGATCACCTTGGGAGCAGAAAGGCAATTCATAAATACTTTCAATAAATTAAAATACATGTTATTTCCATTGCTGAAGGAGGAGAGGGGCAGAGCTTCTTGAAAAAATATCTTAGCAGAAAAACTGTATTACAGGCACAAAGATGTGATAACTGGTCCTGACAATGCATCCACCAAATCCGAAACAACCCTATTGAGAATAAAGTAATTCAGAAATAGGTACTGCAACATGGGCACATACAAAACAACTATCAGTAAATGGTGCTGCAAGTGAAACAGAGGCTACTGGAATTCGAAATGAAGATAGAAGATAGTGGGGTGTGTTATATATACTGTGAAGACACAATGGTGTCTATATTAACTGAGCAATCCTACCTCCCAGCCATAGTTAATGAACAGAATAGCAGAGTTACAACTGCAACTGTAACCCTGCCACTTGTGTGGGTCAAGGCAGAAAGTAGGGGGAGGGCAGTAAAATTGCCTCCAAAAATTGCTGCACCAACATTGGGCTGGCACAGCAGAGAAGCCTGGATCACGCTCCACACCCTTGCAAATAACAGGATTGGCTTATGTTCCAGCAGACCCTTGGCAGCCCAGCTCACCCCCCTTCTGCTCCCTGAAACAGCCCATTTTGAGGATTTACATTGGCTACTGCCAATGACAATACCACCACTGGTAGGTTCCACCAATGCTTTCAGTGGACACACCGCCTTCCCCCCACCCTCAGAAACTGCAACCACGTTCCAACTTCTTCCAGCAGAGCAGTTTGAGGGTTAGGATTGTGCTACCCATTACAATGCAGGGTGGTAGACGCAAGGAAGCCCAACAACAAAATGCAAGAGAAAGAATGGCAAAGAGAAAGGAAGTGAGCAGTTGAAAGCTGGGCATGTGAGGTTATGAAGGACTATTTAAAATGCAGAGATTTTCTAAAAGAAATTTCAGAAAGAAACAACCATATAAACTGTGACGTGTCTGCATCTTCTCTATGCACGTGCCAGTGATACAGTTAAAAAGCACCAGTGTGGTGTTAGCAGTTAAGAGTGTTGAACTAGAACTTAGAAGACCAGAGATCAAATCCCCACTTGGCCATGAAGCTAGGTGGGTGAGCTTGGGCCCATCTCTCACAAGTAGCCTACCTCACAGGGTTTTTGTGACGATAAAATGGAGAATCGGTGAAACCATGTATGCCCCCTTAAAGGAAATGTGGGAAACAAATGCAATAAGTAGCATATAGAAGGCTTGTTTACACATAAGTAAAATCCCAGGAAGCTGCTACGTGCGAAATATTCCTTAATAAGTGTAAGTGCTCATGTTGGAGAAGAAATGAAGCAGCAATGTAGCTGCTGTCCTGCTATGGCCAGTTCAGCCCAATTGTAATATGTTGTGCTCACCACCTTTCACTGTGCTCTTGTAAAATTATTTTTTTAATATTCATTGTAGCCAACTTAATCCAGCAATACTGTCATTTGAATTGCCAGCAGTCTCTTAATTTTAACTGTCAGTCCACAGCTCACATTTATTTTACCACTGGGACTGGCTGTGAACCACAATGATTTATTTTATGGTCAGGCCAAGGGTGACCTTAAGGACACCCTCCTCCTCCTCCTTCTCCTTTCTCCAACACACATGCAGGCAGCTCCTCCAACACTCAAATAGAAAGTCCCCACATGGAAGATAAGAAGAGTGCAAATGAACAAGCATGCCAGCTGCTCCTGCTAAAGAAATGGGTTCATTTAGGCTAGTGGGGCGGGGGGGGGGATCACCATTGACAATTTTCAAGCATTTAAAAGACTATAGGGGGGCAGATGGGGAGAACTTTTATACCGAATGCTGGAGGAAGTATTTTGTTCTAGAATAGCAGTTTGTCAGTGGAACATGCCTAAGGAGACAATGGAACTTGCTGCCTTGAATTAAAAGGCTGGGCAGGCATCTGCAGTGAATGTCTGGAGTATATCTTACTCTTACCTCAGGACTTGCATGCTGGACTGAACCAGAGCTGTGGAACCAGGGCAGGTGCTGTTGGACTAAAACTCCCACCAACCCCCTAGTTTGACTGCTGGCCATGTTATGATGAGGGTTGGAGTCCGACAGCTGGAGGGCCACGGGTTCCTCATCCCTGGACTTGACACTACCAGACTATATAACTGCAAAGCAAGTGAACTTTCAATGCCTTGATCAAAAGCATCATTTTCTGTACTATTAGCAGCAGCAGCTATAATAAAAGGGACCCCACTTCCTCCTTCATACGGTCTAATGGAATACGAGAGGGACGAAGGGGCATGCAACCGAAATACTCCAAGCCACTCTTCCCAGCTGCAAAAGTTTTCAAACATTTCGATTCAAATGCGACCATTTACCAACGCAACCGACCGCTGCAGGCGCACAGCTACTCGGTAAGGCGGAAACACTTCCCTAGTGAGGAAAAACATGTCACTTGCTCATGCATGTCTGTGTTGGGAACAAACGCCCCTCCAACCCTTACCAGTAGAACTTAGACCCCCTCACTAGGCAGAATGGTAAAGACGCCAATTTGGAAGTTGGTTGGATGTCTCCTGACAGCGGGCAGCACTACCAACTTCGGAGAACTATAGCACACACACCGTCCAGCAAGGGTGGGGAGAAGCCAGACCCCTTAACGAAGACGGCTCGCTTCACAACTCCCCACACAAGCCCACGAGGCGCTACCGGTTTGCTCTTCACCCCCCCACCCCCTTTCCCCGGAGTCCTCCTCCTTCCTCCGGCGGCAGCAGCAGCAGCAGCCCCCCTCCCTCCCTGCGCCCTCCTTACCCAGATAGTGCCTCAGGTCCAGCAGAAAGCGAGGGGCGCCCCCGTTGAGCTGAAAGAAGAGGGAGCCCAGGCAGAAGAGCAGCAAGGCGGCCATGCAGAAGCCGTAGTCGCGCAGGGAGAGGAAGGGCAGCAGCGAGAGGGGCCTCCGCCGCCGCCAGCCCGCTCCCTGCCCGGGAGCTCCCGCGGCGGGCGGCGGGGCCACATGAGGACGGGGCTCCGGGAAACCCGCGCTGTAGCGCGGCGGCGGCGGCAGAGGCAGCGGCGGCGGCGGCACAAGCAGCAGCTTCTTCATCGTCGTCGTCGGCGCCCCCGTCTCTTCCTTCGCCGCCGCCTCCTGCTCAGACAGCCCGCCGGGCAGAGCGCATCCTCCATCCGCCTGCTCCGCTCCGACTGCCCGGCGTGAAGGTGGGGGAAAGTTCGCCGGAGGCTCAGGCGGCTTCCCTCCTGCCCATTGCCGGCTTCGCCCGGGTGCCGGACGCCCCTAGGAGCGGCTGGAGGAGGCGGAGGCGGCAACCACCATCCCCCTCGGAGGCTCCTTGGCGGGGCTTCCTCTTCTCCGCTGCTTCTTCTTCTCCTTCTCCTCCTCCTCCGCTGCTTCGTTCCCTTTCTCTTCGCTCCAGTGTCAGGTTACAGTTCATGCACGACGGACCGGTGCCTGCAACTCGCTGCGAAAAAGTTGTTTGCGTCTCTCGCTCTCGGCCTCAGCCCCGCCGCCACCTTCCTCGCCTTCTCCTCAGCCCGCCCACCCCCTTCTCTCGCTCTCTTGTTGCCGAGAGGCGGCCTTTATTCGCCGCACCAGCGACCCCTAGAGGCGGCCTTCTGGCGCCGACATCCCGGCGGGGCCCGGAAACAAGCGCATGTACAGAGTGCAGAGCTCAAACTCCTTCTTCCCGAGTGAACTCCTCCGCTTGGCGCCACAGGCGGGCCTCTCAAACCCCCTCGGTTCTTTCTCTCACTACTT
The DNA here is from genome assembly GCF_964106645.2 of Podarcis pityusensis. Lineage (NCBI taxonomy): Eukaryota > Metazoa > Chordata > Lepidosauria > Squamata > Lacertidae > Podarcis > Podarcis pityusensis. The sequence goes on along the minus strand of NC_138026.1, from coordinate 65,303,839 downwards.
GCCGCTATATCACGTTCGTAGCTCTCCTCCCTAGTGCCCTTAACTTAGCACTGCCTGGAAAGCCCCTAAAGCCAAAACAAGGGTTTGAAACTGGACTGTAGCCAAACGCTATTAATCCATGCGAAAACTTTACTGCAGTTCACATTGGGAACTTTCACACGTGACACTAATAGTGTGAGTGCCATGGGGGGTGCCTTATAGTGTAGGTTTATAACCATGTAGGCCTGGCAGACAGCATATGTCGGAGGAACTGCAATCATCACAATATCTACATAACTATAAAAAATAAAGCAAATGTTCAGGTTTTTATACAGCTGCTTTGTGCCATGTGCAATGGTACAGATTTCAGGGTTCGGAACTGGGAAAGAATCCATTTTACGGTCTTTATGTGAGATAAGCAAGTTATATCTCTATAGAGCCAATGTGTAAGTAGAGTGTTGAACTGGGGCCTCAGAGGCCCAGGGTTCAAATCCCTATTCACTTAGGAAACTCACTCTCACCCTAACCCACCTCTCAGGGTCCCTACCTGCTTCTACCCCTTAAAAAGTGGTTCATGGGTGTTGGGAGACCAACAACAGCACAGGATATCGTTCAGGGAGGGTTGCAGAATATCTGGAAGATTTCCATAACAATGCAAACGACAGTGCTTTCTGCTAGCTCAAATCCACGACTGTATTCAATTGACTGTATTCAAAGGTGAAAACCTTTACTTGATTTTTCTGCAAATACCGCCACTGCTAATGCCATAGGAGCAGGTCATGACAGCTTTTTCTGGACAGTTGCTATTTGGTTACTATGGTGATATCCAACCAAGTCATACTCATAGTAAACCCACTGAAATTAATGAACTTACTCATGTCTGATTATTTGAATGGGTCTATTCTAATTAGCACTGGATAGCAGGCTATATTTGCATTCATTCTTGTACATATAACCTTCAGGTAATTGCCTTGACAAATGCCGATGTGAATCTGAATGTTCTTAAGCTGCAAATACAATTCTGTTCAAAACAATTTTGTATAAAACCGTGGAACTTATATAGGAGCAGGGTGGGGTTTTTTTTAGAAAAACTTGTTTTTTTTAATTAATGTTTTGAATGCTCCCTTTCATTTTAAATCCGCCACTCTCATGCTTCAAGCTATTTTTTTCAGACATTTAATACTAAAACAATAAGAGAAACTGTAGTTATCATTTTTGTTAACTCCTATTCCTGAGATATCAAAGCAAACACTTAAATCCTCTTTTCCAGTAGAAGATGATAAACATCTGGAAGAACATTTATAGGAAATTGCCCATTAGACTCTGGCAGCAACACTGAAATTATGCAGGAACTCTAAAACAAAACAAGAACTTAAACAGAATGAAACAAAAAGATGAAATGCAATTGGCATAAAGAATAAAGCTTATTTATAGTAAAATATCTGACAAACACTTTGAAGTGGTAGAATACGATCATTTTGTTTACCTACCTATAATGCTCTGTTAATTTTGTTCTTAATCGACATCCAAGCTCTCATTCTGGCCTGTTTTATTTTTGTACAGCCTTTGTACAGAGTCAAATATTTGGAGCAAAAATTACTACTTGCCTTAATCATTAGCAGATGCTTGACTTGAACACTTTAACTGTAGAACTTAAAGTCCAAATCATCCTTTAATAAAGGAGGGGCAGCATAATGTGGCTTTTCTTTTCCTTGGTAGATATCTGAAAACCTCCATCATAATGATACAAGTTTCTAATTAAGGTACAGTAGTACCTCGGGTTACAAACGCTTCAGGTTACAAACTCTTCGGGTTACAAACTCTGCTAACCCACAAGTAGTTACCTTGGGTTGCGAACTTTGCCCCAGGATGAGAACGGAAATCGAGTGCTGGCGGCATGATATTGGACTTGAGCCTTTAGCACCTAGCCTTTGGAACTCCCTCCCATTACATACCAGGCAGGCACTGTTTCTATTGTGTATTTAGCATCTGTTGAAAACTTTCCCCTTTCAACAAGCATTGTAAGTGGAGGTTTTTTATCTCAGACAGTATCAATTGGGTTAGAAATTACTTTTCATAGAATCATAAAGTTGTAGAGTTAGAAGGGATCCCGGGGTCATCTAGTCCAACCCCACTGCAATGCGTAAATCTGAGCATGCGGTCCTTCATCCAGTCTGAAACCATACCAGACCCTGCTTAGCTTTGCAAATGTACAGCGGTTTTATTGCTGCACCACTATAAATAAATGTTTTTAAATGTTTTGGTATATGTAATTGTTTTAGATACATTTTATTGTACTGTGAAATTGCTTCATAAGAAGCGGTTCATAAATTAATTAAGTAAATGAATAAAAACACAGCAGGTCACAGGCAGTCTTCACATCAGAAGTGCAATGAACCACTCTGAGTCACAAGCCCAATTTAACCACTTGAACAATAAGATATTATTAAGGAAAATACATCTGAAAATAGGCAATAAACTATGACCACTACACTGTTCCACCTCTGAATGCCTGCAGATGAAAATAGCTAAAGCAGGGTATAAAAATGTATTGGAGTGATTTTATTTTTGAGAATGTTGCTCATCATTTTTTTCTGTGTACAGCCCAGCCACCTCTTGGTGAGGCCTTAATCAACACACTGTCTACATGATCCCTTCTAGACTACAGCTCTCGTTATCCCTAACCATTGACTGTGCTATCTAGGGCTCAAAATCAAGGTCCAATATTGGCTAGTTATACACCCTCTATCTACCATCATTTGAAAATAAAGCCATATGACCAATTTATAGCTTTCCAGTTAATGAGCCTTAACAGCTGTTTATCTAGTAGTCATTCATAACGTAATACCAAATTGTAAATTAACATACCCTTGGGATCAGTCAGGTCCACACTGAGGTGTCAGTTCTTTTGGGAAACCTGTTTATCTTTCATATTAAAAACAACAACAACTTCCAAATCTCTGGGATATGTTCATTATTGGAGATGACTGCAGATCTCTACGATAATTCTCAATTCTTTTTCAAATATGGGCCTTTTACCTGTCAGTGAGACATAACTTTGTCCTCTCAAATTCTGTATGATATGTAGGCTTTTAATAGCATAACCCTATACATGACTACTCAAAAGTAAGTCCAGGTAAGTGAGTATAGAATTTCAGCCTATGCAGACTTACTGAGTAGTCCCTTCTTCAGCAGGACTTGTGTCTGAGTAGACATGCATCGGAATATGCTGTGTAGGACAGTTTCTATCTATTTGAGCAGCTGAGAGGGCACTTTGCAGCACATTTTGCAACCACATTGGCTGAGCTTTACTAGGATATTTAATTTTCACCTGAAACCTCTGAAAAAAATAATTTTGAATTTCTGTTGACTATCATGTGAGGTTTGCTACTCATTTAATTATTATATTGCACCATTACAGAGGCTGATTTTAGCGGTGGAAATTGAAGTGAGAAACTGTACTTTATGCTGACATTTTAATCAGGAAGACGTACTACTCTTTTGGACAGTTCTGATTTGTAAAATCCATGATTACATCATTTGCAGAGCCTGACATCTGGGGATAATTGGCTAATTTATTACACATTTCTGGGTCATTGGTTTTTTCTGTGGAAGGAGGAAATTAGAATGAAACTAGCATCTATTACTTTCTTCCAATCAATCATTTTGGCTGTCATAAACGTACCATTTTATATTCATTTTCTGCTCCACATTTTCTATTAAAGGAGAGGGGCAATGAAATCTTTATTATACAGATAAAACTGCCTCAGGCCTTAGAATTTGGCTCAGGTGGTTTATTCACAAATGCAAATTTCATTCTGGTGCATTTGCAGGAATACTTCTGGCCAACAAAATTTGATTGACAAATGGCTGGTAATTTCATCTTCTATTCCTCTCAATTCCTGTGACACCATAATAGCATCTAAAACTCTTGTTTTGTTTTTAAATTGTTCCAAATTAATAGCTAGTTGATCTGGGCTTACAAGTTTCCATCCAGAGCCTCCTTTTCCAGTATTGTAAATGATAATGCCTTGATAATGGCAGCATGCACATGGTAGGGGGTGGAGAGACAATGAGTATGATCCAGCAAGAGAAAAGCCCTCTAAACGAACCAAATCCCATTTATTGCAAGACAGATGGTTTCCAGCATTTAAGTAAATCGAAGCCTATGTGTGTTTACTCAAAAACAAGTCCTGGTGTGTTCAATGGGGGTTACTCTCAGGTAAGTGTGCTTAGAAAAAAGGTTAGAGTAAAATCCTAGTCCCCCCCCACCCCCTATGAAGGGAGAGTTAGGATGGTGTGTAGATGTCTCTTCTCTGCTGGGGTTCTTTCGTGATGGGGGCCTAGCTGTGCCTGGAATGAGGAGTAGGAAGTTGGTGGTTTTTCTGTTGGCAGCAGCAAGCAGAAAGCCCTGAAACAGGTGGGGCTCTGGTGATTTTGGATTAACTGGGCCCAAAGGTATGCTGTTCCCCAAGGGTCCAATTCTTGGGTCCCTCAGCTATGCTAGGCTAGAGCTGGCATAGCAAAGTGGCTGAACTGCTCCCTCACCTTCTGTTCCAGCCAGTGAAACACAGGAGGGCTTGGAGCACAGCCCTGAATCCACCACTCTGCTCCTCCCCAGCTCCTGTTAGGATTGCTCTGCCTGTGTCCTATAGGATCAAAATGCTCAAAACTTCAAATAAGTTTTAATTTCACTCTTAAGGAGTGGTAAGTAGTTCACTCCATGACCCCTCCTGCAGAAAACTGTTATTTCTTGACAGATAGATGTATTAGGCACACATTACAAATTTGGTAGGACTTAAGCTACCAGTAAAACGCAAGGTACGCTTGTTTTTATCATTCATTTATAACAAAGAGTCAGGATTTGACCACAGTTCTTCTTAATCGTCCACCTAATATTAGGGAATATGCTCCTGGATTTATGTGTTCCAGTTCAGCAGAGCTTGGAGAAGTTCCAGTCCAGGTTTTAATCGAAGCTCAAGAGAACTGCCCTTTTCTGTTCTTCTCGCGCCGGGCTTAGGAGATGCTCTCAGGTGCCTCCCATTACGCCTAAAATGCTGCGGGGCCGCTGAGAGCCCTTCTGCCTTTGACCTGGAAAGTGGAAGTCGTCCTTCCTGAGAGAGGAAGGGAAGGGAAAGGAGGCAGAGAGACTTTGTGTGTGTGTGTGTGTGTGTGTGTGTGTGTGTGTGTGTCTGTGTGTGTGTGTGTGTGTGTGTGTGTATATATATATATATATATATATATATATATATTTAAAAGTACAACGGACCTAGAGCTGCAGCTTAGAAGCCGCCTGGGAGGACTGGTGGTGAAGCACCGCAGTTGGGATGGAAGCGGCTGCTCGGCACCTGGGGAGCCAAGGTGAGTCTGGCGTTGCTCGTACACAAACTGGTTCTGTCTGGGCCTGCTTTCGGACTAGCAGAAGGTTAAAAGTTTAGCTTCTTACGTTTTAGAACCCGTCCTACTCGGCCCCTCTTTCGGTGCCAGTGAGCCTCTCTGTTCCTGCCTTTCATCCCTGAGAGCCGCTGGAACCCCCAAGTGAGTAGGGAGGTTGCTAATCCCGCAGTGTCTGCAGCACTTGCCTCCAATCCTCGTTGGCACAACACAGGGCCCTTCCCCCCCCCCCCGCTCCCCCCAACCTTCCTCTTTGGCTGGTGTAACAGTGAATATGGCATGGGCTGTGCTTCTCTGTCAGGTCCTGTTGCTGCTGACCAGGGGGCTTGGCTTCTAAAACTATGTGTTGATTTTAATAGTGCGGATAACAAGTTCTTATTGCTTCAGTATGATTTCTTACTCTAAGCTCTTTGGGAGGATCTAGGATCCTTAAAAGTAGGACAAAAGCTGTTTGAATAAATGAGCTAGAACTTTCCGGAAAGTCTGCTAGCCTGCTATGGCCACTGTTACTTGTATTCCTGGAGAGGGTTTGGGCTACTGGCTCCCAATTTTCCTGAGGAAGTATATACCAAAGGTTGTCTTATCAATTCTCCCCATTATGGCTATGTTTCCATTACTTTCATTGTAACCTTACTCCTTTTTTTCTGGAAACCTTTGTGTAGATTTGGGTAAGCTTTGACCACATAGTGGCCCCTAGGGCCTTTTTTTTCCCCAGCCAGAACTTACTGGAACTCAGTTCTGGCACCTCTCAGGTGGGCGCCATTGCCGCTCTTAAAGAGAACAAGGGAAGCGTTCATGGTGAGTTCTGGCACTTTTTTTTAAATAGAAAAATAACACTGGTGTCCCTTATCGTGTGGTGACTTTAACCATGTAGAGAAGCAACCCACCATAGCTAATGCCATAGGGTCAAGTGGTTTCTATAACGCTGCCACACCTGATGAAAATCTGGGGAAATGAGAGGGTTGGACAAAGGAGCTTGGTAAAAATAGGTTACTACTCGACTAGGGCTGAACAAATCAATATCCTAACCCATTCCAAGCTGTCGTACAGTAAGTTTTTAAGAAGCTGCCACATAGTGATCTGACAATCAAACCTGCTTTCTGAATATTAGCTTCTTCACACAATGAGCACAAGTGCAAAAAAGTGTGAAAGAGTGTGCACATTTTTATTCATATAGCTTACGTATTCTGTACACAGAAACACCGATTGTATGTTTGTTGAATATTGCCTGTGAATAACTGTGTGAGGGTGCACACAGCTCAACTATTTGTGTACGCAGATTGTACACTTGTCGAATGTAAGGTCTGAATACTATCTGTTGAGTCCAGGCTTAGGGAATACCTGCCTATTTTTCCATGTGAGATGAAATCCAGAGCAGAACCTTATTGGAAGACCTTGGACTTTTATCTGTTATCTGATTTACATTCATGGCAGGAACTTTCGGGAGGGCGTGAAGGCCTGTGACAGTGGCCAATTTGTTACAGCCAGATTATTCAATTGCTCATAATCTTAATTCCATATTTTCAAGACCTCATTAAAAAAAATATTATCTCACTGTTCCATACACTCAGGACAGACAGGCAGATACACCCACAAACCATAGCCTGGTTCACATGCTACATTGAGCCATAGTAAAAAATAAGCTCTGATTTAATGTGAAGAAGCAGTGTGGTAGTACATGCTGCTCAGTTGTACTTGCTTCAATCCTCTCCTACTCTAGCCTTTCCCCCAGCTGGGAGAAAACAAACAGTGCTGAGTTAGCATTGCATGCAAGCCAGTGCTCATGGCTTGTATCTCTCCAAGAAATCAGGGGTGCTGGTTTGTATGTAACACTAAATCAGCACTGTGATTGTTTCTTCCTGACTGGAAAAAGTCAGGAGCAGGTGAGGAGCAAAGCAAGCATGAGTGAGCAGCACCCATCAGCTTGTTCATGCTAAACCATAGTTTAAAATATAGTTTAATGTGACACGTGAACTGTTCTGTCAGGTTTTAATTAAACTACAGCCTAAAACAACAATATGTAATAATAGTTCACATGAGGCACCAAACCTAATATCTTGTTTTACAACCATTTAAACTGAAATACTGAGATTAGCCCTATTAACTCAGTCCAATGTTAATAAACTGTCTGCCAGACAGTAAGAACCAGATTTCGGGAACTATTGGACATATCTCTTTTTAATGTTTTGTGTAACAGGATATCCAGAGACCCAATATCAGTTCACGCATCTCAAGATCCTTTGTGTGATGGTCACATGGGGCTTCAGGTGGTTAAAAACTGTTGATCTGATAGTAGGGAAGGAATCAAGCAGTGATAAAAATAGCTCTGAACAGTGGAATAACAATTATCAGCAGACTAGAAAGGAGACGGTGAAGAAATCTGTTTGACTAGAACCCCCAAATCGTGCATGTAACAAGTTCTTTTCAGGAAGCTTCCAATTTGAATATATCCACAATCCAATGCATGAAATGAATTATGAAGAATGAGAAAACAAGAAACACATGTTTGCACTCTATTAGCCTTGGCCAGTACAAGAAAAATAGCCACTGCCAGTACTGTGCTAAGTTCTTACAAAGAGAAATTGGACATGATAGAAAGAAGAGCAGTAATTTAATGGAATGATCCAGAATGGAGCAATGAGAAAACTAGGCTAGGCTTTCAACAGGTCTTAACAATGAAGTTCAAATATGGACAAATAATTGACATGATTAATATGAACAGAGTTGAGCTGCATGTTATTGGAATGTGACAAAATTGTGGTATTTCAAAAGCACTATATATATATACCAGAAGTAGGAAAAGTCACTTCAGGGTATAATTAAAGAATCATGTCTAACAAGCAGTTTGTTGTTGGCATGGGGACCTTGGTGCAGAGAACAGACTTCATTGCATGCAAAGGCTTTCCCATTCTCTCTCTCTCTCTCTCTCTCTCTCTCTCTCTCTCTGTGTGTGTGTGTGTGTGTGTGGAATTGTCATTCTTTGGAGTCTCACAAAAATCTTTATACGTGGCATTGTCTTCTAAAGTTATGAAGTGATGAGAACTTGGATTGCAGTATTTTCTGTGGGATTAAGAGCTTGGCTTCATTTTCCAGCTGTATGAAACATGTGATTGGCTGAGCAACATTTTTCATGTTATATCTTATACTTCTGATTCAGTACCTGCATATGGAATAGATACACATAGCATCATTTAAGAATAGTGGGCATGGATAGAAATTACAGATTCTTCTTTCAAAATACACGCAAGCAGGAACCAAGGAAGGATCAAGTTTCTATCTGTATCAAACCCACCCACAAGTACAAAGCCATTTATTATTAATAATAATTATTGAATTTATATACTGCCCTATACCAGGAGGTCTCAGGGCAGTTCACAGAACATTTGATCTGATTTATTGTATTTCTGTGCAGCTTTTTATTCAAATGAATCTCAAAGCCGCTTACAAACAATAAATAATAATGTAATAAAACATAATAGAGCATTACAAATACAACATAGAATAGTAGAGTTGGAAGTGATCACAAGGGTCATGAATAATAATAATATTTTTTAAAAATTATTTATACCCCGCCCATCTGGCTGGGTTTCCCCAGCCACTCTGGGCAGCTTCCAACAAAGCTTAAAAATACATTAAAACATCAGTCATTAAAAACTTCCCTAAACAAGGCTGTTTATGAATATGAAATAATTAGGAAATCAGCTCCAGGTGAACTGCCCACATTGCTCTCAATAATCAGGAGGTCCATACCCATTTGAGGAAGTCTGAGAACGAATTGTAAGTCGTTACCTTTGCTTGCCAAAGGGGAGGGGGCTTTAGCTTGGGATTCAAGCCAATAATTAAGTCATGGACAGTCACTTTCAGCCATTAAGTGAAGCCAATTGAATACTGCTCAGGACCAAAGGTGATAGCTGTGGAGAACAAAGTCGTTAAAATGCTGCAGCGAGATCCTCTCATCAGGATGTAAATATACCTGACAAGAAATATGTGCAGTCCAATATCAAAGCTTCCCCTTAAACAATACCCCAGCTTGAGTCTGTACAGCAGCCTTAGCTTTTGCAGCTGGAGTCAGTCAGGGCCCTCTCAAGCCAGGTGGGAAAAGGCCTACAAGGTAGGGAGCAGGTCTTCCAGGACCGACAGCTAATTGAGGACATGTACAAAAGGTTAAAATTGCTAAAGGTAACATAGTGTTATGAGTTTGGGAAGGGGGTAAGCTGTATGCCTGAGCTGAGTCCCCTTCTAATTCCTGGATCCAGCACAGATTCAGTTCCTGGAATAGCCACCTTAGTTTCCTGGTGAGGTAATGGTCCTCTAAGTATGGGCCTTTAAGGTAACAAAGGAAATGGCTCTGTGCCACACAACAAACTCTCTAATAGTTAGAAAGACAAAGGCCAGAGTTGAGAGTTCAGTTATGTGAGCTGGAAGCTGATAAGGCTGAAGGCTGGGAGACAGAGTTATGCTTGATTTCTGTTGGAATCCAAGGCTGTGGCTATGAGAGAAGCAAGACCCTCATGGGGTGTTAATGCTGTGAACCCTTCCTGCGCAGGCTCAGGTTGTATGTATGTGTAAATAAACCATATGCTGTAAACACACCACAGTCTCCGCTGACCCTCATTCTGAGGAAACCAAACCCTGGATAAGCCTCTGGATTCTTGCACCGCTCGGAGATTGGGATGACATGCAACAATATAAAGTGGCCTGTAGTCAGTTGACCTGCTCAAGTATGTGAAACAAAATGATAGCTTGCAAAATTGCAATGAGAATGTCCAGTGCCTTGTCTGGCAACACCTATAACTTTAATTCATAAAGAAATTGGGGACAGACTTCAATAAGAATCCAGTCCAAGGGAACTAAACTTGCAGATAACTCTGTCTGGCACTGTAGTCTTCAAATTTGGGGTCCAGAAAGTTACCGGTAAGTTCTGTTGCCTTGAGAGGCGTTCTTCAAGACATGATAATCTTGTTTAAATATTTTCTGTCTTTATGAACTTGAAAAGTTGGCAGTTTTTAAACCAAGGAATAGGAGGAAAGCTTGTTCCTTTGCGTAAGCTAAAAGGTGGTGTGGCTGGACTCCAGGAAAACAATTCCAGCCATTAAAGAAGCTGAAAAATGTAACAGACACAGACTGTACTGTGGATGCTGTTTCTTCTAAGAGGTATAGGCTACGTATTAATTGCTATTAGCTGGAGAGAACAGCCAAGGCCATCATAATAAATTCTTACTTGGAGGACACCGTATGCAGAACAAAATGGAATGTTAAATATGTTTAGAAGTTACTTCACAAGAGATCTTACTGCCTTTGGTGCTAATGGAATTTATTTTTGGCACATGCATACATAGGTCAGAAATGCATAAAAATTATAGGTTTAATTAAAGCCAGGCTTAATTGCTACCTCTGCCTCATTAGGAGAATGGAATAACTTGTGGTGGTGTTTTGGTATCCCCAGCACAGGGGTCGATAGACTTCAGGGCTGCAGGATCTACGTTGTTTTTGACTAGAACCTGGAGATCCACCAGATGGAACCTGGTGCAAAAGATAGACACATAAATTAAATAATTCTGAGCCAAGGAATCTGTTTTTAGTACTAAAACTGAATGGATCTGACAGTCCTTCGACACAAAAATCTGTTCCTGCCTCCTGCCCTCTTGAAGCTTTCTTTATTTCCTCACTACAATTTGGGACGCGGGTGGCGCTGTGGGTAAAACCTCAGTGCCTAGGACTTGCTGATCGTAAGGTCGGCGGTTCGAATCCCCGCGGCAGGGTGAGCTCTCGTCGTTTGGTCCCAGCTCCTGCCCACCTAGCAGTTCGAAAGCACCCCTAAAGTGCAAGTAGATAAATAGGTACCGCTTTATAGCGGGAAGGTAAACGGCGTTTCCGTGTGCGGCACTGGTGCTGGCTTGCCAGTTGCAGCTTCGTTACGCTGGCCACGTGACCCGGAAGTGTCTTCGGACAGCGCCGGCTCCCGGCCTCTTGAGCGAGATGAGCGCGCAACCCTAGAGTTGGTCACAACTGGCCCGTACGGGCAGGGGTACCTTTACCTTTACCTTACAATTTGTGGGTGGGGGAAGAGTCTTTTGGTTACCTTTGTTAAATGATTGAGAGTCAGGAATTCTTACCGATCTAATGTAAACTATCCAGATATCCTGATCTACCTTGTGCCTGCCCTTGCCCCAGTAAACCTGGGAGATGAAGATGACTCAGAAGCTTAGGTGATGCTAATACACTAGAAGAGCTGCCAACGTGAAATGTGGCGGTAGAAAGCTGCAATCCTATATTCATATTTAAACCGAGAGTTAGCCCTCATTGGATTTAAAGGGACTTACCTCTGAGTAGACATGCAAATAATTGTGCTGCAAGTCCCTAAACCTCTTTTAGGTATGGAGGTTAAATTCTTAGAGAAATTAAAGCCATTCTTTACCTGCTAGAACATCCTTTTCATTTAAATGGATAAGTCAGCTCTGCGAATGGATTCCTTTGTAAGAGCCAAGAGTTATCCTTTCTGTTGAACTTGATGGAGGAGGCTTCCATTCATGGAATTGCAGAGACATACAGATCAGAGCATGAATTTAAGTTACATGATGCCACCAATGCAAACAGGTGTAAAATCAAGATCAGCTGGAACTTAATGACTATAAAAAATGCTTCAACAGATTTGTGGCATGTCATGAAATTCCTCCTCTCTCCTGGCTTTCTCTACCTCTGCCCTAGTGTTCAGTCAGCCTAGTGTGCCCTTTGAGCATGCTTAGTCCTCAGTGGGCTGTTTTTGAACAGAACGTGGACACATTGATGCCTGCTAAAAACTTTGCTTTCTCCCTCGACTTCTGTGGGCACCATCCCTGGGAATATTGAAAATAAATAGCTTTCTCAGAGTGAACCAGGTAGATCACCATCAAGACAACCAGATGATTCTACCCTTTTTTGTTTTCTTTTCTTCACTGTTCTCTTCCTTTCTCTACCTTTTCTCTTCCTTTTCAGCTGTGTCCCTTACAATAGTCAGAAAGCATTCTATGAGCACTGAGGGTACTCAGTCTTCATCCAGCTGTTTTTAGACTCTTCTCCCCTTAAGGTTATTTCTTTTTTTAAAGATTTACTTTCACATACCACAGGGGTATTCTGAGTCTTTGCTCCCTCTTGCACATGGGTGGTGCGGTTTTGGCTATGTAAGCGCAAACATGTGAAGACTTCATATCCTATGAAGCTGCCTTTACACCAAGTCACACCATTGGCCCATTTATCTCACTATTGTCTAGAATGTCTTGCAGTGGCTCTCCAGGTTTTTAGGTCTGTTGATGACTTCTGCATGCAAAGCTGAGGCACCGTCCTTCCCTGCAATAGATTTGGAAACAAAATTGCTTCAGCTATTTCAGTGAAACTAACCACGGGAGCATACAAATGTGTTTAATGAAGGCCCAGTGTTTTTTTAGAAAATGGAAAAGCTTTGGGAGGTTGCAGAGTTGAGAAGTAGCAGGGGTAGTAGGAGTACAGTGGTACCTCGGCTTACATACACTTCAGGTTACATACGCCTCAGGTTACAGACTCCGCTAACCCATAAATATTACCTCGGGTTAAGAACTTTGCTTCAGGATGAGAACAGAAATCATGCTCCGGCGGCGCAGCAGCAGCAAGAGACCCCATTAGCTAAAGTGGTGCTTCAGGTTAAGAACAGTTTCAGGTTATGAACAGACCTCCGGAACGAATTAAGTATTTAACCCGAGGTACCACTGTATCCGCAAATGTAAATACAGTACAAAAACTTGTAATGTTGGGGAAACTGCTTTGGGAGATTTTGAGCAGATAAATGGGAGCCAAAGTGTTAAATATCTCCCTCTCCCCCAGCTACATCCACTCAGAATTTAAGCCTCCTTTCATTTTTAGAACTATTGGGGCTTTATTTTATGCTTTTGCATGTAATGTTTAGTTTTGCTGTACAGACTTATGCTAGAAAGCCATAAAGTGGGAAAACAAAATTCCAACATTATTTTGAGGTCAAATTAGTATATAAATCCAAAATATTTGGTGGGTTGGCAACAGAGCAGTTTGGCATCTGAGATGGTAAGTGTCGAGCCAATCCTGAAGGTACACATAAATAATTTATTTTAAAACTTTCAAATGTAAATTTGATCAATTTTATGGAAGGTTTTGACTTATTGTGAATAGGCAATCAAAGGACCGTATCAAGAAAAACAATTAACGAATGAATGCTATCAGCACATTCAGACAAGCATCCTTGGAGGCTGGGAGTGGGTTTTGGTAACTCAAAAGTAGGCCATGCATGAAAACTGGTATCCCCACGCCAGATGGGATTGTGCTGACATTTCCTGGCAGGTTTCTACTTGCAAATATACAACACTGAAAGAATCAAATGAAAAAAAATGAAGCAATTTGATAAACACAGCCAGATGAATTATCCTGCCAGAAATTTGTAGAAAAGATGTCCCTACAGATAGAATGTGTACTTATCTGTGCCTTATCAGTATTAAGTGCTAGGAAGCTGAGTTTCGAGCATGTTGCTAAGCACTTGAACACCCTTTAATGACTTGTCCAAACAGATTGTGCTACTTGCACTAACCTTATGACTTAAGCACATTTAAGCCTTAAGGTTACTATAAAGTATTTAAGTGGAGAGTGTGATTAATGGAGATTGTAAGGGAAAGTAGGGAATGTGCTCAAGGGAGGAAAACAGGAATACACTGAATGAAAACATAATACTCAGTGAAAGCGGAAGACTGAAAGGAGAAAAAGTACGTACATACATAATTTTATTTGTTTGCCACCTTTCCACATTTCAAACCATGCTTAAGACAGCTTGCAACATGAAAAATACATAACTGCAACATAACAAAAGCTGTCATGAACAATAAATAAAACATTAAAATACAGTGGTACCTCGGGTTAAGTACTTAAGTCATTCTGGAGGTCTGTTCTTAACCTGAAACTGTTCTTAACCTGAAGCACCACTTTAGCAAATGGGGCCCCCTGCTGCCGCCACGCCGCCAGAGCACGATTTCTGTTCTCATCCTGAAGCAAAGTTCTTAACCCGAGGTACTATTTCTGGGTTAGCGGAGTCTGTAACCTGAAGCGTATGTAACCTGAAGCGCATGTAACTGAAGGTACCACTGTACAGAATCAAATAGAACAGTTTCCATATAAATCACAACAAAATCTAAAATAAAGATACAAAAAACCAACAGCAGCAACACCCCCAACAAAAAACCTCAAATAAAACCCCAGCCAAAGAGTAAGGAAATGGCATCTAGGATGTCAGAGCTATTGGGTTGGTAACTTTTCTTTTTGGTTAATGTTTATGTCTCTGATTAATTCTCACATTGCTATGTAGATAGACGTTTCAGAGCAAGGCTTAAGTGCTGACAAAGACAACAAGTGGTTGTGATACTAGTTTAGAAGTGATTAATGATACATGGCTAGAGGCCTGCAGCCATAGCCACACCTGCATAGCCTCTCATCTCTGCTTGTTCTCTCTCTTAGTTTTCTTACATTCTTAGACTCTTCCCTTTGGCCTTCTCCACCCTCCCAGGCCTTTGCTTCCCAGGCTCTGCTTTTGCTTTGTTTTCCTCCAGGCTTGCCTGTCCAGCCAGCGGCAGCAAAAGACCACAAGCAACTTCTGTGACATTAGAGCAACTCTGCCACTCATTGTCTGAGACTTTATTGGGCACCGTCACTAAAAACACGCTATCGCTTAATGTATGGCCACATACAAATCACAGCTTCTGTGCTACTTGAGAGAGAAGCACAGCCATTCTAGACAAGTCAAATGTATTCCATATAACCTGTGTGCAAATACATGACCATGGACTAATCGACCACAGACCATTGGGCTGCTGATTTTGGGTTGTTTCTTTCTGCAGCTGGTTTGCTTTGGACCAGTGGCGTAGCGTGGGGGGTGCAGGGGGGGCCGGCCGCACCGGGCGCAACATCTGGGGGCGAGCTCACACTTGCAGCTCTCTGCCCCCTGCTAAAATCCACGGGTTAGGGGGCGCAAATTACTTGCCTTGCCCCGGGTGCTGACAACCCACGCTAAGCCACTGCTTTGGACAGCACAATTGAATGAAATCACATGTGTGTATACTTATGTATACTTGGCAATCTTCACACGATGCTTTTGAGGCACTTAATTTATTCCTTTGACTTTCCTATGACATCCCCCCCCCCCCCAATCTTCTGGATGCCCTGCTCCTTCCTCATGGTTAGGATTGAATGAAAGGTCGATCTTCATTTCAGCATAGGATGACTGAGAAGCATTAGGGAAAAGGGTGATTGCTCTCACTGATGATAATGAAGTGATATTTTCCAGCAGGGATCTTCTCCCTCCTGCAGGAGAAAAGAAATGTGTGATGATGATGTTCTTACCCCTCCACAAATCAGATATTTCTCTGTTGTGCTGATAGAAAACCATTTCAACCAAAACAGGCAATTAAAGTGCTTGTAATCCACACATTGTCTGGTTTAAGGAAAGAAATCATTGAGCCAGGTAAAAACCTGCTTTCCATAGGGGGTGAACTCCAGGTTTTTGTTTATCATAATGTACATGGGGTTGCATGTCTCAAATATGTTTATAATAGGCATTTGTCAGTGGATAGAATATGGCAAGTGGACCAGAAAGTCAAACCCATATTTTGGAAAATGTAACTGTTGCGATTCTACAGGATGTCCTGCACTGCCAACATTCATTGGAACAGTTTTGCTTCTGATCTGTTGAGCCAGCGTGCAGTAAACTGGAGCATGGAAGAGGCAGAGCCAAGGCTTGACATAGCCAGGCTCGTGCACTATCCTGCTCAGGAATTCCACAGACTCTGGTTTTGTGTGTGTCACGTAGTTCCTCTTGTGGCATAGGTTGGCCACCCACCTGTTTCAGTCACTGACTCACCAACATTGTTGGAGAGAGTAGTTGAATCTGGTGGCTGTATATCTTAGCTGCTGTTGCCTTCCTGCCCACTTCGTTCACTGCTGCTCCTAGCAGCTCTTGTCATTTGCCTGCATTTTGGGCAGCCAGGTGCTTGGTAGCTGGAGACAGCAACTGGCACACAAGGAAGATGGGGAGGAGGAAACGACAACAATGGTGGTAGCCTCAAACCTTGGGAGGAAAGTGTTAGATGTCATCTTGCTGAGCCCACTCCCCAGACAAAGCCACTGCCTTACACCAAGTCAGGCCACTGATCTTTCTAGCTCAGAAGTGATAGGATGAGCTGGGTGCTCCATCATCCCCATGACTAATGTCGGTCATGCTGAACCTAGTCCCTGGGCCTCCGGTACCCTGGCCGCCAAACCTCGGTATGGAGAGATGGGGGCTGCTCCTGATCCTGTGCTGGAAGGGAGGTTACTTGCAGCATCTCTGTCACAGTGCCTCATTGGCTAGATGGTATTCATACTTTATACCTCTACTATATGAATTAATGCTATTTTTTATTGTTTATTGCTATCGGGAGCTCGACTGAGAATTTTTTTTTATAAAAGCAAACCACCCCCAATTAAATTGTGATGTATCATTTCTCAGAAAGCTTGTGCTAATGTTTGGGGGTGTGAGTGCTCTGTCAAAATTGCTTTAAATATTATTTATATATTGTATACTGCTATTCCCAGAAGCAGCATTAATTGATAAATGATATAATTCTAGCCTTGAGAACCAACAACAGAAAAATAGTGTAGATTTTCTGTATTTAAATAAAATACTAATGTATGTATTGGCCATGCACAGTTACTTTGCATGCATCACTTAAAAGCTATTTATAACTGCTGACTAATGTCCAGTGTTAGTCATAAAATATATTTCCATTACCTACGATCATCCATTTCAATATAGCCATGTTAGCAATGATTCCCCAAAATTAAAACACTCCCCACAGGCCTGACAAATGTCAAAAAGAATAATTGCTTTTGAACTTGATCCCATGGATTCACATGATTTTCATTTTTTCAAGCTTGACTCTTTGAAAACAGAAATGCAGTTACTCAGCATACCAGGGTTTTTTGCTCTTGGAAATAAGTAACACATTTACTCAAGCTGGAAAAATGAGTAACCACACCAGCTTATGCACTCTTTGATTGCAAAGAAATTCTTTTGTTAACAACTGAAGATTCAGCCTGTTGACAACATCTGGAGGTTGACAGAGTGGATGGGAGAAGGAACAGTGAAGTTGAAGCATGCAGAAGAGCATTTGTACACGGTGCATTTATCAAGAGACAAACTGAACCAGGAAGCAAAATCGCACAACAGTAAAATGTATTATAATGGGCTAAAGGATTTGGTGGTAACAGAAGCAGTTCCATCAGGACTAGAATGGGGGCGGGAAGCTACAGCTATTGAATATATGTTTAGATTATTTATTTTGGAGCATTTATTTCTATTAAGATAATTCTCCAGGCAGCTTGCAAAATATTTAAAATAAATCAGTAGTGCAGCAGTTGCTAGAGTGGGGTAAAGGTGTATGCATATAAAGTTCTCCCCTAGTTCACCAGTGTTCCAGCTGCCACTCTCCAACTGAGAGAGTTGCTAGCCTCTCTTAGTAGCCAGGTGTTTGTCCCTCCAGACTTTCCTACTGGTCTGCTCTCTCTCTCTGCCTCTGGTAGCAGATATGTTCTAGTCAAGATAGGATACATCAGGCCCAGGGACCAAATATGGTCCCAGCTTCTGCCAACCTAGCAGTTCGAAAGCACGTCCAAAAGTGCAGGTAGATAAATAGGTACCGCTGTGGCGGGAAGGTAAACGGCGTTTCTGTGCGCTGCTCTGGTTTCGGTGTTCTGTTGTACCAGAAGCAGCTTAGTCATGCTGGCCACATGACCTGGAAAAACTGACTGCGGAGAAACGCTGGCTCCCTTGGCCTGTAAAGCAAGATGAGTGCCGCAACCCCAGAGTTGTCTGCAACTGGACTTAACTGTCAGGGGTTCTTTACCTTTTACATAAATTGGCATGTGCAAATTTTATGCAGTTTGTGCTCCAAGGCTTTTAAGCATGTCCTATGTAGACAATGAGGCATGGGGAAAAAGCTGATCTGACCTAAGCAGCTACATTTAAAAATTTCAGCAACCACCCTCACTGAGCAACTGGAATGATGAGGGATGGTTGCAGTTTGGGATCTTGCCTAGCCTCTCCAGCCTCCAATGATGGTAGTGGTAGCTCTTGTCCTTGGAAAGACACAGTTCCTATTACAGTCAGCTGAAGCTGATTAGCAAGGTGGGGGCCACCCCATCTTCAAGGTGAGCTGCTGTGGTGTCTTGAGGTATCCAGTCTTGATCTTAGTTGAAGAATTTTAAGTAGACTCCTAAAATTCAATCTTAATGTAGAAGCTAATGTTCTATCAAGCTAGTGAGGTGTAGTGGTCAGAATGTTGAAATGGGACCTCAGAAACCCAGGGTTCAAATTCTCACTCAGCCATGAAGCTCATTGGGCCAGTCCCCATCTCTCAGCCTAACCTACCTCACAGTGTTGCTGTAAGGGTAAAGTTGGGAGGGGGAGAGACATATATACCACCTTGAGTTCCTAGGAAGAAATGTGGGAATATAAATATAATAATAAATAATCAAAAACTGTCTTCCAACAGCAAAGCCACAGATTGGATAAGAACTTTTAATTATTATTATAAGCCACATGTTGAATCATAACATTATTATTATTATTATTATTATTAGGAACCCTACAATACGTTGGAATCTTGGTTCTGCCTAATACTGAATGCCCCGGAGTCCTCCAATGAAGTACTGAAAAATGTGCTTCCATCCATAAATATGAATAGCCTTTTTATTCCTTTGAGGTTATTCATGTGGATAAATGTTTGCATTGACTGGAACTAAGTGATGGCAGGACATAAATTTTATTTGTCTTTAGACCTAAATTATAAGATAGCCATAGAGAAAACTATAACCGAGCTGAGGTAAGTTAGCTTAGAGTTGATTTTGGCAGTAGAGGGAGCCAAGAACTAAGACAGGGTTGGTGTTGTTGTTAATGGAGTTGTGAAGGAGGAATGGGGCTGGCTAAAAATGCAAGGGCCAAAGACCTAAAGTTCCTTTACCCATCATTCTGCTACCAGCAGAAATTCCTGTTTTTCTGTTGCCTTTTTCTGAAACTTTTCCAGCTCTACAGTGTCACTTTTGAATCAGTTAGCCAGAAATGCACAAATATTTCATATATGCACCATAAGTTATCCACTGTTAAACTGTTTTGGATTAATTCCTTTTCTTTATGATTCTTAACACTGATCTTTTTCTTTACTGCTGCTCCAGTGCAGTAGACCCCATTATGACCCCAAGATCAGTTTCTAGCTGATTTAGGACAGAAGTGTACATGTGGATTTATGATTTAAAAATGAAACAAAACCCAGTGTGCTTGCACTCTTAATAGGCCATTTTTGCAGCCTGTTTTGCAGATCTCCACAGTTTACCTAGGATTTTATATTCCTGGATAATTTGATGTCATCTGCAAATTTAGGTTGCATTATACTAGCCACGCCTGACTCATGATCATTTATGAGTTAAGTAGCACTGGTGCTAATACACATCTTTTGGGGAGCTTGCCAGTAACATCACCATTCGAATTGTCGGTGTATCCTTGGATTTTTTTAACCAGCTGTTGATCTATAAGAGGGCCTCTCTTAGTATGACTTGACTTCAAAGTTCCCTTAAGACTCTTTGATTTGTGGCTTTGTCAAAGGTTTTCTGAAGGTCAAGTATATAGTAGGGATGCTCAAAAAAATTGATTTCTGTGAATTCCACTGCTAACAGACCCATACCTCCTAGATTAATGTGCAGATCAGAACATAATTGTCCCTCAGATTTTCCACCTATCTAAATTTTGACGTGCAGTTCTTGGCTCCTAAAATGTACCAAAATATATTTAAAATGTGAATTTTAGTGTAGATTAGATTTAGAAATTTGTATATTGGGACAAAATCTTAATTAAATATGTATTTTTATTAAATATATACATATTTACATATCTTTTTTTGGAGATTAAAACAACATTTGGAGAAACAGCACTGGAGTGGGCTTATAAATGAGCACATGTGTAATTGACAACATTAGGAACTGGTGCAGAGGGGTGCTCTTAGCACTGGTGTCACCTCTGCTGACTATAAACAGGAGGGATGAGATGGCTGGGAGGTCAGTGCTAAACTCCCTGTTGCCTCGCCTTTCTCAATCTCAATTAGCCTCAACCACTGGGATGCCAGGAGGTGAGGTGTACTCTGTTGCCCTTGCTTGTTGGCTGATCCTGATTGACAGGGACTGAGAACTGCCTGATCATTCCATCCCTCTTATACAGCAGGATAGCAGTATCCCTAGTACAGTGGTACCTCGGGTTAAGAACTTAATTGAAACTGTTCTTAACCTGAAGCACCACTTTAGCTAATGGGGCCTCCTACTGCCGCTGTGTGATTTCTGTTCTCATCCTGAAGCAAAGTTCTTAACCCGAGGTACTATTTCTGGGTTAGCGGAGTCTGTAACCTGAAGCATCTGTAACCTAAAGCGTCTGTAACCTGAGGTACCACTGTATATACAGTACAGAGCACTTCACACAACGGCTCTGCTAACAGAATTTTATTCATAATCATTCCATCACAGCAAGAACATGGAATAATAGCCTGCTGTCTGGTAGGTCGTCCCATCAAATATTAAGTTCCCAGTTTTTGAAATGTTAGCATTTCATTTGTGCCTTGTGCCTGTTCTTTCTTGGAGCTTGAAAATATGGTAGCTGAGGGGCAGAACAGCATCAGTAGTAGCACTGCTTCAAAGTTCCTTCAGGCCTGTGTTTCCTACACAGTTCGTTTTAGATATGGAATTTAGAAAGGTGTCACTTCTCTGATTTCATTAGAATGATATGTTACAGTTTCTGAAATGTGATCTTAATCATAGAGTGGGAAAGAGTGTCCAAAGTTCAAAAGCCAAAAAGAAAACTGAAGCACAGAATTGTCCTTAGAAATTATGAAAAATCCACATCCTCCAGTTTACATTCATGTGGCGGCTCCTGCATGAATGAAACTCAAGAAATACCTGTGGCACAGTTCTGAAATTCCCTTTTAGGAACCCTCATTTCAGCTTTTATAGGTTACTTTTTGCCACTCTGTGGTTTCTGGACTGTTCCAGCAACTTCCACAGCAAAAGCAAGTTTTCTGTTAACATGCTAGGACAGCATATGCAACCTGGAGCTGAAAGGCAAGCTATGTTCTCTCTGGCACATGCACACACTCCTGTACTCCTGATTAAGCAAGTTACTTCGCAGTTATATTTGAAGTGGACTATTTGATTTGTGAGCAGGAAATAACGGGTTTCCGTGGTAGGATCACTGACTGCAAACTCTCAAATCTCTTAAACCTTGAATAAGCCAGGCTATGACCCCTTAAAACATCACCTAAAACTTGTAACAGAGCCATACTGTGTATCATCATCAAACCTTTTATTGGCATCACATACAAACATCCATAGTAAATCAATGCAGTATCACCACCTCCCCAATGTCACAGAACATTTGTCAAATGAAAAGAGGCAAAAAAGTCTAATGTTACAACCATACTGTATATGAGACTGACTGGTCAGTCTTTTGCTTACCTGGTAAACTAGCACCAGAAGTAGCCCTAAGACCTGTGAGAAAGGGGATAGAGGCTTCTGACAGAAGAACTGGTTTCCTGATTATCCTATCCATGTGTCTCTTAGCTGGGATGGAGAAGACAGGCAGGACTCCCTGAGTGTCTGATACACTCCCTTCTCTGGGGATTGAGGGAAACAAGGCTTTGCAGGCCAAGTGGGTGGGGGAATTGAAGACCAATGGATGGAGAATCTGAGTGCTAGAACCTGCTTAGTGCAGGTCCCATGGAAAAGGAGGGCAGCCCTCATAGGTCTTCCCTGTAGTCTGCCATGGGCTGTCTGCTCCTACCATAGCCCACTAGACAGCTGACTACTCTTCCTGTGCACCCGAGAAGAGCACTATTCCCAATGAGTCATCTAGTCCAACTCCTGCAGAATCTCAACTAAAGCATCCATGACAGATGGCCATCGAAACTCAGCTTAAAAACCTCCAGTGGAGGAGAGTCCACCACCTTCCAAGGGAATCTGGTCTACTGTTAAACAGCTTTTATTACCAGAAAGTTATTCCTAGTTTTTGGTTGCAATCTCCTTTCTTGTAACTTGAATCCATTGGTTCAGGTCCTACCTACTGGAGCAGGAGAAAACAAGCTTTCTCCATCCCACATGTGACAGCCCTTTAGGTAGTTGAAGATGGCTATCATATCTCTTCCCTGTCTCTTCTTTTCCAGACTAAACATACCCAACTCCCTCAACTGTTTCTCATAAGGCTTAGTGTCCAGACCCTTGACCATCATATCCAATGCAGATCTAAGACCAACTCCATATACTTTTTTTGTACATTGTGGCTCATTCTAGACAACCACAGGTAATGAGTTTGTTGGACCTGCTACCTCGAAAGTTTTCAGGCAGCTGGTTGGTCAGGCATCCATTATGGATGTATTTATATATATATAGTAAAGGGTCTCCTGATCCAGAGGAGGGAATTGGATCAGCTGTCCTGAAGGTTCTTTATGAGCTTCTCGATGAACCCTAAATATTATCTAAAAACATCAAACATTAATCCAGTTAAGGTTTTCTTCTGTGCTTCAGGGGAAAAAAATGATAGTAGAGGATGTGAGGAACATGAATAAAATGGCTTCAGCAATCCAGCTAAAATGATCAGGAACATATGGGGCCAACACTGCTCAAAGAGATCCAAATTCAGTGGGACAACTGCTTGATGACTGATGCATTTTCTTTAAAATAAAAAAAGCTCTTGGTGCTTCTGCACCACAACAACAGATTTTGCAGTGCTATAAACCTTCTGCCAGATGGATTGCTCAACCCTTGGAAGGAGCTTTTATCCCCACACATAGTCAATCATTGCAGGCACTGTTTGCAGGACAGCCACATGGAATGTAGCAGTAAGGGTTTTTTCTGAAGAAACATGGCAAGGAACATTGAATACTCTAAGGTATAAGGCATGAATTCACTGGCTTATGATTGGGGTCAGTATTTTTGAATCATATAGCACACACAGGATTAGATCACTGATGGAGACAGAGCAAATGAGAAAAGCATAAACTTATTTTGGAGCTACAAGACTACGCTGTTGGCCTATGCAAACAGCAAGTGCTACTCTTCAAAATGCAAGGTGACTTTCTTTCTTTCTTTCTTTCTTTCTTTCTTTCTTTCTTTCTTTCTTGCATCCTGATGCTAGTTTACTTTTCTCTCTTGGATCTGGTAGCTGATTTGACCTTGCTCAGATTATGCCTAGACCGGCTTCTTGGCCACCCAGGGCTTGGAACTGAAAAAGGGTCCTAGGTAGAAGCAGATGTTTTGCACAAGCAAGAATCTACCCTTCAATCTGAAGGGAAATGGTGTGGAGATTCCTCTCTTTCTTACTTGTGAACCCAAGTTCCTCAACTGTGTGCTGGCTCCGCCCCCCTTTTTAGCTGCCAGAGCGGACCTGAGTGAAGTCTGCACATTCACGGTCCACTCCTGAGGCCCCACCCCCAATGGCACCGTGGATTGGTTCATTTAAATGATGGGTTCGGTGGGAACCCCCAACGCTCCACGGTGCCGGGAAGGCGGGCCAGCCAGGGCAACCCGGCGTGTCTCCAAGAAGATCGGGGGTGCCTGTGCTGGTCCGCAAATGGCACCCATCTCAGATGGGTGAGCGCTTATTCTTTACCAAGTTGGAGCCACGTGTCTAAAACCTGTGGAATCTGGCAAAAGGTTGCTTTTCTTTGTAACTGATAATTCAGCTGCCCCCTCTCTAAAAAATGTTGAAAAGAGTTATTATCTATTTTCTGCTATCAAATAAAATATTAAAAAACTGGTGGGTTCTCAAGACCAGTCTCTCTCGGGCTAGCCTGACTCATAGCGTTGAGTTCACTTAGATGCTAAGTAATTATGCTGCTGTGTTGCTTAAGTGTCCTCAGGACCCCTTGACTGCCACACCAGCTTTAGTGGTTATTAATTGCCACTGATCCCTGGAGTAAAATCTAAATGTCTACTCTCGAAATGCTTATTAGACAAACAGAACAACATTTAAGTATGGTAATAATTGTGCTTCCCATTCAATTTTATTCAAGTTTTGGTATAGGAATTACAGGGGGGGGGGAGATTCTATAAACATTACCTTTTCTATTTCCTTTGCCCACTGGTGAGTTCCAATAGCTGGGAAAGATGTAGTTAATAGCAAAATAATTTATACAAATTGTATTCCAGACTTTTTTGTCATATTAAATATGTGGTAATAGATTTTTAAATGGACTATCAATAAATGGACTTGCCCAAAAATAGCCAAGCACTTGTCTCCTTGTGTTTTCAGAAGTAGAGTGCTGTAATAGGATTTACCAGAGAAGAGTATTCTGGTTTTTTGTTCTGTGTGTGTTTGACTGTCCTCCAAGTGTAAAGATTCATGGTGGTTTTCTTGTAACAATTGGTTGTCCCATAGGGTGAGAATGTGAGGAGGGAGGACAAACTCCAGTTGTGCTTGTGCTGGACATGGTTCCACCATATAAAACGATGGGGGTGGGGAGGTTAGCATGGGGAAGTGCAAATTCCAGTCATAAAAGTGGCCTCAAAAGTGGAGTGCAGTCAAAATAAGTGTACTGAGTCTGGGTGGTGAATATGACTGGTGAGAGCTCTCAGATTTCTGGAATCATTCCATATTATGCAAAACATGTAAGAGGGTTTTTTCCCAGTGAATATGATTTATTGTATATCTTTGTGGTTTATAAGTCACTTCCTGTGTGTTGAAAAATAAAATTTACTTGCTGCAACTTTCAGTTCTGCAGGAAACATTCTACCGTTGCCTGCCATACTGTCCTGTCATGTGCAAATCCTGAACAATGAAATCAATGGGCTTTAGAGCCTTTTAACTTTGCACTGGATGTTTTGTAATGCTAAAGACAGATTCTCACCATCTTTCCATAAATGGACGTAAGATGCAATCTCCTTGTTGGGGTACAAGATCAGATACATATTTTAATGAGGAAGGTGAGGAAAACAACAGAGGAAACCCAATCAGCAGAGAGCAACCATAGGTTATACTATTAAACATCTAAATCTGGGTATTTTCTAAATAGCTTGGAGCATGATGACATAATATAATTTTAAACAATTAAAACTGGTTACTAATTGATGTGTGGGAAGGATCAAACAACAGGGAAAGGAGCATTGAGTGGCATAGATAACAAATGAGGGATGCAGGTGGCACTGTGGTCTAAATCACTGAACCTCTTGGGCTTGCTGATTGGAAGGTCAGCAGTTTGAATTAGCTTCTGCCAGCCTAGCAGTTCGAACGTATACCAGTAGATAAATAGGTACTACTGTGGCGGGAAGCTAAACAGTATTTCTGTGTGCTCTGGATTCCGTCACGGTGTTCCATTGCGCCAGAAGCGGTTTAGTCCTGCTGGCCACATGACCCGGAAAGCTGTCTGTGGACAAACACCGGCTCCCTCGATCTGAAAGCGAGATGAGCGCTACACCCCATAGTCGCCTTTGACTGGACTTAACCGTCCAGGGTTCCTTTACCTTATATAACAAATGTTGTCACTGAAAAGCTGATGTAGATAATTCTTCTAGCGTTGCCAGCAACAGAATTGAGTTAACAGATGCAGAAGTGGGAGGCTAACTTTAGAAGGAATAATCACCGAACCTCCCAATGTGTGGGGGGAGTAGACTTGACAATTATAAGTTAGGATATTTGCCAGGCTCCATGCTGGATGTTTCTTAACCGCTGGCAATATGATGCAAGTTGTCTTGACGTGTGGTGATCGCCTAAAATCCATCTCCAGCTTTGCCAGTGTAAGGGCTACCATGTTTTCCTTTACTTTTGTTCAATGCCTTGTGTCCTTTCTCAGTGCTGAACCAAGTAGCAGCTGCCTTCCATGGGGAATGAGCCCACCCTTTTCGCCTCCTGCAGCATTTGGTGCAACCTGGTGCCAAGGTTGGTACCAAGCATGACCTGCCCTAGTTAGGTTTTACACAACACCTCTCCCATTCCTTTAACCCTGTTGGCATTTTTGGATTGTAATGCACCAGCAACGCTACCTAAAATTCAAGATAAATAGTTCTCTCTTGTGTGTTTATAGTGCTTGATTCCTCTGGTCACCGGTAGATGGCTGTATGCACTTGGGTAAGAAACTGCTGTGTTGCCTTTACAAGGCACAGCTGCTTTTCTTTACTTTCATGCAGTAAACTGAAAATAGGACTCAGGGGTCTCATTGAATATCACTTTAGTTTAAGTGTATTATCATATTATACAGTGTGTCTGAGGAAACCCTTAAGCATTCATTGTTTGGCTAATGATGCATGGCAGCATATTCAGAACCCCCTAATGAGTTTAATGTCACATTCTGATAATAATGTTGGAGCATCTCTGGCACTTGGTCTGATTCCTGCTATACAGATGTTAACTCTGCAGCTCTGTAGTGCCTCTCTTTTCAGGTTCCACATTATAACAGCGATTGAATTTCTGAAGTTAAAGGTGGTTTAATGAAGGATTCAGAAATAAGGGGCTGGGAAATTACAGTTTTACTATTGTGGGGCTTTGCAGAAGCCACTTGTGACTGCATAGAGAACCCTTAAAGCACAATAGGAAAGATGAATAATCTATCCTTCTGCTTTCTTTGGGCCAGGAAGATTTATTTTTGACCACTTACCATATTGCAGCAGAGTGGTAAGACAGTTTTCAGAGAATGGGGAACAGGACACTTTCCATCTGCTGCTGTCACCTAGGGCTCTATGGTTATTCTGTGCCCACACCGGCATTAGTTGGGTGAAATGGCCGCTGATGATAATAAGCTCTTCAGAGACTCTGATTCTGCAGTATTGACAGCCTTGTAGCAATCTGTTGACATCACTGTGGTCATAAAGGAAGAATGGGGCTCTTAGCAAGCTCTGTTCATGTCACACTATATTGACCTCTCTTTCAGAGCTGTTGGAAGAAGGAGTGAGATAATGTATGTGAATTGTAGAGTTGGGGTGGTGGTGGCCTTCTAGACAATCTAATTCAACCCCATACTGAATGCACAATACGGAATCCCCAGCAGATAGCCATCCAGCCTCTGCTTCGAGACCTTCCTCCCAGGTAATTGGTTTAATTGCCCTGCACACTCCTGATTAGCAGGTCTTCACCTACCTCCCCTCCCCTCCCCTCCCCTCTGCAGCCCCATCTTGCACATGGACAGGGGTAAATGCAACCCATAAGTTTTGCAAATCAGATTACAGTTGATCACACCACACACAATAAAACCATACAACCTCATACACACAAAATATCTAAAATGATTTCTAGATAAACAAAATACGCAATGTAACATAGCCCAGATAAAACCAAACTACTATATATTACAAGGAGTGTGGAGAATGGAGCAGGCCCCCAGCCTTACTTGGAGATGCTGGGAAATAAATCTGGGCACAGCTCACTCAGTTAATCATGAAACTCTTAATCTCATGGTTTGAGCCCCATGTTGGGCAAAAGATTCCTGCATTGCAGGGAGCAGGACTAGACGATCCTCATGGTCCCTTCCAGCTCCATGATCCTATTATCCTTTTGCATGCACATCCTTTGCTACTGAGCTATGCCCCCCCCCAATGTTTAAACTTTCAGAACTGATTATAGAAACAGTCAAGACTCAGGGCTATATATATTGGGATGAGAAATATGATCAACATTTATACCTTGTGCAGGAAACCTTTAGGCCTGGTCTGAGTGACTGATCCATTGCCTGTTCCAGATGGGGTTGCATTCTCTGTGAAGGAGCAGGCTTGCAGTCTGGCAGTGCACCTAGATCTGTCACTAATGCTGGAAGCTTAGGTGTTTTCAATGGCTTAGAGTGATTTCTGCCAGCTTCAATTTGTATGCCAACAATGATGATTCCTGGACAGGGATGTGCACTGTCTGCAAGATTTGATTTTTATCTGTAGATTAGGGAGGCAGCCCAATCCGTTTTGAAGCAGCTCTGTGTTGAAAGAATTGCACTGCCTGCCTGTATGCTACTGAGCCAGGTTTAAGATCTTGCTTTTTAGTTCATAAAGACCAAACCAATTGAGGACCAGCTTATTTTAGACACCTTTTTGCCCCCCTGTATCGCTGTGGTGGCACCAACATTATTGAACCCTGTTGCCTTGGTGAATAGATAGTTACTGCTCTGTTTTAGAAATAGGATGAAGACCTCCCCCCCCCCCCAGTAAAGCCTTCCTCAGCTGAATTCTTGGTTTTAGTTTTGAGGCCAATAGCTTTAGTTTATATTAAGTGGTTTATAAATTCTTAAAACAAATAAACAAATAAGCTTTATAGCAGCAACTGTTTTAATTAGTTGGGTTTCTCAAAATTCAGAAGCAAACAGTGAAGATAGCTGGAGTGTTCCATGTCAAACACTTGTATTCAAATAATTAAATAATAATAATAATAATAATAATAATAATAATAATAATTTATTATTTGTACCCCGCCCATCTGGCTGGGTTTCCCCAGCCACTCTGGGCGGCTTCCATAGAAACAAAAAATACACTAAAATATCACAGATTAAAAACTTCCCTGAACAGGGCTGCCTTAAGATGTCTTCTGAATGTCAGGTAGTTATTTATCGCTTTGACATCTGATGGGAGGGTGTTCCACAGGGCGGGCGCCACTACCGAGAAGGCCCTCTGCCTGGTTCCCTGTAGCTTTGCTTCTCGCAATGAGGGAACTGCCAGAAGGCCCTCAGCGTTGGACCTCAGCGTCCGGGCAGAACGATGGGGGTGGAGACGCTCCTTCAGGTATACTGGGCCGAGGCCGTTTAGGGCTTTAAAGGTCAACACCAGCACTTTGAATTGTGCTCGGAAACGTACTGGGAGCCAATGTAGGTCTTTCAAGACCGGTGTTATGTGGTCTCGGCGGCCGCCCCCAGTCACCAGTCTAGCTGCCGCATTCTGGATTAGTTGTAGTTTCCAAGTCATCTTCAAAGGTAGCCCCATGTAGAGCGTATTGCAGTAGTCCAAGCGGGAGATAACTAAAGCATGCACCACTCTGGCGAGACAGTCCGCGGGCAGGTAGGGTCTCAGCCTGCGTACCAGGTGGAGTTGGTAGACAGCTGCCCTGGATACAGAATTGACCTGCGCCTCCATGGACAGCTGTGAGTCCAAAATGACTCCCAGGCTGTGCACCTGGTCCTTCAGGGGCACAGTTACCCCACTCAGGACCAGGGAGTCCTCCACACCAGCCCGCCTCCTGTCCCCCCAAAACAGTACTTCTGTCTTGTCAGGATTCAACTTCAATCCATTAGCCACCCATTATGAAAATTAATCTCAGCTTCCCATGAAATGTGCTCAAGGTGCCTTCACAATTTAATATTGAAACAATGAACAGAAAAAGAATGGGTCACCGATGAATAATAAAAAGTATCTCTGGAGAATAGCATAGCAAATAAGACGCTCATAGGCACTGCCCCTCAGTACAACTCCTCTGGCAGGGGAGGGGACTCATAATAGGGCGTCAGGTGGAGATCTTAATAAATAGGCAGCTTATATGGCAACAGTTGATCCTTCAGTTTAAATTTTAAACACCAGCTCTAAAACAATTTGGAGAAGTTGAAAAATATAAGAGATTGTTATGAAAAAGCAAATAAAAAAGATTAAATTTAAAGGCTGTAATAAGGTAGGAAATTCTCCTGTACAAGTTGCAATAAATGTTTGACAAAGAGACACAGACATTGCACCGAACCACTTTCAGTGCCTTTCTGGAGAGCTGGGGGGGGGGGTCTGGTTTTGAGACAGGGAGGGCTGCTCTGGAGCCTAGAGACAGTCCCAGGACTTCCAGCTGCACACACACACACACACATGCTATCTCTGGTATGTGTGCTACAGGCTCATTTGAATCACAGCCAAAATAGTTTACTGGGACCAGATGGAACTTGGCAGTTGTTTCCATTTAGCATTCAAAGTGGGATATTTCAATGTATATAAAGTAGGCAATAATTCGGGAATGTTTCCTTTCTCACTTCAGATAGCTTGCCATTTCCTCTTAAAGTCTCAAGAGCCAAAAGGCACTATCAACTTATCACTTGCCCCCAAACAGAGAACAGAGCCAATTGCTCTTGTAATTTGCCTTATGTAATGTTTTTCTCTTCCTTAAATATTAACATCAAATTGCTCCAGACTTTTTCCTGTGTTACAAAGACATCTATAAAATTAAACCCTGGAATTGAATAAGTAAATTAGCCAAGTCAGCATCCTGATTTCAAGTCAGTATGCATTTAATGAATCTAGAAAACTCCATCCCTCATCATCTCAGGACAGAAGACTTTAGTAAGGAGCCAAGAAAATTGAAGTTTATTTAAATTCTCTGAAAGCTAGCTTCAAGCTAGCTTTCATGAGTGGTCTTGCCCAAGTCCAAAAATAAACCCTACAGGAGGGTTTGAGAGGCCACAACTCTGAGGTGGAAAAACACAACCAAGTGTGGACCACACTGCAAATATACTTTGTGTGCCAGTCTTCCCTCACATAGGCCAAAGTAAACTACAGCTCAGTCCACCAAATTCACTGTGGCACTTTCTAATGTCTACTAAATCTGGGTCTCTGTGCAGTGACTTAAAGGCCCACTGTGCCACAAAGGTGGCTTAGGGGTGAGCCACCTGAGGTCCTCTAGATGTTGTGGGACTCCAACTCCCATCACTCTTAGCCAGCGTGGTCAGTGGTCAAGGATGATGGGGTTTGTAGACTGACAACATCTGGAGAGTAACAAGTTCCCCATCCCTAACAAATAAGTCAGTCTAGGCCTCCCCATCCTGATGACATCCCTTTCTGGGACATAGCCAGATGTTGTAATCAAACCAGTTTTCAATGTGTAAACAAAGAGACATATGCCTGCTTGGATGTTGCATACTTTGATTTGTAACCCCTTATTCTCTAATCTATGATACAAGGCAATAAGGCTATTTTATTCTCTGGTGAGGAAAAATGATATATGTACGTAATTATAGGCCAGGCATGGAGTTGGAGTCCTGCTTCCATCAGTCCCAGCCAGCAATGGATAATTTGAGCTGAATAAGGTCTGGAGAGCCATGGGGTCCCCATCCCTGTTACAGACCTTTTATAGTACAAGTTCTCATGTAGGAAGGCTAATCCCTCATGCATACTATAGGATCCTGGGCCGAGCTCTAGGCCACACAACTTCACTGATGTCAGAGGATCAAGCTGTGAGTCAATTCAAAGAGATCTTTAATTCTGTTTCTTGTTTACACTATTGTGCTTAATTGTGAAACCTGCTTTAGTTCTACTGCATTGGGGCCTACTTTGTATTAAACATTGCAGTCTCAGATACTTAAATCTGAATGTACTTCAGCCTCTTAAGCTACAGTGGGGGAGGGAGATGTGCTTACGATGACTTGAATAAGTGGAAATCACCCCCACTCACCCCTTTTTCTGGTGAGCAGAGTGATTGAATTTATGGAGCTATTGCTAAATGTTTCTTGCAAGGCCTCTTGCTGCTTTCTTGCTGTCCCAGCAGACCTTGAGCAGGTATAGAGAAAATACACGGTTGAGATTCATTTGGATTCTGTCAGAAGTAAACTGCTGTGAGCTTCCAAGAAAACATTTAACTTTTTACCAACTATAAATTCATAGGGTTGCATGAATATGAAGCCATGCACTGTTAGGGGGCAGACTTCTGCCAGTGCAATGGGACTTATTCTCCCTATACCCTGTCTGCTCCAAAGGGCTGGAGAAACCCCCAGAACAGATTGGGCAGGGCAGGGAGAGTTGAGGGAGGGGACACCTCATTGCACAGGCGGAACTTGGACCAACAGGACAGCTTCATTAGATATAACCCAAAGAATTTATCTCAAGAGATTATTGTTTTCTTTAAAGCTTTGTTGCATCTGAGACCACTATGTACAATTTGGAGATTGGGGTGGGGGGAGTGATAAGTACGAGCATCATTTAGTTTGTGATATAGTACAGAATTTGAAATTGCATGAACTTTCTGAATACTGGTTTTGTGATGGTCCGCTTGATACATGGTGTAAAGCAACTGCCGGTTGGAGTAGACTGGAGGAAACTGGGCAGGCTGGAGCCCTAGTACAGTGTTCCCCAACCTTGGGCCTCCAGCTGTTTTTGGACTACAACTCCCATCATCCTTGACCACTGGTCTTGCTAGCGAGGGATGATGGGAGTTGTAGTCCAAAAACAGCTGGAGGCCCAAGGTTGGGGAACACTGCCCTAGTAAACCACAGAGCAAAGGCTTTTAAAGAAGCTTACAGTAATAGCTGCAGTAAATCTGAGCATCTGCAGATTCTGAACCAATGATGTTTTTCCATAGCAATTTGAGGTTTTCAAGCTATGCAGATTATGTATCATTAGCAGATTAAAAACAAAAACCAGCCATATAGAAGTTGCAGGGAAGAAACCCAGCCCAATTAATATTGTTGTCCATTTCATGTGAATGAGGAACATATTGGCTGTGTTCACATGTCATGGTTATATCATAGTTTACCATGGACATGAACATTGTTGGTGTTTTGCTGCTTGCCTAGTGAGAGCAACAAACCATGACTCTTGGCTTAATGTTATGTCTGAACCAGGGATCATGATTTGTTTCACTCAAAGCATGATGTGAATCCATGGCTTGTTTTGAGTGAAACCAAGCATGACTTTCATAGACATAAGGCAGGTATATATTAAAAATATTTAAAGCAATAGGGTAATTTCCACCCTTTGGAAAATAGAACATTGTCAATTTTTAACTTAGGATTTGCTGTGTTATCTGTCTTTTGGAACTGAATGGTTTGCAGATGGCGTTCAGGAAGTGGTTTCTGTATTTTTGGAATGTGAATGTCATTCTTCACTAGTAACTTGGATTTGATCTTCGTATGTGCACATGTGCATACACATAGAGGAAATAAGAATACTTCTAGGATTTGTGCTTGACCTCAAAATATCACAGGCTGCAGCCATTTGGAAGGCATAATTCTTTCCAGTTAAAGGAATGTATAAAAGCAATTGCTGTTGCTGTCATGTTGCTTTTGTTTTTATTTCTATTTTGTTACTCAAAAGTAACTTGGAAACAGCCTGTGGCTGTATCATAACTCATCACAATTCTTGCAGGAAAAGCCCAGTGTCCTATTTCTAGTTAGCAGAACAGTGCCCTCTTGTGGAACAACCTACAGAGTCAGTGTTGACAGCAAAACGAAATCTAATTTTACTATGTAGCTATGAACACCTTATGTAGACTTCTGCATGTTCATTCTTTGAATAAGAATTTATGATGCAACTGCCCAGGATAATTTCCAAGAGAGAATTTTTTTAACTGTAATTGATGGACTTACATATTCAGCCTGGTCATCATACAAATGAGAGCAGTAGTCTTGAACCAGGTGCTTACCAGCTACAGTGGTAGCTTGGTTCTCGAACTTAATCTGTTCCAGGAGTCCGTTGGACTCCGTTCAAAAACCAAGGCACAGCTTCCGATTGGCTGCAGGAGCTTCCTGCACTCAAGTGGAAGCCGCATTGGACGTTCAGCTTCCGAAAAACATTAGCAAACAGGAACACTTATTTCCGGGTCTGTGGCGTTCAGGATACTTGGGGCAATTGTTATTCTGTGGAATATTTCTTCCACCTGCTTTTTAAAAATATTCTATTTCTATAAATAGTGTATTTTTTATTATGAACTGGTTACCCAGAGGTATGTCAACAGACAAAAAGATTAAACCAGTAGTGAGCTACCAAAAACATCCATTTGTCCACTGTAGGAAAGAGGATGCTGGACCTAATATACTTTTAGCCTGAGTTAATAAGAGATAATTTATCACACACCGGTGAGTTTTAATCCTCAGTTTGGGAGTCATTGCAATAATATAGTCAGATGGCTGGGCCCAGGCAGCCTAGTGGAGGTAGTTGACTGTTAATTTGGCAGGGATGGGGAAAAGCAGTTTGAAGTGAATGTGAACTCTTACAATGATTCCAAGCCTGAACTACCAGTGCAAGCCTGCATCTTTGATTGTCATCACCACCATCAAATAATAAATAATTTCTAAACAATTTACTCCAGCCCTTCTCTTTCTTTGCAAGACTCTTTTTCATATTTCTAGCATTATGGGCAAACATGCTTCCTGGGTCAAAAGTAATTTTTGTAGCTTTTAAATATTTATAAATGGCCCAGAGGACTGTGGTCAATGGACAACCTAAACAGAAATAAATTCAAGTAACATGTAAATCCATGAATGCCAGTTAGGAGACATTTCTGTAATCTCCAAAGCCACAGAAGGAACACTGGAGATCAGAAAAGAATCAACAGCTGATATTCATTACTTCCCTGCTCATGCTCTGACGGAAGCCAGCCGTCACAAATGGCACTGTTTAGCATTTGAAAAAAGACACAGAGAGCCAGCAATATTTTCAGGATGGTATGAGCAGCTCCTTCGACCACCCTCCTCCGATTTTATTCTCCTTTGTTCTCTCCTGTCGCATGGCCGTTTGCCAATGTCTCACGTTACCTCATCCGGTCATGGCTTTTACCCACCCATCGCCATATAAGGTAATTACTGCCCAGAGGGGGAACATAACTCCATATAAGGTTATGCACTTAATACACTGCAAGGCACGGACATGCAGGTCACCGAGGTCAGCGAGGCACCAGGTGGCGCTACAAGCCTTTGCCATGACTTCATGGCTCCCACAATGCTCAGCCTCTGCAGATTCAGCAGTGCTCTTCGCTAAACCCTATTGTGCGGATAGGAAAACTCTGGCCCCCAAAACTCAATGAAGCCCTCCATTCCTCTTTACCTGTCCATGGAAATCTCCCAAGGCCACTCCCCTCACTTGGAGCTGCTTTGCACCCTCCTATTCCTCTTTGTTGTCTGGATGGTGGACAGAGAGGAATGAGTGAGTAACTTAACATTTGTTGCTCCACCCACTATTTCCTTCTGGAACTACCACTAGCGTGCTCCCACAATGGTTTGTTAGGAGGGCATGTGATCCTTGGGTTGAAACAGCTTCCCTACCCTTTCCCAAGTAACTTTGCACCTTACTGACTCTAATTCAGCTTTTATAACAAAAATTACTAACACTAACAAAGAAGATACATGAGCTTGAGAGAATTTATTTATTTTCCTATGAACAATAAGTCATAATTATAGAGAAGTTTTCATACACAGAAAATTCCTTTTGTTTCCTCTTTTTGCTAAATGTAACAGAGCACAGTAATATTTACAAATTCGTAAGATTCCCCCCCCTCGTCATTTTCTCTCATTTTTTATTATACACAGCTTTTTCAGGTTGAAGCAAACTGCAAAGACTTATTGGTACTGGTATATTACAGCTACTTACATTATTTAAGAACAGCAAATGGAGAAAAATAAGTTATTTAAATATTGATTCATATACAGAAAGTGCAACATTTGTTAGTTGTTACATAACTTGTTTAAAGTTTTCATTTTCCAAAAAGAGGTCTTGAGTATGAGTAAAAGTTAGCTTGACGTCAATGCGTTTAGACTAAAAATAATACAATACAGATATACAGCCATGACTTGGTGAATTGACCTTTATTCCTGCACTTAGATCTGTGTGAAAAGGGTTAATAAGGATTTGTGCTCCAGATCTTATTTCCAGAGTTTCCACTTGCACCAAAGCCAGGTTTAAAATTACTAGTCTTTAGACCATCAGGCCTTACCTTGCTAATGTTATGATTTGATGCCAACTAAAACAGTATGACATGGAGACTTAAGTGGCCTTGTATGTCTAGAGACGTATTGAATTGGCACATGCTTCTGGCTTTGTGCATTTTGACAGTCTCCAATCCAACATTTACCTGGAATCCTGCATGTAAGGAGATGGTGGTAAATAACATGCTATTGTTTACAGTGAGTTCATTGCTGTACATAATGTTTAAGAGGTACCTAACTTTTTAAGGCTTTTCCAGGATCAATATATATACTGTTGAAATGGTCAACTGCTAAATCAACAATACAGTGGTGCCTTGCAAGACGAAATTAATTCGTTCTGCGAGTTTTTTCGTCTTGCGAATTTTTCGTCTTGTGAAGCACGGTTTCCCAAAGTCTTCAAAATCACCAAAGTCTTCAAAAACCTCAAAAAAGGCTACCACACCGCGTGCTATGAGTTGCTCCTCAAAGTCACCCTGGTTATTAACGGTTTTAAGAAAAAGGAAACAAACTTGCAAGACATTTTCGTTTTTCGTCTTGCGAAGCAAGCCCATAGGGAAATTCGTCTTGCGAAGCAACTCAAAAAACGAAAAACTCTTTTGTCTTGCGAGTTTTTCGTCTTGCAAGGTACCACTGTAAACCAAAATAATCTGTAAGCAAAAGTCTAACTCAAGGATGAGTAAATTGTAAAAACATTTAAAAGCAATGTATATATTTTAAAAATCAGGAAAATTTGCACTCGATTTGTAAACAGGCATAGAAGTTCTACCCCTTTGTCATTCAGTTTAAGCAATCAGCATTGTACCATTCCTAATGTGGCTTAGGGATATTAATGTATACAATGCTTTTGATAAGAGTGAACACTGGTTTTTCCCTTTCCTTTCATTCAAGTTTGAACCAGTAAGGCAGCTTCTGTAGCCTAACAAATTTAGATTGCTTTTGTTGTTTAAAAGAACAATTGTTGTTGGCTTCTTTCCTTCGCTCAGTTTGCTCTTTTAAAAAGCAATTGCCTTTTGAGGGTGTATCTAAAAAAGGAGAAAAAACTTTGAAGTGAGGGCTGCATTCTGTCAGGGGAAAGAGGTGAGGGGTTGCATACGGGCCTATGGAGGGGTGACACCGCATTCACACTAATCCACCCACATTTTTCCATGTAACCAATACCTCTATTCACACAATTCTCAGGGCTATGCTTTCCTTTCACAGGCTCCAGCAGGGAAAGTCTCCACCAGCAGCTTGCTGTTGAGGGTGCAGAGGAACTGCGGAGGAGATGGAAACCTGACGCAGGCCACATCTCACATACGTGCCCCCGATTCAGAAGGACAAATATTGCAAGGTACTCAGTTTGTGTTTTAAAACAAATATTTAAAAAATAGCACCTAAATGAAAATCCTGTTGGTCATACCACATGTATTTGCAACCATATGACCCAAATTCAGTGTACGACATGTGCTCTGATGTACTTTGTGCATTGCTTCATTAACTTCAATTCCAGTAACAAATTTGTAAATGTAAATGAATGTCCATGATCTACTTTCTCCATTTAATAAATGGAACACTATTTCCAAGTGTGGCAGCTGTGTGCACATCAGAATACATTGAACAGATTTGTTGGAAGCGGTACATTTTGGGGGTCCTAAGGTCCTTGACATGGCTGGAACTGTGGTCTAAACCACAGAGCCTAGGGCTTGCCAATCAGAAGGTCAGCGGTTTGAATCCCTGCGACAGGGTGAGCTCCCATTGTTCAGTCCCAGCTCCTTCCTACCTAACAGTTCGAAGGCACATCAAGTGCAAGTAGACAAATAGGTACCGCTCCAGCAGGAAAGTAAACGGCGTTTCTGTGTGCTGCTCCGGTTCGCCAGAAGCGGCTTAGTCATGCTGGCCACATGACCCAGAAGCTGTCGGCGGACAAATGCCGGCTCCCTTGGCCTATAGAGCAAGATGAGCGATGCAACCCCAGAGTCGTCCGCGACTGGACCTAATGGTCAGGGGTACATTTACATATACCTTTAAGGTCCTTGACAGTCAGAAGTCAAAGGGGCCACTTGCTATGTTACGTTTTTTACTGTGTGAAAATACTATTGTAAAGCACACCCCTACAAAAAATGGTCGTCTGGGAATTAGCATTGCACATGAGTCTTGGAGACAGACAATACATGTTACCACCAAGGAATGTTTCTACTTGGTCCACATGAATCAACTGACATGTAATGTGAGAAATGACTTATTTTAGTAACTGCTTAATGTGCACAATTACTTGCCACTACAGAAAGTTGCAGGTGCAAGGCACTTTTCTGGATCCTCTTTATATGAAGCAATCCTCACTTTCCATGCACCATGTGATCTTTTTTACCCATATTTATATCTATGCTGGTAGAAAGGGTCATATTAGTCTATTGCAAAAGCAGTCCTGTTGCTTCAAAATGTATTATGGTCAACATCCACAGGTTTAGTCTGTAAATCTACTTAAATGGAAAGTGGACCTGAAAGCAATGTGTCATTGTCTGTGTATGGATACTGGATGTATTTACGGTACTTTTAAACTACATTGTCCATATTAACATGATTGCAGGGAGGACAGCTGTATCCATATTACATAGCCCAGCATACTAAGCTTAAATACTGGACATGATTCAGTTAAATTGAAGCACCCTGAAGTCCCTTTTCATTGCTTGAATGCTCTAGTTTCAAAGAGCTAACTTCAACTGGCTTGTGCTCATCATGTGGAAGCTAACCTATGCTGGTATCTTTCAGACCCATGGTATTAGGCCCAAAGTGAAAACCTTTTCAGAAAATTAAACTTTCTGTGCACTTCAACACTTTTGGAAGCTTGATCCATGTGCTTTAATGGATGCACTTTTAAACAAGTTTATTTGGATTAAAGCCTTAACAACTGCTTTTGTCAATTTGTTAAAGAATTTACTTACTAACCTCCCTCAGCCCCCGGCCCCAAACCCACATTCAACTGTCTCACATTCTCTACAGCCATCCTGTTAAAGCATCTCTCTTCCTTATGTCTCATCAAAGGAAAGAAAATCCAGAGCAGCTTTGGACACCTGTTTAAATTACTTTTGCTTTTAGCTTTAAAAAAATACTGCAAAAAGTTAAAAAGCACATCAAGTCAAAAACACTTGTGGGGAAGGCTGTGTGCCTTTGTCACCCAACTTTCCTCTTAAGGTTGAATGTGCTTTAAGAAGTTGTATAAACTACTTTCTTTTCATAGGCAGGACAAAGAAAGTGAGTTGGAGAGGTGACGAGACTTGCGTAAAATTACAAAGCAGCTTTGAACCAGATCTGAGTTTCCAATTCCATGCTGAGCTCATTACATCTTCCAGTTTACTTGCTGTTATTTATCCTGAAAAGCCTCTACAATTTTAGCTTGTTAATGGACACTAAAGAATAATCTAGATACATTAGAACTCAAGCTGAGCTTATTTGGTATACAAAATGTCTGGCCATGTACAAAAATAAACTTCATCTATATTCACAGAAGGGAGTAAGAGATTCTACACTGCATTGTTTAATAGTTTTAGAAAACAAGAACATGGGGAAGAAAGAACAAGCTGTTTCAGCATCCCAGGTGAACCTAAGTAGAGCCCTGCTGGATCAGACTAAAGACTCATCTAGTTTAGCAGCCTGTTCTCGCAGTGCCACCCAGATGGCTTTTATTCTAATTGTCATTTTAACACCCAATAATAGAGGTATTATATTGACTTTTTGCAGCTTAAAGTTTGTTTTCCCCATCAATACAATGGAATGTGATTCTTATTCTGGTACTGTGTCAGACACACAATTTTCTTATCAGTTAATTTACTTCCCTGGATAACATTTTGTTTTTCAGAGACCAATGTTTTCCATTGATATGGTCAGGATACCAAGTCAAAGCTGCAGCATTTCAACTGACAATATAATACAGTACACCAAATTGCAAGTAACATGAAAAACCTTTTTTTATAATTATATATGTACATACACAAGGCAAAATATCTTTTAGCCTTTTAGTAATACCAGCATACGAACTGCCATTAACAAGTTGTTAGCCTGAGAACCAAAATCTGACTTCAAAAAGAAAACTTTACAAAACAGATGTTACAATCTACAATAACAGCTATAAGACACAAACCTGTCAGGTGCCAAATAATAGTGACAACAACGAAATGCCTCTGAAACATGAATGCTGTATGTGAACTGCTCAAAAGCATTTTAAGGCAAATAAAAAGCTGAGTGCTAAAGAAGCAGTTATAAAAATGACTTTAATTCTATACAAATAAGGAATTTTCTGAGTTGGTCTTAGAAATTGCACTGGCATAAAAGGAGATCCACAATAACTAAATCCATTGAGGATCTTTGGCCTACCTAGAGGCTCAGAAACCTGAAAAAAATCCACCAAACACAGGAAGGAGTTTTATTTATTTATGTAAAACGAATTGGTGGAATGAAAAGGATAAACATAAGCTACTATGAAGAGATGTAATGCTTAAGATTTTTACTTGTAAAAACACCCCCTGGGGTGTTTATGTTTGCTTAGGACTGTAGATCCATGATTTATCAATGAGCTGCACTTTAACAAATGAGCAGCCCCAAAGTACAGAGACCTAACTCTACTCCTCCAAGTTCCTGGGGCTTAAAAGTTGATGTAAAGTTCCCTTTTTTGTAATGGACATGTATATTCTTAAATGGGTCGAAGCCAGCCTCAGTCTTTAAGAAACTAACATATCTGTGCCTTTTCTTTAAGGGGTAATCGGCAAGCACCGTTTCCCTCTCAAAACAACTTCTTATATTCTCCTTTGTGAATTGTTGACAGAGAAACACAAGGGCCTCAACGTCTTCCCAAAGACCTCCATTGCCTGATGCCAAAGAGCTTTCTGGAGAAATTAAAGATGAAATTGACACGGTAGGAAACTCTGGCTTTTCCAACTGGCAGATGCTATGTTTCAGAGTATGTTATATTGTCTCTGGGTTGAGGGTACTGAGTAGTCTTGCTGCTGCCAAAAGCTTGCTTATGTGCCTCTCCTCTGTGATGCCAGCCTCATGAAGTGATGTTTTTGACAGAGAAGGCACTTTGCTTAGGTCATCAATTCCTGCAGCCATGAAGGAGCTTGAGTACATCGGAAGGCCAATAGAAACCAGCCAGTCGGCTATGGAAGTGATATGGCCGGGGGACACAGGTTTTCGACAGATTTCAGTGAGGCCTCCACTTGGAATCTGTAGCAAGAGAAAACGCAATATAACCAGCTGGTTGACTTTTTCTTTTTTTTAAAAAAGGATAACATGGGGCTTACTTCCAAGAGGTATCTGTAATGCTATATTGTGAAGCAGATATCTGGGCATTTTGAAGCAGTCCTTTAGCTTAGCAGTAGCATTTACTAGATACTATTTTGCTTAGTCACCTCAAAATTGGGGCTGTGCAATGTCAGCTTTTCAACATTGCGATGTATCACCAGCCAAACACTGCGATCTGATGATATACCACAATGGTGAAACGGAGGGAGGAACAAGCTGCATTGGAGCTGGGCTGGAATTGCAACCAAGGGAGATGAGGTGGTTTCACTCAGTGCCTCACAGGGCTAATGCAGTTTGTTCCTCCCACTGGGTGGGGAGGGAACAAGCTACTGAGGTGAGCGGGGGGTGAGGGCTTCCTCGAAGGTGCATGGTTGCCTTCGCCCAAGCAGGCGTGCTGCATCTTTACTCCCAGGATGACTGCCCTCCCCCAGCAAAGTGCATGGAGCCTGTCAGGCTCTGTTTGCAGGGCTGCCTCTGCCTGACAGAGGTGGGCTACCTCTTTCTCCCAAAGAGGTGGCTTGCCTGTGTGGGGCTGAGGCAGAGGTGGGTGGCTTCTTTAGACTGCTCCGCTGAGGAGTGTGCAGCTGCAAAGCAGTTGATCAAGCCTCCTCCTGCAGGCTGGGGGCTTCATTAAACTGCTCCACTGAGGACGGATGGCTGCGCCCCCTCAGCAGAGTGGTCTAAATATACCACCTCCTAGAGCTATGAGGGCCAGAGCGGCTGCTGTTTCATCTGCGATATACCGCCAGGTGAAGTAGCCATTGCACTCTGGCCCTCATACCTGTCCTGGGCGATGTTTTGATACATCACCCAGGCCTACTCAAAATACACATTTCCTTTCCTCCCCACCCCCCAATTTCTTTTCTGCTGCTACCTCAGTATTGATTTCCTCAATCAAAATCATGCAAGTTCACAAATCCAGCTTCATTGGCAGCAGCAGCAACTATAACGTACACTGGTTAACTTGAATGTTCCTCTGGGTTTCCATATTTCATGGCCATCACTTGTGGTGTTAACTCATATAATCCTTTCTTACTGGCAGAAAATCAGCAATGTCTCATCAGCAATTGAAACAGCATCAAAAATTCTTTGCATATGAAAAATTAAGAAGCTAAGGCTAGAATCTTATTTGTTTTTCTTTTAAAATGTAGATCATTCACAAATAGTTTCCCCAACCTGCAATCAGACGTGCTAAAGCTCCAGAACTCCATGCTGCTTAGCTTTCATTTCCCATTCCTTGGAACTTGATCACTGAATGGAGACTTACCGCCATGCGGTGTTGCTTCCTCAGCTGCTTCACCCGAATCTGGTCCAGGTTTGTAGCGACATCCTTTACAGCGTGCTCTAAGTCTTCAGAGTACCTTTGCACCAAAAGTTCAGGAATCCCACAGCGGCCATGCTGCAGCCAGAGATGAGTGATAAAGGCAGGGGGTTCAAGTTAATCAATGTGTCTCTTCACATAATAATAACAAAATGGTTGGCCCCTTTGCATTAAGAAACTACAATAGGTTTAAGTGTGTACTTTCTTCAGTTTCACAGAAAATTACCTTTACGAAATTTGTTCATTTACTTCAATAATTTGTAGAGAGGAGGTTGTGAGTCTTAAATCTCAAATATATATTCCTTATAAAGGTTTATTAAAATTATTGGGAAAGTATAACTCGATATGCTACTTTGTTTGAGAACTATGGCTGATAACTCAGAAAAAGTGCTCTCTGAAGTCAACCACTTTAAAAGACCTGTTGAGTTCTACATTATTAAGTCTAAATTTAATACAACTGAAATACCTTAACTTTTGCTTGGCTGTGCCCAAGTCAAATAATGGACAAATGAACATTTCAGGCCTTGTTGCCACATGGCAGAGGCTGCTTTTTATATGCTACTAACATTAATACTGACATTATTCAGTAATTTATTATATAATGTTACAGAGCTGAGAGCTCTAAGAGCCAATGTGCATATGACCACCATAGGGGAGACTACTTCAAATACTGAATTGTTTTACATGCAGTGGCTCACCACATGGATGAAACAAGCACCTAAAATGAAAAGCGAATTGTTGAATGCCAAATCTGCATGGTATACACATGGAGCCATTTAAGATTGCTTCACACTGTGTCTGAAATGTATGAAAAGTTTTAAGAATGTTTAGTCTAATATATCTTTCATTTTGGGATGCAGGTGGCGCTGTGGGTTAAACCACAGAGCCTAGGACTTGCCGGTCAGAAGGTCGGCAGTTCGAATCCCTGCAACGGGGTGAGCTCCCATTGCTCAGTCCCTGCTCCTGCCAACCTAGCAGTTCAAAAGCACGTCAAAGTGCAAGTAGATAAATAGTTACCGTTCCAGCGGGAAGGTAAACGGCGTTTCCGTGTGTTGCTCTGGTTCACCAGAAGCTGTCATGCTGGCCACATGACCCAGAAGCTGTACACCGGCTCCCTCGGCCAATAAAGTGAGATGAGCGCCGCAACCCCAGAGTCGGTCACGACTGGACCTAATGGTCAGGGGTCCCTTTACCTTTACTATCTTTCATTTTAATTGCCAGTTTAAGGCCATTTTTAAGGAACAGCTCCAACACTCAAGTGGGGAAGGAAAACAACGCAAATAGGAACAGATTAAACATTTTTCAGCCTCCTCACACTGTACCTTGTCAGAATATGGGTCTTCTGTGAGATCAATATCTTCAGATTGCAGCTTGTTTTCTATCAACAT
This sequence comes from Podarcis pityusensis, assembly GCF_964106645.2. Taxonomy (NCBI): domain Eukaryota; kingdom Metazoa; phylum Chordata; class Lepidosauria; order Squamata; family Lacertidae; genus Podarcis; species Podarcis pityusensis. The sequence continues at coordinate 65,259,818 of NC_138026.1, read as the reverse complement.
TTCCAGATCCAGTCCTCTATTAGAAGAGATTTTTCTCACTGACAAAGGATCAAGTTTTAGCACATGTTGCTGGACAGTAGCAGTCTCTGGAAGATCTGAAAACCAAGGAGGTCGTACACCTGAAGGACTACTGGGCTCCTGCCCAGGAGATGATCTACACACAGTCAGTACATTGGAATCGGAGGAGCCAGGCTGGAGGCTCTTTTTCGCTGGCAAGGATGGCACATCTGGACAAGAAAGGGCTGAGGGGAGGTGACAGTGTCCATTAGAAAGGCGTTCTCTGCTTTTTTTGGCAGGGACTGGTGGTGGCTGTGAAGATGTTTTTGGCTGTGCTCTTGTCTCACCCGTGCCCTTCTGATCAGCTTCCTTGGGGAAGGGAGAATGATTGGCCCTTCCAAGATCATGCGTGGTCTTTTTGAAGTTTTCAAAAGTAGTCCAAGTTACACCACGTGAAAGTGAAGATGAATGAACTCCACAATTCTGAGGCAGAAACAGTGGGAATGTTCCACTGGAAGGAATGGTTGCAGAGAAGTGCAGTTCCTTTGCTTTCCCCTTAAGAGAATCAACACCTGCTTTGCTCTGCTCAGCCATCAACTGTTCTGCCATGTGCATACCTCCAGAGCCAGTTGGCATGTTTGTTAAATCCAGTGCGCCTTGAGGGAAAACATCCAGCTTCTTTGCAGAGTCGGTGCCAGCTTCTCCATGAAGGTCACCAAGAGAATGAGATCTTGGCCACATGTGAACCTTCTGAGCGCCTTCTAGAGTCTCACAGCTCCGACAGATACCAACTGGTAAACTTCTGCGGTTCTTCTTGAGGACGGTGACTGCTGGGGGCTTGAGGCAGCTTTTCAGAACATGATTTGTACAAGTGAACTGTGTCTTCTCTCCTTGCTGGGGGACATCTATTGATTTAGTTAAGGGCAGGGTTGGATAATTTGCCCGTGGATTTCTGTGGAAATCTTTAAAACTGTATTCAGAAGCCAACTTTGAGGGTAAGAGACAAGGCTTTCGAGTTTTAGCTGAAACAAAAAGAGGAAAAATATTTATGATTTGTGGAAGTAATGTGCAAAAGAAAGGTTTAAATATATCATTTCTACTGGATTTTGCTGTACAAATAAAATAGAACTTCATGAGAAAAACACATAAAAACTAAACCAAACCAAGACTAGCATGGGATGTTTACACTGTCCTGTGATCCTTTGTTAAGACAACTTGTTATGGGACTCTGTTTAAAATATGTATGTCATTGATTTTCTATAAACCAAACAATAGTGGTATGCTGTCTTGTCATTTGCTTAAATTAAATGCAATGTCACACTGTATTATAACTTATTTATAACACCAACGTGTGTCACTGGTAAAGGAAGCAGCACTGATAACATAAGTAATAAACATAAACCATGTTGTCTCAAACTTGACCTCTAACCACTCTACTATGCTGAGTTAGCCTCATTATAAGGTCTCTTAGCCCAAAAGTAAAATATGGGCTACAAACCTGCTTTTGCACAGTATTTTCTTGTGTGATAATTTATTTCATTTCATTTTCATTTATTCATGTGACTTCAGTTCAGAAAATAGGTTTTTCTGGATCATCTGAAGTCTGTCTACATGAATCCTATAATGAGGGAACCTTGTGGAGCCCAAGGACCCTAGAGGTAAGAATACACTACCCTACAAAGTTAAAGTTCTTCTTTTAAAGGAATGGATGTTTCATTCAATGCATGTACAATTTAGAGCTTTATCTTCAAAATGCTAAACCTTGGCACTGAATAAATACACAGTTGACTGCTTTGAATCTGCATAGAATTCACATTCAGTGCAGAACACAAAGTCTCAAAGCACAGGCAAAAAGAAAGAAAAACTTTAATCTAAAATAGAACACTGCATCTCCCTTGTTTTTTTTCTTGCTATACAGAATAATCAGAAAGCTTTAGAAGCTGGTGGTGGTGATGAAGAAAGTGGATGATATTTCCTAACAGTAAATGGCTGTTTTCAAAGTTTCCAAAGGTTTCCAAAATAGTTTTCAATCTAGGCTCCCAACACCTTTCTCATTGAAAAAGCCTGCGCTCATTACAAAATTTTTGCATTAAAGAGCAGAGAATGGGAGAAGCATTGATACTTGTATGAGGGCAAAATCAACTGGGTTATTCCTTTCTGGTGTTACATGTCCATATTTGCAATATTGCATGGCAGCCTCATGGAACCCCACATAAGTTGGCCTCTTGAGTAAGGCACCACTCAGAAATGGGGCTTACTTAAGTACCGTATTTTTTGCACCATAACACTCACTTTTTTCCTCCTAGAAAGTAAGGGGAAATGTCTATGCGTGTTATGAAGGGAATGCCTACGGGTGGCATGCCTATGGATTTTCCTCCTCTAAAAACTATGTGCGTGTTATGGTCGGGTGCGTGTTATAGAGCGAAAAATACGGTATGCTGTTGCATGTGAGACCTGCTTACAAGGAAGTGTCTAATATGGATTTTACAAGAAGGTTATGGCAAAGGACATGTCACAGTTGAGGGAAAATCAACTTTTAATATCAGAAAGATGTCCAGCATTTTGTTAGGGTTCCTCCAGATTTAAAACAAACCCTAGTATTCATGGCATGTGAGTTCACCAATGTCTGCTCATTGCTTAAGGAGTACAGCAGTCCTTAGAAGAGAGTCAGAGACTCCACAGCAGCCCCCCCCCCCCATATTACTTCACACTGCTTCAGAAGCAGTGCTTATCATGGCAAGCAATTCAGCTGCAAAGATCCAATATATCCATTACCACTGTTTCTGTGCACCATGCCTGCGCTCCTTATATAACATCCACAGGAGTCAGAAAACACTTCATCCTGAACTTATAGCAGAAGTGACATGAAAAGATTGTGAAAATTGGTCATCATCTGGTAACATGGATTGGGAAGAAATGAAAAAATAAACAACTTGGGAACCAGGATGCTAGGAGAGCAAGGACGACTGCTATCCTTCTGCAAAGAAGTAACTTTATATAAATCTTTATTACAGAGGCTGGGAATATTTTTGTGTAACGTGTCTCTTCTAGCTGCTACTCTCCACTGGAGAGAAGCTTATATGGGTCCCAATGTCAGCTTTCTTCTGAGAGCTCATGGCAGCTTCAAGTAGAGAGGGGGATTTAATCTGAACTGCGGCATTGAGGGAGAATAGTAAAGGCCTGGCCCCAATCCCAGTTTGAGGACCCCCCAACGCTCTTTAATGTTAATGCAGTTAATATCTTCCCTTAAGACAGGTATATGAGCAAAGGCAGACAATCAATACAAAAATAGAATCTTTGATAATAAACGTTCTTCAGTCCCTGTAAGTGTGTGAGCTAGTTCCTCATTCACAGCACTCCGTTGTTATTCTTTTGTATCACAGAAGTAAATGTCCTCCAGCAAATAAAATGAGTGTGGCATCACACTGATCTGGAGGCAGTGCTCTTTATTCTCTCTCTTGACGTGAAAAAGCAGTAATATGAAAGATAATGCTGAAAAACACTGCTGGGAGGGAAGCACGTTTTGCTCACTGCCTTGAAACTGTGCCTCGACTGACAATGTAAGATTCACTAAATAAGTATGTAGGGATGGGAAAACTAGGCCACACACAAGTCCGCCGTTAAATTATAGAGAGCAAAAGCAGAGCCAAAGAGTTTGCATGATTGCTTTTCTCAGCCACAAGAGTGCCCTGTGGCCCCTTAAAATCTAACAAATTTGGCGTGCTTTTTGATATGGATATAGATCAATTGTTACCATTCTCCAGGTTTTCACTGCTTTCATAGCAGCCTGAATCCCGGGGAGAACATCCACTTAAGCCCTGACCATCTATGAGGAGTTTCTCCTGAGAACCTGACTGGTCACTGTTACCTGGAGTAGAGAAAGGAAATAGAGTAAGTAAGAAGGCATAACTTACACAAAGAACAGTGCTAATAACCTCACTTCTGTCTTACCAAAATACCCAGCAGCATACTAAAAAGACATCTTTTAGTAAGAGCCATGAGTTGTTTTCAGCAGCAGATAATGCAGGAGTACTGCTGCCCTGAGAGGACATAGTGGAAGAAGGGAGTAGGGGTGAGAGTCGATTACTGGGAAAAGTTGCAGCAACTTGATGTGCTAGGTAGCGGATCACATGGCCGTAATGGACCTAACCTGCACCTGCAGATATGACTAAAACAGTTGTGCGTGTTTTATTATGTTTATAGTATTCTTTTTTCAAATTTAAATCAAAATAAAATCCAGGATTCACAAGCAACCCTTGAACTGTATTCCATATAGTTTTTTGGGCTTTACACCCTGACACAGCATATCCAGAAAACAAGGTGGGGGAGAGAGAAATGTGCTGCTTCTGCTGAAGTTGTAGAGGTAAGGGTGGGTGGAGTATGCTTTGGAATCTGTTGGGAAGAGCCACTATATCTTTTTGAGTTGGAGGATAATTTCAGAGCTTCATTATAGGTGATCTTTACAAGCCTCCCACAGCTTATACCCAAGCCTAAGTTTGAAGAACTTTGTAAGCATATCTAGTTATGAGTAGTTTCACCTGTGTTTATATGGAAATTCATCTGACCTCAATGGCACTTACTCCCTAGTAAACATAATGGTCCTTCCATGTTGTCAAGTACCTCCATACAACCTTGACTTTTTCTTACAAAAAGCTGTTATTTACATGATCTCCCAAACTCATTTCTTATTTTGTCTTGAACTGGTATCAGGCTTCCTCTTGTGTAGTGTTCTCCAACTTGGTGCCCTGCAGATGTTTTAGACTGCATCTCCATCCCCCTCATCCACCCAGTCCAACACTTCTGGAAGATACCAGGTTGGAGAATCCTGCTGTGGTGCATTGGCTGCTGCTAGAAAAGGTTAAAAAGTAGCAGTAATTTGCAAAACCCTTCTAATGAAATTTGCGGTTTCTGATATTTCCATTGAAATCCAGATTTCTAGATGACTTAATGCACATTTTCATTATAAACTCTGTAAATTATAGCTAGCAAAGTTAGAAGGGAAATAATGAGTCATTACTAATATGAAATTACTATACAAATGAAATCACTATCATAGATGTCTTGCCCTTACAATTTGGTCTTGCTAAAATGTTGTAATTCAGAGTTGGAAGACAGGATGGATCCTGAAAAAAGCATGTAGTAACTGGGCTGGTGGCAGCCGGGTTATGTCATGGAAGGCTGAGGCAGAAGGAAGAATTGCCTCTCCCTGTCTTGAGGAGGAGGGTCCTTCCTTTCCCCTCGGTTCCCCCTGCTACAGCCAAACTCATTCAAGCAAGGAGAGCCTTTTCAAAGGGTGGATGTTGATGGGGAAAGAGGAGGTGGGACATGAACTTCTACAAGCCATGTTGAGTATACTTTTCTTTGGATCCAATCCACTGGAATTACTACAATTACAGTTTCCCAACCCCCAAGTGGTTACAAATCCTTAGCTGTGCATTAGAGAAGAAATTCAAACTCACTATCATATTCCTGTAGCAGTTCAACTGCTGTCAGGAGAACAGCTCTGTGCTGTGGGTCCCGTATGTTGAGCTCATCCAAGTCTTCTTCCTCTAGGAGCTTGAAAGTGTCCAGGTCTTCATAGCCATTGAATAAAAAGGTGGGCATGTGCTCCTGTGGCAAAGGAAGACAACAGTTGTGGCACATAAGAAGGAAACAGCAGTGCTGAACTACTCAAAACAAGATGCCACTTTCCATGCCATCCATACATTTTCTACCTTTCTGATCAGTGATTACAGGTGGTTATTTATACTGATTGCATAAAGAATCTCTCAAGTAACTCCGTACCCACTAGATGAAATAAAGATTGTAGTATTACAGGTAGACTTCAGACAGTACAAAGTTCTACTGGCAACTGGTTCTGTATGTTATGGGCAGCCAGTGTAGAGCATGCTGTTGCATATGTGTCTGCAGAGGTCTTTCTGGGTCCTGTCCCTGCTGCTGAAATTAGACTTGAAAAGAAGCCTTCTTGAGCAGGGGTGATTTTGGGTGTGGGTGTGTTCCGGCTGGGGAGGATGTGCCTACAACAGTTTTTCTGGTTTGTAAATGTGCTCAGGGGCCTCAAAAAGTCTGGCAACCCCTGAATTACCGTATTTTTTGTCCCATACGACGCTCCGTCCCATAGGACGCACCTAGTTTTTTGGAGGGGAAATAAAGGAATTTCCCCCCCTTTATTTCCCCCCCAAACCAGGTCGGGGAACAGCGGTATGGCGGCGCTCCGCCTCCCCGCTGTCCGAGCTTGTGGGGCTGGCGCTGGGCAGAAGCGCGCTTCTCCCCAGTGCCAGCCTCCAAACCAGGTCGCGGAACAGCGGGATGGCGGTGCTGCGCCTCCCCGCTGTCCCCCGAGCTTGTGGGGCTGGCCGATGTCTGCCCAAAGTGCGGGGCGCTCTGCTTCAGTGCGCCCCACGCTCCGTGCAGCAGGCTGCTATCCGCAGCCTAGGGAGCCCTGCGGGAACTCCCCAGGCTTGTTGATAGCTTCCTGAAGCCTGGAGAGCGAGAGGGGTCGGTGCGCACCGACCCCTCTCCCTCTCCAAGCTTCCCCTCTCCTTCCCCTTCATTTTTGGAGGGGAAAAAGTGCGTCCTATAGGGCGAAAAATACGGTATGTGATTCTTTGTTAAGAACATAGTATGACATTACCAGATGTTGCCATCTGTAATGGTAGCTAACTACTCTACATCAAAGTTGTGCATTGCAGAAATCTATGCCTGATTTAAACATTAAATTGGTTGAACTCCTTGTGGGGAAAGATTACTGCCAACACACAACACCGGTGCTTAAAAGCTTCTTCTTCTTCTTTTTGGCATACCAATACAGTCAAACCTCTGTTCCCGAATGGCTCTGTTTTCGAACGTTTTGGCTCCTGAATGCCGAAAACCCAGAAGCAAATGCTCCGGTTTTCGGAAGCCAAATGTCTGACCCGGCTTCCGCTTGAGTGCAGGAAGCTCCTGCAACCAATTGGAAGCTGTGCCTTGGTTGTCACACGTTTCGGAAGCTGAATGGGCTTCCGGAACGGATTACATTCGACAGCCAAGGTTTGACTGTACATTACCAGGTCAAGTTGAAAGTTCTTAACTTTTGGTCTGTTATGTCATTTAATATAACCTTCTCATTTCTACGATTAATGTACAGACACATAGTAGTAAAGAGAGTAAGTGAGCCTTGCAAACACCAAGCAGGTAGTGGTACAGAAAGGATGGTTCAAAAACCATTTGTTCTTTTATTCAGTCCCTTTTTAAGTTTAAGCTAGCTTCGAAACAGTAGGTGATCACAGCTGCTGTGGTTGTCAATGATGCTCCACAAAGACTCATCCTCCAAAAAGACAATTAAGTAACAAATGGATCTTGGAAATTTACTAGCACCACATTAAAAAAATCACGATAATTGCAGGATAATTTCCCCTTTCCAGCCCAGCATCAGTTCAACAAAACAAGAAAAGGAAACTATTTTTAAAATATAGGAACAAGCCTTTTCAATCTATTTCAAAGTAATAAGAATCATAAGATTTAACTGCAAAATATAATACCTTGGGAAGAAAGCAGATTTATCCACCCACCCTCATGCCATCATATATGTATGTTAGCTGAGAAAAGTAATGATTTTAAGCTTGCAGATGCCTCAGAGGGGTCTGAAGGTTTGTTTTTTAAAAAAGACAAGTAAGGGTAGCATTATATTAAAAATGCAGTCATGTTCAAATATAATCCACGTTAAACTTTCAGAAAGTAAGAAAAAAAACTTTGCAATCCTTTCTCTCCTGCTTCAAGCTTTAGCTTGTGACTCAATAAATTATGTAACAAGCAAGAAATGGAGGAGATGCTGTTGTATAACAAGAGTAGTGATTACACATCCCACTTTGGATTTCAGGGAGTGACGCCTTCTGGGGATGGTTGTGGGAAGCAGGGGTAGGGAAGGGCAAGCTTGAACATTTTCAACTTGAGGTTGTTTTCAGTTAGAAGACACAGTTGTGGCTCCAGAGTAACAGGGTATATTTCAGTGAACATACATTCATATGGCCATTGCTTATTGCTCAGGCACAGAATCTTCATTGCTGAGGACAGATGCTCTAATTATAAGTATTGTGCTCGACAGGAGCTCAACTGTTAGGAGGTGCTCCGTTCAAATAGTTTGATTAGCCACATAGTATGCAAAAGGCTTTTGGGGAGTAAGGTAACAGGGTCCTCAAATGAGTTCACCGTTTGTTCCATCATCATTGATTGCATTCCCAACAAGTGATGGGTTGCTGTTGCCTTGGCTCCCAATTCCAGACCCCGGAATTCATCTTAGAGGAGGCCTCCTACCTATTCTCTCCTTGAATGTTTGATTTTTTCGAGCCTTTAAAAAGCAGTTAAGATTTCAAGACCTTCTGAACTCTCCCTACTGTAACTCTTTGGTCGATCTTTGTTTTGCCCGACGCTTTATCCTTCTCTATGGCCAGAATTTCAGTTATAACCAGACCAATCTTGGTTTTGTCCAAAGCTGGACTTCCGGTGTAGCCTGCCTGATTTGAGAGCAAGTCCTGAGTAGAAAGCCTTTTTAGCTGGATAGGCCAAGTTTTTACTGGCTGCTGTTGTTTTTATGGACCCTTAGTGGCTTTAAATAATGAAGAGAAAGGTTTCCCAGCCCAGTTAAACAGGTACAGTTTGTATCAATAAAGGGATAAAGTCATCATCACAGTATCATAACATGATCCTGTACGTGGCAGCTATGAAAACAAAACAGTATTATTTTTACTCGTGATATAAAAACTCAACAGTTTAGGATATATTCACACAGAAAAGAAATTATGGGATCAGAGAATGTCTACAGAATCTATTAGCCCTCTAACAAGGTTCCTGCTGTAGAATTCAGAATCCCATCTTCTTAAATAGGCTTGCTAAAAAAAGAAAAGAAAAAAGCCACTTCCCTTTAACAGCAGAGTAGGAAGAATAAACAGCAGGCAGAATGTCTTATTTCCAGCCTGCCTGATTGAGCATCAAGCAGTACAAAATAAAAATCTACTTAATAAATGAAATGCAAATGCTTTTGGCTGGTGTGGTAGGGTGGTTTTGCTGTCAGGAGGCAGCTCAACAGCTGTGCTCTACTATATTAGCTGCTTCTGTTTGGTAATGCTGCTTTTGCTAAACATCACCTTGTAGGACTACTGAACAAATTAATTAAATAAAACAGTTATACAGCAGACAATTTTCCTCTATATGCCAGCTGTTTCCTCTTCTGGAGAGCTAATTGTACTTCACCTGAAATAACCAGAGAGAAAAATGGGAAGAGGACTTAGCCTTCAAAACTGATGATGTCTCTTGCGCTGGCCCAATCAGTTTACTCCCAACTGCCTGCCAAGCTTCATCGGCTAAAGAACACACTATATGTTTACATCTAAAATTACAAATTTATGCAAAGGAGATGCAAACCATAAATATACAAGTGCAGTAAATCTCAAGAAGCTTGGGGTTTCAACTTGCTCTCACTTTCAACTATGAATGCCTTATAATCTGAGAATCGACCAAATCTTTAAACAAGGGAATTCCACAATGCCACATAGATCTTGCAAATGAAATCACATCTTGATTTCTTACACACTATTTTAAATGCTGGGATACGGAAGTGCATATGGTTTTAAGGCTGCGAATTTAGTCCAATTTATTGTATAGATATGAAGTTGAAGTGCTTGTAGAAGAGTAAAGCAAGTATAAGACAATTACATCCCACCTTTAAGTTGATGCGATCTAGGAGATCCTCAACAGATTTAGGCTGAGGTGGTCTGCCTTTCCGTCGCCTTCTTGTAGGCCTTTTAGGCTTCTCTTCCTCTTCATGTAACACATCCACATAGATGAACTTGAAGGTACCCACTTTGTTGTTCAAGAGGCCCATCCAGGTTCCCATAGGTGGTTTGCTGATTATATCAATTATATCGCCCTTCTGTATATGAGAGAAGCAGAATACATCTACCTGAAGGCTCCATAGCGACTTGAAAATTACTAAATCAATGTTTACTGTATCATAAAGGAATGCACATTTTATTGCTTGCAGACTTAAACAGAAAAAGGGGTAGAATCTTTATCAACAGAAGCATCTAGCTTACCAGGTTTCTTTTTTAAAATGACAATCCAAAACTCATTTCCCAACTCTGTAATACAGGTAACTTGCTTCATATGTGAGGGTTTGGTTCTGGGGGGTCCATGCATATATGCAAAAACGCATAAAGCCAGGAACTCCCAGAACTGGGCCCCCTGCAAGGTGGAATTCTGCTTACCCAAACTTTCGGAAGGCTGTGCAAGGGATCTGGCAGCATCTCACAGAGCCCTCCCACCTCCTTGCTCAAGCCCAATAAGCATTTGTCCAGCTTTGGAAAGGTGGCAGGAGGGCTCTGGCAGGGTCCCTCCCAAAGCCCAAGAAGCACTTGCCTGGCTCTGTGAAGGAAGCAGGAGGTGGTCTAGGAACCTGCCAGAACCCTCACACCTCCTTCTCAAAGCCTGGCACCTTTGCACAAGGGCTCTGGGATGCTGCCAGAGCCTTCGCACTGCCTTCCCTAAGCTGGGTAAGCCTACAATCACAGCTTGGCGCAGGTGGGTGGAAATAAATAAACGGAGAGTGGGTTTCCTCTGCTCTTTTATTTCCCCCCACCCGTGCAAAGCTGTGATTGTATAAGTTAAATAAATGTAAGATGCGAGTTACCAGTATTCTAAACTAAGTATTTAAAACAAAAACTTTTTTCTTGTCCCATCCTTTTAAAAAGGGTTCACCTATGCAAAAGCTTTTGAAAACTACATGCACAACTTTTCTTGATTACAATGTTCTTCTAATTGCCCGATGCAAGGGATAAATCTATGAAAATCTTTTGGCTAATTTGTCAAATCCACAAGTAGAGCAGAAATGAATTCATAGCATACATTTCCAGTTCTGTGATAATTAACTTATTTTCAGCTCGCTGCTCATCTTTCTGCCTCTCTAGTGGGCCTCTCTAGTAAGTTTACTTTTTTAAAAAAATACACAGCATATTTATTTATTATTTACATTTCTACTATTTCTGAGGCAGAGACATGGCTTACAATTATCCACACACAATAAAAAACACCTATAAGAACAAACATAAAATAAAATGAATACAAAGGTTGCAGTTTGGCTCCACAGCCATTTATACAGCAGCAGAACACAGCTATTGTGTTGTCTATGGGAAAAGGAAAAGGATGATATTCACCATATTCCTAAAAATGGAACTGACAACTTAGCCGCCTGCAACAAATTCCCAGAGGGTCACCTACTACCATAGAGAGGACAAAAGACCACTTGCTGGGGTACTACAGCAGATCTGAAGTCAATGCAGGCACTTCAGTCTGTTCCTAGAAACTCACAGAAAACCAGTGCAGTTCTTTGGATACAAGGGCTATATGTTCTCTCCATCTGGTGACAGCAATATTACTGAGGTGTATGTGATTCCGACAAGAGGGCAAGCCCAAGGTATTAATAATTCCAGCTTGTAAAAGACACCTATGAACACCCCCTGGATTCAAATATAGATTTATTCCAGAAAGAGTACCTTGAGTTTCAGGGAATCTGTATCATAAGGACTGGGGGTAAAATCAGTGTGAACCCTGGCCCGGCCACAAAATGGTCCTCTGTATGGTAGTTCTTCATCATCACCATCTTCAGACTTGACACTCTCTCTGTTGCTGGCTGAGGAGTCTGTTGTGCTTACGGTTTGTCCACCTGTTTGTGATTTAAAAAAAAGAGAGAAAAGAGTTTACTCCCCAAAACCCAACTATAAAATACACTGAAAAACATGATAAAAGAACTCATCTGGCAGCAAACAGCAGGTTCTGAGCCTCTCTTGGATGTTTAGGGCACTTTTAAAAACATTTACCAGCTCCCTAGGGATCCATCTGCTGATGCTGCTTGCCACAGCACTTTCTTGGAACAGCTTGGCACAGAATCCTACAACACATGCTGAAACACTGGAGGCCACACAGTCCCTGTCCACTGTCTAGAACCCCATGCTTCAGCTGAGTGCTCAATAGTGCTGGGCTGATTTTAACTGAAAGGATTCCACCCCCCTCCCTAAAACAAAGATATATAAAGAAAGGAAGAAAGTCTTTCCTAAAGACTTGCCCAAACATTAACTTTTTGCTGCAAAGTCTAGTATTTTTTTTACTCCTCATTAAGTGAGAATACCTCACTTTTCACGAAAGAATGTTGGAAAGCATTGATTTTTATGTACTACCAAGCACTGCTCGGTGGGAAAACTAACCATTCATTTGAGCCATGCACTGGATAATCACAGGCTCAATTCTCACCACCTCAAGCAAAACAATTTCTTTGAGTCTGACAAGTCTGTAGGTGAAAATACCCCAGGAATATTGGTGCACATGCTGTCTGTCTGCCCAAGATAAGAGCTGAAGTACTGCTGTTCTAAGAACCAACTACCTTGCCTGCCAGCATTTGTGATTTCAACTACGCTTCAGAATTAGTTTTCTTTATGTGCTGCTGTAAAAAAAGAGAACTCTTGAGTTTCATCCAAAAAGATACAGTGGGATTGATTCAGACATAGCTAGCACTAGGCTTCTTGCTTCCTTATCTTATGCATCTTCATAAAACACTTCTGGAGTTTCTTACAGCTTCCCATTTTGGGGAACTTGTTTAATAAACCATGAAGGAAGGGAAGGGTGTGGACATGCAAAGGGGTGTGTGTGTGTATGAGGATGGCGTATGCAGGCATAATGCTAGCCTTTGATCTAATAAACCATAATTCATTCAATCATGAATGTTAAATCTAAGCTGGGTTGTAACAAGCATTCTATTTACTACTTACTCATTGAGCTCTGACCACTTAGAGAGCTCCTTAAACTTTCTACAGAACCACCAGCTTTCAGTTTGGGTTTATCCAGAGAATCAGCATCTGGCTGTAGTGACTGAGGAGATTCTGGCATTACATCCAGGCTGGAGTCCTGAAAGAAAATCACCACACAACTTACTGACAACTTGTGCTGGCTTGTGTAGTTGATCAATTGGTACCATATGGGTTACAACCTATTACAATACGCATGAAGATTAAAGTAGCCTTCTGCAGGCCCCCAACTGAGGTAGCAAACCTAGGAAGTGTAATAGGATAAAGTTCTTCTTTCCCAACACATTCTAGCCTAAAAAGCTACAGCAGATGTGAAAAATACCTGCATCTTGCAAATGAGAAAAGAACCCGATCAAGGCAGGCAAACAATGTCAAGGTTAAAAACTAAGCTTAGTCTCCCCTGCAATCCCAAACTGTAGAAAACCACTTATCCCCTTTACAGTCCAATTCTAATCATGTTCACTCAGACAGAACCTTTCCTTGAGTACGCCCTCATTTGCACTTGAGAAACCACTGCTCTGTGACTACATGGTACATGGAAACTGAGGGGTGGTTCACCAGGGTCCCAGACAAAGGTTGCGTATCATCTGGCTTTATGTCATCTGCAAACTATTGAACCCAGGACCTTGTACTTGGAAACCACATGCTCTGCAACCAAGCTATCCAACCACCATTCTCTGTTGCTCTTGCCTTTGGGAAATGTTAGGTTGTGAACACAAAGTAAAATTGTGTGTTCAAGGCTTTTTCTGTAAAAAGAAGTAGAGATTTGCTTTTTTTTTTAATAAGAAGATCACCCAAGTCTCTCATATATTGTTTGATCTCATTGATCCATCTTACAGTTGATTTTTCTTTGGTGGTGGGGGGAGGCTACCATAAAAAACAAGATGATGACTGGTAAAATTTTCTCTTCCTTATTCGTTGAAATATCAGTAAAATGATTTGTTTTGTAATTTACTCTTCTCTTAACTGTATTTGTTGTGCAAACCAATCCTATAAATGTTTACTTGATCACACTGTGATCACACTGTGTTAAATGATCACACTGTGTTCAGTCGGGCTTGTTGCCTTACACCCAAGCAAGTGCATAGGATTGCTGTCTTAAACATACAAAAACATGAATACAACGCCCTCACATTTGCAAAAAGGGGGAAATTACAATTTTAAAAAGTATCCTAGACACAGTTAGTGCAAATACTAATTTGACTAGAACATTGCATTTCAATATTTACTTGTGATTTTGCTGTTTCATTAGGTATTCTGCAGTTGTGTTGTTTTCCTAAGCCTTAGAATCAAAATGTTCATGTGAAGTTTGCTGAACATAGTAGAAATGAAATGGCAAGTGAAACAATAGAAATGTTACCGTTTGGAATGAATAACTAACACATTCTTTTTGTTTGTATGAAATGAATTAAACCTGACGATGCAACTTATGCATGAAAATTGTAAACAAAGCAAAAACCTGTAACTTGAAATGTAACGGACATGTTTCCTTCATTCATCGTTCAAGTAACACGACAGATTCAAGAAGATCTCATCCATACTGATATTTTGGCAACTTACTTGCTAAAACAATCATTTCTGGGAGCTAACCGCAGTCAGAGTAGTGTTCGTTTATGTTTGTGAGTGGATGTGGGTTTGTGCACGCATGCTGGTGTCAATAAGGCATTTTGTTTGATAAATGACAATGTAAGAAAATAACATGGTACAATGTTCAAGAGACTATCTGCAGCAACAAATTAAAAGAAACCTGCTGATATACAAGAATTGCTGACTTATTCCACAGACATGCAATCACAAACCATCTGAATGAAGCCTGTTATTTGCATGCTGCAGAGTCATCAGGAAACTTTCCACAAATCAAGCAAATCTCCAGAGAGAATTGAAGAACTGAAGCCACAGACAGCTAATAAGAAAGTGCCTCCCATTTTTTCTAATGTTTGATTCTTGTATGCTAGTCTTGGAATACTTTTCCTGCTGTGAACTGCCGAAATGTCCATGCAGTTCTCAGAAAATTAGAATTAGAAATCAGAACCTTACTAAATTATGGGCACATCAGTTCCTATCACTGGACCTAGGAATTGAAAGCAAATATTGTGGTGGCAGTGCAAGGTGGTCGCATGCCTTGCCTTGTGTCAGCTCAGTCATTGCCAATTGCCTATTAATGGACCATACTGTATTTGCAGGATTGGGGTGTGTTTCACTTTGTAAAAATGAGGTCTTGCTTGCTGCCTGTATTGGAAAATCTTGTATACCTAACAACTATCACTTCATAATCTTAAATCTTAAATCTTAAATGCTCATATTTCTGGGCTGAACAGGGGGGTCTGACAGGACCTCATTTATCAACATGCCTGATTGTACAATACAGCAGGTACGACAAATTCTCTTTGGCTGACTTTGAAAGATCATGTTGTTGTTGTTGTTTAGTCGTTTAGTCGTTTAGTCGTGTCCGACTCTTCATGACCCCATGGACCAGAGGACGCCAGGCACTTCTGTCTTCCACTGCCTCCCGCAGTTTGGTCAAACTCATGCTGGTAGCTTCGAGAACACTATCCAACCATCTCGTTCTCTGTTGTCCCCTTCTCCTTGTGCCCTCCATCTTTCCCAACATCAGGGTCTTTTCCAGGGAGTCTTCTCTTCTCATGAGGTGGCCAAAGTATTGGAGCCTCACCTTCTGGATCTGTCCTTCCAGTGAGCACTCAGGGCTGATTTCCTTAAGAATGGATAGGTTTGATCTTCTTGCAGTCCATGGGACTTCTTGCAGTCCATGGGTCTCCTCCAGCACCATAATTCAAAAGCCTCAATTCTTTGGCAATCAGCCTTCTTTATGATCTCCTCTTAATTATGAGATCTGTTTCTCCTGCATCCACATGCAGCCATGTTACTTTTGACTTCATGTGAGTGGGGAAACAGGCTAGGAAGCCTCAGGCAACCACTGATTCCCATTACATCTGAACCAGGAAACAATGGTTCATAGCTTCAATACAAGCCAGGTTTAAAGTTGGCTTAATATCCTGGCTTGTTTGGAAACCAGTAACTATTGTTTCCTGGTTCAGATGCAGCAGGAATGCTATACGGCTTGACTCATCACCTGCAGAGCTGTCAATTTGCTTTTAACACACTAAGGGAGTCAGTCCCAGTCCTATGAAATTCAATAGGGCTGACTCTCATGTAAGTGGGGCCAGGGGTTAGGAATGCAGCCTAAAATAAGTAATGACATGCTCTTTACTTCTGCTTTTTGTAGACTTGCATCTGCAATGCTTCAATGAGCAATGATCCAGATCAAGAAAAGATGGATCTGTATTATCCAACGATGACTTCAAAATATTTGGCTGTGTTAAGGCAGAATTCAATTTTAGAAACGACAGGGGCCATGGAGATTGCATTACAGGAGTCAGCATCATACTGTAGCTTTGTACCAATCAGATGCATCAGAAATGGACCTTGGGAGATAAATGTGCTAACGTGTTACTGTCACTGAGCAACACAACAAATGCCTCTTATTTTAATACCAGGAGTCTAACACTGGGATGGTCTGGCAGACTACAATGAACTTTGCTTCAGGACAGACAAAAAAGATTGCCTCATTTCTCCAAAGATTCAGACAAATTCTTTATTTACAGCAAAAGCAGCAACCAAGGGCTTCAGAACCACTCTGACAGGGTACTGAGCAAAACACACTAGTCAAGTGAGAGTCCATTTTTGGAGGCCTTCTGGCTGAAAATCAATCCCGTGCCGTTGGAGATAAGAATGAGACAAAGTAAAATACAGGAACCAGAGACCTGAATTTATATTGGTAATATTATTCCAACATATCTCAAAGGGCCTAAAGATAAACATGCTATGATGTTCTGCTTATCAAAGACCAGCCTTCAGCTCCTGAACACATCATAATAGTATACTGCTGCATCCTAATTATTCAACAGTCCTCTAGAGGGCGATATTAAATCAATGGAAACTCTTTTCAAGGCTGATGCCAATGCCAGTAGTTGCTTGCCAGCAATTACTTGTTATGCTTACAGTTCAAGTGGAAAGACTGATGAAAAAATAATAATAATAAAGTGTTGGGTATTCTGACAACCCACCAAACCAAATTCAATGAAGTCTGCCAAATGCAACATGCTTGGAAAAACAGATTGATTTTGGCCAGAGGAAATTGAAGGAGGAACTTTAAAATAATATATTTTCAGAATGAACTTTAAGGATCAACTATATAGATCTCTGCAATGTGGGATTTAATATGTTATAATGAAAAAAATATTTTTTTTCCTGATGGCTCACCATACCCATTTGAAAAGCTTGCTGGGCAAAATGGAGTTTCACAGATTTTAGGGCTTTATATAAGACTACTTTTTCTGCCCAGTAATTCCCATTAACAGCTCAATGGGAATAGCCTCTTGATACAGTGGCCCTCAACACAGCAGAGACAAACAGCAAAGGGACTGATTTATTTATTTTTAAGTGAAACAGGAAAAGCCACTGTTACTATTCAATGGAATTTACAGATTTATAATGGATATTTATAATAACAGGGATCTCATACCATGGGACAATATTTTATTGAAAACCACCAAAGATTTACAACGATAATGAAATGAAATTAGGTGTATGCTGAATGTAAACCTTCCTTATATTATCAGGTACCTGACCCAATATAAATATTTTCCCGTGTTTTCTGTATAATTTATGAGTTTTATGTCTTTCGTTTGCATTTTTAAACAGTGTTTATATTTCAGAACAATTTTAGCTAAACAGTAGGATTGAAATTGCTATTTTATTACTTATTTTAATGGTGGGAGAAGTTACTTAGATGTTTCTTTTGTTTTAAGATGCTTTTAACTAAGTACTAGGGAACCACAAATATTTTTTAAAAATAAAAATAAGTTATGTCATTACAACAGAGCACAAATTACATTTTAAAAAGTAAATACATTCTATATTTGAAAGATGTTTCATTTTTTTCTAAAGTGGTGTAAGCATTTGCTGCAAAGTGCATGTTGCTGTGTAATTCAGAGGATGTATTGGAGGCAGTTTGACATTGCTAGAGGACTAGGGGCACAGTATATAAAGCCATTCATTTTTAAAACCAGCGTATATGGAATGAAATCATATACTTTATTGCCCTAACTCAATCCTAACTCCCTTTTATGATTTTATTGAAGCTCTTTTCACAGTAAATAGTTTTGAAAAGGCCTTGGAATTGCTTTACTACATTATTCCCACGGGGAGTTTTTTTGAATGACGCTGTTGTACTTTCCAGTAAGGTTGCAAAACATAGGCATCAACAACTCTTCAAGTATTTACTCAAACAAATAAAGCCCCCAGCTGTGGTTTAATTTAAAACAAACAAGCAAATGAACAAAACCACATACCTGCTCTGACAAGGAGCTGCTATATTTCTTAGACATCCTTTTCTTCATGGTTTCTTTAACAGATTTCACCTTTTTACCAAGGGACATGCGGGAAGTAGATGGGGATTTGATCACTTCTTTATAAACAAAATCACCATCTTTGCCCTGTAAAATGAAAGAAGGATGAAAACAACACCATTTGCCATTGTCACTTTTCTCTGATCAGGTCTCAGATGAAAAGTGTCTTAGGGAAACATTGACAGCTGAACTGCTTTTGTGCAGTCCCCAAGAAGCATTTCGGTTGGGTCTCTTGACAAGACTGAGTTTTTCTGGTATCATATACTTTGGCTGGAGCATTTTTATAATGGTTGATGAAGCTGTGAACAAGCACTCATTTTTTGCCCTTCTTCTTTTCTCCTCCCCTCATGTGTGTATTTGGCACATCTATCCTGCTTTGTATGGTTACCAGGAAACTCTGGCTTATATGTTAGTTAACAAACAGGGTAATAAGTCAGGAACATATGTCTATAAACATATAGACAACCCCTGAATGCAACTTTTATGTTGAAATATCAGCCAGAATGCTAAATACCTTAAAGCTCCTGGCTCTATACATTTTAACTAATGGGAGAATCCAATACAGTAGTGCCTCGGGTTACGTACTTAATTCGTTCCGGAGGTCCGTTCTTAACCTGAAACTGTTCTTAACCTGAAGCACCACTTTAGCTAATGGGGCCTCCTGCTACTGCCGCCACGCCACCGGAGCCCGGTTTTTGTTCTTATCCTGAAGCAAAGTTCTTAACCCAAGGTACTATTTCTGGGTTAGCGGAGTCTGTAACCTGAAGCGTATGTAACTCGAGGTACCACTGTACTGGCATAGCCTTTTCCACCTAAAGTTCTGAATGGGGACCATGCCAAATACACTGCCCTGGAAGTAAATGTTACATTTTGCACAGCTATTACACTTCTTGCACGAATCCCATCAAGCTCAACACTGTCTTCAATATATATTTCTGTTCAACTTCCTTTTTTCTTGTTTAGGCTTAATTTTGAACACTTTAGAAGCTAAGAAAAACAATTTCAAGTGCATCTAAAGTCTGGACTCCTATTGCTTATGTTAAGTTTCATTTTTGGAGCACTTTTTAGCAACAGGAAGTACTAACAGGCTTTCAGCGGAGTCTAGTGTTTATAAGGACAACTATCTTCTGCTTGACTAAAATCCAGGTAGATTGAACTGACTATGGCAGATGTTACATCTGGGTATTTACTTCCGCTACATGTTAACGTTAAGCTTGCTATCTGCTCTAGAGCCAGACTATGCATGACATTCAGTCAAGTGCAATTTGCCCTAATTTTTGTTGTTTTACAAAATGCAGCTGCAGAGGCTGCAAAGCAAAGTGGGGGATTGGCACTGGAATCAAGTTCTTAGCTCTTTTCTCTCAAAATATTTGTTACTGAAAAGCACCCCCCCAAGCTGCTTTATGTTCCCCAAAGGAAATACATTGGTAACAAAAATGAAAAAGAGCACTCAGAGCGATGAATTAATTCAACAGCACCAACGGAACAAGGAGGAGGAAAGGGCAAGTTCAAATAAGGTGGGGGAAAGCAAGGGAAGATGCAAGAAGAAACATCCACCACTGGAACATAATGACACAAGAATTTCCTTCCTGGATCAGACTGAGATCTATGGAGTCCAGCATTCCATTGTCACAGATGTCTTTGGAAATTCATGGGCTATTATCCCGTTTAGCATCTATTGGGTGGTTTACAACCCTGAAATCTAGATCTTTTAACTTTCATGAATAGCTGCTAATGACAGTACCTTCCATGATTTTGTCCTAGATTTTTTTTTTAAAAATCCATGCCAGTGGCCATTTGTTGTGAGTGAATTCCTCAAGTTAGTATGTTGTCAGAAGTAGTGTTTCCCTTTGTGGTGATCTGAAATTATTTCAGATCAACTTCATTTAATCTGATGAGTCCTTGGGATGGGAGAAAGTAAATTCCATTCTAACCAGAGGGTTAATAACAAGATAGGAAAGGAAATACAGGTTTGGGGAAGGGGCAGAGTGTCCAGCATGGACTAGCTGCCCAGTTGATAACACAAACTCTGTTCTTGTGTGTTCCATGGATCAGGTCTTTCACAGCTGCACTTCACGTCTCCCCCTCCACTTTGAGAGTCCAGCCACCTGGCCAGTGTTACAGCTGGGATGTTTTCAGAGCCATTTCCCTCATTCCCCCTCAACCATGCCAGGTTAAGAACTCAAAGGATTTGGATTCATGGAGACACGGGGAGGCTGAGATTCAGCAACAAATCATGGATTTAATTTAAATCCTCTCTTTCCTGCTTTCTGTACTGTCAAAAATGCCTAGTGCAACAACAAAGTCAGCTCTGGGAAAGGGGAAGAAGAAGAAGACCTGAAGAACTTTTTAAGTTAGAAATGTCAAAAGGGGGTGGTGGTCCTGCCAGCACCACTCATGAGTAGGGTCTTTTCCCCATGGTTGATGAAGATGTGCCAATGGTAGCAGCTGATACAGTACATGAAGACATGGGAACAAGGTAGTCCCCATACATTGTTCTGCTACTACTATATAACAGTATGTTCCTACAGTCCTATTGCATCTTGTTACCCTTTTTATCTTTGGTATGTTCAAAAGGAGAGTGGGTAACTCAAAACTATTCCAAAATATTGCTCTGGCCTGTAAATTACCTTGACAGGCAATATTGCATCTCAATATTGAATCAAATCCGTAAGCATTTGCAATCAGAGTGTACTTCTATTATACACACTTTTGCCGATTCATTTTTTTCCATTGAAGTTGACTACTGAACCTAACATTCTTAACTGATATCATAATGTAGCAAATGCTTAACATTTTCTGTATGGTATAAAGCAGCTCTCAGTACTTGGCTTGTACGGCAGTATGCATCAAAACAAGTCTGAGGAACTAGATTTGTTGCTGGCATTGATAGTTTTTAGAGCTACGATTGTGGCAGTTGCCACACATTTTAAACTCCATTATAAATCCCACCATTGTGCTTCATTATTAAAAAGAGTAAGACACGTCAGGCAGATACGGACCTCTAGCTCATACTCACCATCTGATCCAAATTGTTTCCAATGTGCAGTGAGCGATTTGTCAAGTCAAAGCCACCAAAGCTGCAGGTTCTCTGTGACACAAGACAAATTTGTGGATTAATGCATTACAATTAAATTCAGTATGAAGAAATAAACATTTTGTGGGGTATAGAAGACACATGAGAAACCATCCAATTGTACAAATAATGGTAACAAGCAAAACATGATGAGAAATTAAAAAGACTCTGTCATTACATTCATGCATCATGATAACTCTCTGGCCTTTTGCTTTCCATTGTAAAGCCTCTGGGTTTTCAGCATATTGTTGTTTATTCATACTCCCTAGCTCAGGTTGCCCCACAAAACAGTATTTAAATCTTCTTTGAAGTAAGAAATCGTGTTACATAACCAACTTAAATCTCACAACCTCTTTGTCAGTGGGGTGCAGAGTAATAACAAAAAACCTTTTGACCAAAACCTATTCAGTATTTAATAAATTTTGGAAGCGGACAAGCAACTAAAAATCCTGAAAATCTACTCAAATATAATTGGGCCAAGAGGACTCTCAAATAGATCCACAGTACCTTACTTAAAATGACCAAATGTCTAAGCTTCCAAGGGATATATATTAATAGGAGTTTCATTCTTGGAAAGCATTGGCTCTGCATTTGTTACCAAGTCCTTCATGGTACAAAGGAGCTTTGTTACTGCTACGAGAGAAAGTAGGTTATATTTACAGTGGCACAACTTAGTGGAATGAGACGAGTAGAATGAGTCACTCTCAGAACATCAGCCCAAGCCAAAAACACTGATGCCGGTTATAAAGGTTCTGACGGCCTAAACACGTCAGCATTATGACACCACCTTTCTTCCAAATGCTAAAAAGCACACTAAGCAAAGTCACATTTTCAAAGCAAGGTAGGAACAAAGTGGCTCTTCCTAACGGTCCTCATCTGTATCTCATGCAGTACTTGAAAAGTGCTGGTTCCTTTAAACTTCCTAGGGATGCACAGCTCCCTTTCAGTTCTACAAGCAGAATTTTTACCTTCTCTAGAAGTAAAACAGTCTTTCATTCCTATGCCTTGATCCAATGTCTCTCTGATCTTACGGAAACTATAAAACTTTCTAGATAAACCATCATCCTTTATGGCACTAATGTGTCACACAACTAATGCTTTATATGAAATATCTCTCCCTTTAAAATTAATTATTGAGGTGGTTACCAACTTGCAAGTTGACTACTAAGCTGTATTTGCAAATCTGTACTAAGAGACATATATTCTATTCTTTCTCAATCAAGGCTTTGTTGGTGAGCTCGTTGAAGCACTTCCGTTAAGGAAATTCAAAAGCCAGTATCAGCTTAATAACAAAAGTCAAGAACTAAACTTACTTTCTCAAAAAGCAAGAAACAAAAACAGCTGGTCAGAAAAAATTCTGAAATCCTTAAATATCAAATGCAGAGATCAGTTTTCAGGCAAAACTGGTATGCATGTGCAATGGGTGTGCACATATCACCCCAGAAGCCACAGTTCTAGCACATGTGATATCTGGCATTATACAGAGAAAATTATAGCCAAAGGATTATTTTTGACAATGCTGGAATGTAACATGTAACTGAAAGTAGTGCCAGTATTCTCTTCAGGATTCTAGCAGTGCTGCTATATAGTCATAACACAATTTGCCTTGAAATATATGTATTTAATAACTTCCAATAATTTTATGAGATACATGCCAAACAAAGTCTGTGGATAAAAGGTTGTAGGCTAGTCAATGGAATGGTCATGCGATCAAAAACAGATTGGTGCATGTTCAAAAGGTTCTATGCATGCCTGGGCCACCAAAACAAATTTAGATGCCAAAAATAAATGTGAATACAAGACAAATAACTCATCATACTGAACAAGAGGCTTCCATAATTCCCTGAGGCTGCAGTAAGCATGAATTGTGATCTTAGAAGAAGAGGTGCTTAAAGTTCACACGCAGTTTAATTTTTGCCTTTCTTTTGAAAAAAAGAAAGCCACAGGAGGTAGTTAATTAAAGGGTCTATCTGAATAAAATAAAAGGAAATAAATATCTTTCTCTCCTATAGAACAGGGTAAACATATCACAGTCACATAAGGATATTGGGCTCCTTGCTACAAAAACCACAAGCTATATGAAATGGCCATTGCATTGACAACAGAATAATTTATGGGACATTTCAGGTTCTTTATAAGGAATATGAAAGCTATGCTGCCTATTTATATATCAAGCTAAAATATCTTGTGTACCACCTTCTGAAATGCTTTCCCCCCTTCTTCTGGCTCCCCATAAGTAAGATCACTTGAGAGTACCAATTTTAGTGAAGTACATTACAAAGAAGGCCAGAATCAACTACTTATGTATGACACAACTGGGAGAAAAGATCTGTCCTAGCCAGAAATTAACATATCCTCAAAATGGCCACTAGCCAAATGCAGGCACAAAGCTGGCTAAAAAACAGCAGGAAAGATTATGTTCTTCTTTTGTCTGCCAAAGTCACACCCTTAAAAATTAACTAACAAAAAGTCAATTAAACCTCTCATTGTGTTATGCTGTGTAATAGTTTCCACTGAAATCTCCTCTAGGTCTAATGAATCTATTAACAAATGTGCCTCCCTTCCCTCCTACAAAGAAAACAATCTTACAGCTGTAGAAAACTAGGACAGATGATCTGTTCTTTCCTCAGCATCCAAGAAACAGGAGAGCTTCTGAAAACCAGCTGATGTGATTGCCTTGCCTTGGGAGATCCTGGTTCAAAATGCCATTCGGCCATGGGCTTGTTCATTGTTATTTGGAAATATATTAGCTCTCAACATCAGTTTCCTAGCTAGGAAACTGAAATAAAACTGCCCCACTTACAGGCAGTTGTAGGAATTTGGCTGTAATCTTAAAGCAGTAAGCCCCATTGAACACAGTGCGACTATGTTGTAAGGAAACTGTTTAGGGCTACACTGTAAGTGAGTTAAGGAACTGTACAGCACTTGCACAGTGTAAGTGATCAGTAGGAATAAAAGAAATAACATACTGGCACAGGATATTTTTGAAGGTTGACAACGTGGCACATTTGCCCTAACCATACCTATGTAGAACTTCCATTCCCCTCCTGGTTAGGGAGGATTAATGCAATCCTGTTTTCATCAGACATGTAGAACCAGTTCTAATGATAATCACCTTCATGAGAAGGGATGCATGAAGATGCTTCCCTTCCTATCTCTGCCACTCCCACATGTTCTTGGTGGTTGTACAGTCATCGCACAATGGACCTCTCTGCCAACAGGCATAAAAAAAGTTTGACTGTCTTGGGAAAGGACGGGCTTGCTGAATACACACTGCGGGAACTTTCCCTCCTCACCTTTACTGCCACTATACCCACTTCTGCCTCCGACAGGGTAAGGCTATTTTTTCTTTTTTGAAGAGGCACATTGGGCCACACAGTGGGTAACAAATTGGGCCACACAGTGGGTAATACTTTTAGACATATTTTTCTCCCTAGCCTCTGGTAGGAACACTGAGGAGGTGCTGTGCTTTGACAGCTTAAAAGGAACAATATGGTCACATATTCTAAAGATCCATTGTATATTCCTTCTTTTAAATCAGGTGTGGGGAATCTGGCTGGTGGGACAGATCCTAAAGTCCCCCAACCTCAGTGGGCCATTTTGACATGGGGCGGGGCTGCCTCCTTGTCAATCACCTCTCAAGCACTGCCCACCAGCAGGACCTGCAAACCATGCTTTTGGCATGAAGTCACATCTTTCCCTGCCTCATATCTGATCTCATATATGACGTCAGATGTAAGGCAGATGGGTGTGGCTTGGGGAAGATGGACCCAAAGGCCAAATAACACCTGCAGCCCACCACTGCTTTCAATGTTCTGCAGGATCACCTGATACTTTTACTGTCCTTTTATTATTCTTTAAATTTTGCAAACTGCTCTGATGCTTTTATTGTGGAAGGTTGTGGTATAAATACCCTGAAAACAACTAACTAACCTCCATTATCCAAGGACACCAAAAAACCTGAGTACTCAAAAGTGGGGGTAGCGTGTTTGTAAAAAGTTATACGGATAAGGAGGAATATAGTTGAGTGAAGTTGCGGTTTTATCATTTCTGCTAAAGAATGCTATAGCTTCATTATTATTACTTTTCAATGCAAACCTGTGTTTCTGCACCAAAAAAGTGCTTTTCTTGCCTTTAGTCATCCTGAATCATAAGGGCAATGTGTTTCCCCTTAATATTTTGCCAGTTTGGACACTGGGGACCAGGACACTCTGTCCAAACACTTATTAGAACATCCTGTTGGCAAATAATTGAGGAGCGGAGGAGAAGAGAAGAGAAGGCCAATGAACTATGCATTTCAGATGTTATGGTGGAGGAAAACACGCCATGCTGACTGCAACCTCATGGGAGCCAGAAGGCCTCCGTCAGTGATAACTCTTGGACTCACAGACTTTTGGTGGATTCTCAAAAGAACCCTTTTAGTACAGCGGTCCATTGTGGCAGCCCACTTCCTCTTTGCCTCATCCTCTTCTTCCAGCAGACATCGCCTCAAATCCTGCTCTTCAGCTTTGCTCAGTGTCCTGTCAGTAACGGGCCGCACCAGATGTGACAGGTTCAGGTGACTGTAGAGACTTCTTTCTACCACATACGTGATATTGAACTCGCTGACAGAGTTGCGCCCTCGAAGCCTTCTGTTTGGGAAGCCACAGCCTCCTCCTCCTCCTACCCCCTTGGCTTTGTGACGAAGCAGCTGCAGGTCACAAATTGAGGGTGATATGTATTTCCTAGCAGGGCGCTGGCAAAGAAAAGCTCTAGAACACGAGTAGTTAGAATCTGTCTTTTTCAGTCGGATCTGCTTCCTGACACTCTGGATTTCCTCAAAGGATACCAAGACATGGTGCTTGCGCCTGTTGTCATAAAAGCAAACGCTTTCTTTACTTACCCCGTGGCTCAGAGAACCAAGGTTCTTCTTCATCTCTCCATCAGTCAAGGAGCGGCAAACCTTTGGAGTCTTCTCCTCTTCTGGGTAGGAGAAAAATGTTCCAAGTTTCTTGGGGGGTTTAATAAGGCCACGGCTTTCAGATTTACTGAAGGTCTTGAGCAATTTCCTGTTAGTACCCCAAGTATCTAGGCTGCTCGATGAAGGAGACGTGGTGAGTGAGTCAGAGTCCTCATCTGGCTGTTTCTCAGTAGAGCTATCAGAGTAAAGTTGCTTCTTGTGAACTCCAGAATAAAGTGCTGATCTGTCATCTGGTACTGGAGAGCTGTCAAGGGAATGCTCATCCACACCTACAAGGAGGGAAATAGCACATTAGCTTTCACATACTTAACTATGAGTGTGAAAAGAAAGCAACAGAGGTGCACCCCCTCCAACCGAAGAGGTATGCGGCCATTCTCCTTTTCTGAAGAACAGAACCATCTGAGAGATACCAAGCAGAGATACAAATGTCTGGAAAACAAGGCAGGGATACTGGTGTACACATCTCAATATTCTTAATTCATTTTTAACAGAACAAATCATTTCTAGCTTTAATTTTATAAAAGGGAAAAAGGCTCTTTGTAACAAAGTATTTCTTTAACATTATTAGGACAGAAAGAGTAGAAAAGAGCAGAGGAGCAAAAAGGAAACAAAACATCATAATTCCATTTAATATGCATTTAATAAAACTTCAGTTATGGTTAATGAACTATTACAAGGGTGGGCAGCTTGTGCTCCTCCAGAGATTGTTTGACTCCCAACAGCTCCAGCAAGCCTGGCCTACAGTCAGGGTTGATGGGAACTGACATGCCAACTCCCACAGTCTGATTGAAAAAAGTGCTCTGCCTGCTATTTGGAGATCTTTTTTTATCCTCTTTATATAGTAGACAGGGGGATCCTTTATCTCCAGTCTTAGTGTTATGAACCACAGCGCTAAGAACAAAGATAAGATCCTCTGACTGCTATTTAAGAGTACAATAGGCCCACAACTTGCATGCATTTAACTTGTGCACATTCAGCTTTATGCATGTGGCAAATAAAAGAAAATTAAAAGGGGGTGGGGTTCCAGGAAAAAAATTATTTTAGTGATCCCACCTGCCATTGTACCAAATGGGTTTTGACTATATGTGATTTTGGCTTTAGGCATGATCCCTAGAATGGTGCCCCATGTTAAGTTGTGGGCCTACTGTAAAAGGTAGCATTACCACCCACACCCTACACTCATTTGCAGGAGTGAGGTTGGGAGAAAATGCTGCCCTTTACTTTCCCCAGAACGATCTGTGTAAAGTGAAAGGGAGCACTTCTAGCCCCACCCCCGCCCACTGCAGCACTGGAATGGGGAGGGATGGAAGTGCTGCTTTATAATGTTTAACCACCCCTGTTTTACAGGATATGCTGTCCTAGGTAGGAAAGGGTATGACTACAGAAACCAGTGGGTCTTTTGCAAGTCTGTGATTATAAAAGTCAGAGTTAAAGAAAATGATAGGTAGTAAAATTCATGTTCTTTCTATATACTAGCTGCCAGGCTGAATATAAGGAAAGTTGTGTATGAATAGAACTGCTGAGGTTTAAATCCACCCTACGCAAGCCTAGATTTGGAAAGATAACTTTTTTTCCCCATTTCCTTTTTTCCTGTTATGGGTAGAGAGAGAAAAATGCATACCACATCAGAAAGCATTCATCCATTCTGACAGAGTAAAACAAAAAATAGCAATAAAACTGAATGAAACATGTATCTAACTTTGTATGCCCCAGATATCGTGGTTAAAATCGAGTTTTTCAGGAACACCTTCAGTAGTGTTCTGTTGCAAAGTAAGGTAATTTGATTTTCCTTTCAATAAAACAGGATACAGAAACTCCACCACTCACTCGTTTAACAAGTTGGGGGGGGGAGATAGAGAGAGAGCGAGAGAGAGAGAGAGAGAGAGAGAAAGCACTGTTGTGTCATCAAGTACAAAAACATCAAGGCTGTACTAAGAAAGGCTGTAATACAGAGTTGCATGGAACATCAACAAATATATTAAACTGGAAGATCTACAACTCAAGTAAAATATATAGAAATATGTATTTCTATATCTATATTTTATGTATCCAGATCACTGTTATGGTCTCATTCTACACATGTTTAATCAGAATCAAGGTCCACCAAGTTCATATGTATTTATGTATCCATCCATTCAATTCAGATTAATATGCCATCCCTTCTGCATGGTGCCCAAGATGACAACAATATAAACAACATTATTAAAATAAAATACAAAATACAAAAAAGAGCAGATAAAAACAGCAACTAAATAAAACTAAATAAAAAAGCAGTAGCAACAAAATCAAATAAAAGACCTGTCTAAATAAGAGATTTGCAAGCGAAGCCCAGTTTGCTGTTTTGTTTGAATGTAGCCAACTATAGCTTATCAAAACTAATTTGTTGTGGTTTATAATCCTAGTTTGTGGGCAAACTGATCATCACAAACCATAGTTGGCTGCAATCATACAAAACAGCAAATTAGTGTTTGCCATAAACTAGAGGCAGAAGCTTCTAATCAGCTGCCAGATCGTTAGCTGGTTCAAGCAAATGGATTCAAGACTACTGAATCTGAAGGATTTACACTAGCTACTTATGCACTTCTGGAGTAAACAAAAAGTGCTGATATTGAGCTATACCTGGAGGTTAATTACCTGACGGCACCTTTCCTTGTACCAGCCTGTCCATTTCCTAAGATCCTCAGAGGAGGCTCTTCTCTGCATTCCACCCTTGGGGGAAGTACATTATTCAGTGATGCATGGAAACAGCCATCTCTGTGGTGGTATCCTACTCCCACTCAAAGGCTTGGCATTGGAACCTTTTTTTTTTTTTACCAAGTGAAAACTGATTTGTTTTCTCTGGCATTTATAGGAAATTAAAAAGTTTTTGCTGACAGAGTAAACAGCCTGCTCTGCTGTTTATTAGTTTTGTAGTCTTAACATACCTTTGTTGCTATTATTAACAAAATGATGTATAGCTTATATGGTTCTCAGTCTATTTAAGTAACATGCAGTTTGTAATCTGTGTAGTGCACCCCCTTGCCCTGGGATCTTCTATAAAGACGCCAGATAAATAAATAATCTATAATGCGTGACAGAAGGGAGGGGAGGAGTGGATGAAGCCCACCACCATCCCATTCCTTGAACTCTGAACTGAGCCATGAGGTACTGTATTGTATCTATGTGCAGCAAGATTCTTTACATGTACATAAATGTTCACTCAAAGGTCCACAGAAGTGCACTTTGATACCATTTAGCACACAACTTGCCAAAAAGGGAAATAAACTCCATCCACATGAGAACTAGGCCTTCCTAGTATGCATTATTATTAAAATGTTTTATGAACAGCTTCTTTAACCCTCAACAGATTTGTTTTTATCTGTAACTGTAGCTGTAAACAAACAAACAAACAGCATGCCAAATAGAGCTGAATGCGTGCTCTGAAGGGTTAAGTCACTCTCTGCCATGGAAAAAATTGTGGCAGTTTCCCACTTCTACCCAAGTGAACCACATAGATTTTCTGACAGACTCGTCATTCCTATTCCTTGGTGAAAGAATAACTTGCAGAGACTGAAGGGAGCGGCTCTACTCAGGCAGATGTTTCAGAATCCCATGAGAAACCCACTGGCCTTCTAACCTATGGGGTAACCTCCCATTTGCACTTTGTCTTAATTCCTCCCCACCCCCTAAAGCAGCACAGCTCACTGAAGAGTCACAATTCATAGCTCCAGAACTTGCAGAAAATAAGTGTGAGTAAAATACTCAAAGTGGCAGGGACTTTCTGTGTTTCACATTAAAAAGAGAGCATTTACCAGAAAGGATGATGCCATCTTCTGCTTCTGCCAGTATTCTGCCCTCCACAAGTTCCTCAAGCATAAACTCAGCGCAACATTTGATCATGGAGAAATCTATGCAGCTTTTGAAATATAGGATTTCCACAGACACCTTGGAAAGATCCGATTGAGAATGCATTTCTGATACCTTCTTCCAGATATCCTTACTACATGCAGCATCAGAAAACTTCAATGCATTTTGTTATTCTGCTGACAAAATGTGCTCCCTGACACAAGACCAACTGTGCTAACAATTTCAGCCGTGACATTCACAAACCCAACAGACCCCTCCACTCTTTGTAAAATATCAAAACATTATTGGTTTTGATCCAAAGATTTAGGGGGTGGAGTTCTGCTTATGCTGTGGGGCTTTCTTCGCCCTTTGTGTTGCAGCCTCTTGCACAGATGACCTTCTAGAATGGTGTGCAATGTGACAGGGGGATGATGGTGATGGTGACTGCAGCTGGGAGGAGGGGGGAAACTGGTAAGTTCCCTTTTCATTCATTCATCCATTCATTCATTCAAAGTATTTCTATGTATCCATTTCCACAATAAAATCACAATAATAAATCCACATTGAAACCAGTAAGGAACCATAATCAAAACCACAGCAAATTAAAAAACAGTTTAAAGGACAATGGAAATCAGACACTCTATAAAACAGACACTAATAAGAAAGTAACAGAAGAGTAAAATGATAACTTCCTTGTGTAACCGTCTAACACAAAGGGCGATCCAGACAAGTAACTTTAACATAGCACATGGAAGAACGTCACATGATGGTAACCAGACACAGTCATCTCTTTAACTCCTTACATAGGATTTCCCCCACTTACCCCCATAAGAAAAATGTCCATGCATATTTCAACAGAGAACAACTTCATGATTAGCAACAGACACTTTTTAATTTCAGCACTGTTGGGTTTTTACCTTCACTGCTGGGCTTTTTAATTTCTTCCACTCTAATTAATTTTTTTCTCACTCTGCGGGTTGAGTTGACCAGCTTATGCAACCTCTTAAACTTCACTGATTCTTCAGATTCATCATCCGACTGCTCTCTTGACTGGCAAGGAAACAAAAGGAAATGTTAATAAAAGAATTATCCCGCAGCTCAATCACTTTCTGAAGTCAAGTCGATGCAGCCTCAGGCTTACTGTGCTCTGTGACAAGGAAAATCCTGTAACTTAAAACTGTTATTTTCAAGCTCAGGTCACACTTACTCTCCCCCGCCGCAATTTCTCTCTCTCACACACAAACTGCTTTAAAAAGAACAGCACATACCATTTTAACTTCTAAATTAGCGCACGGCAAGGTCTCAGGCACCTAAATGCATTGCAGCCCTCATCCTTCTCTCCACCCATTGTGCAATAATAGCTACTTCCACGTTGTCTCTGAGCGCATTTCAGGCAGAACTCTTTCCTGGGACTCTTTTAGCCATGCTAGTTAGGCTCCTGTGGTTTGGGTCAGGCACTGGTCTTGTCTGGCCTGGCGGCTCTTGACATTTAAAAACCTGGTTATAAACAGCTTCTCCAAACTGAACTGAAACTCTATCATTGACTACTTTTTTCCAGACTTCCAAGTAAATCAAAAACAGCAGCAGCAGCAAAAATGATGGGAGGGGGGTAAAAGGAAGGGAAGGGAAAGGAAATAGGAGATCTCATCCACTCTGACTTGTTTTATTAGCCACAGAAAGATCTTCTCCTTCGCTGTCTCGGAGCTTCTCATTCTGCGGATTCTCAAGGCTGGCTGCTAATATGGATGCAGCATTCCTCCAGATCTGACCAAAGGAAAACTCTGACCTTTACAGGCACTGAGTATAGTCCATATTCCCCAGCATCCCATTTTGTCTCACATCTGATGCAGTATGCTCAGTTCCAGCTGTTTTCCCTCAAGTATCAAACATTACAGAGACCAAAAAAATCCACCCTCTCCAGCAGCAGTGACACCACAAGCTGAAACAATCCATTCCTTGTGAACCAAATCAGAGCTCCCATTTTCAAGCCAGATCCAGTGCTCAATATGCTACTTCCTCTGTTGTGCCCTGTTTAGAATCTGTGTGTGAGAGAGTAGAAAGCAGGGAAGGGGGAGGAAGAAAGAGTGGGGCCCTCTTTGCTTTTACAGTACAGAACTGCCACTGTACACAATGCATTCCAAGGAAGAGAGAATATTCCAGCTGGAAATCTCTGAAGACTGTATCCCTCACTTTGCCTCCATGTACAGAGCTCTGACCAATTCATCACATTCTGAACATCCAGCTTAGAAATCTCAAGAGCAACTTCCTGTCAGTGAACTTCAGGTCACTTGTGTTTCCATGTTGGAATGCACCATTATTTTCTGGTGATGTTTTAAGCCTGACAAAATAAGCTTTATTTAAAAACTGACTCCTACAAAACATGTAAGTGTGAAGCTAACCATTTGGTCAAGGCAAGACCAAGTGGCACTTAGAGCATCATTTGTCTGGTGTATTTATAATGTAAACTAGAGGTTTTTTGGGGGCAGGGTTAAAACACACACACCTTCTGAAATAAATTATACCGTTGCAAAAATATTTTGCAGGGATGCCAAGGTTCTGAGTAGTAATGACAAATATATTTCCTCAATCCTTTGGGTGCACTGAGTGATGTTTTTTAGGCTGAACAACAGTTATTAGTCCAATACTTAAGAAAGTAGATTATATTGTTCTATACATTACTAAAGATAAAAAACTGTAGTGAATAGAGAAAACTGTACAATCCATACAACAAAAAGCAGCACGCTACAGAGGGGCAATCTTAGTGGCCTCCGTATATTCATCAGCCCTTAGGCAAAGATGTTTAGTTTATACATTTGGTGGATGTGATGGTGGAATGAATGGATAAGAATATTCAATACCTCCTCCACCATGGATAGGAGGTAAAGTGTGACTTACTCCTGTACTGAAATGGGAGAAATAAGTTCTCATGGACATTATTTTTTGTGCTTATTGCCACAAACAAACAAAAACCACAAAAAACCCTCACATAAAACAGATTGGCAGTGATCTACTTCATTAATTAAGCTACCCTTGATAAATAAAACCATTGCAGCCATGTATCTCCACACGGTGATAATATAACTTTCACAAGGGTCTCATCGTTGTGGGCTGGAATTGATTTTCCTGTCACATGCACAGCCTTTAATTTCAGATGGGTACATTCTGAAATGTGTTCATTGCTTTCATTCACCCAATCTGGAGCTTCATGAAGCAAAGAGGCCACTAGATTAAAGCATTAATTCCATAGCAGAAATGTTGACCCCATCCAAGTAGGATCAGAATCCAACAATCCAGAGTGCAATTCCTGATGGTCCTCCAAGGTGGGACTTTGCTTCCACATCACTCTCCTGGTTATTTCCATGCAGGGTTGAAGGATGTGCTCACCTTGGAGGCAGAGTTCTTCGGTGTCTCTTCCAACTCTACAATTCTATGATTCTATACTGTACTCCCAATACAGTGGTACCTCGGGTTAAGTACTTAATTGGTTCCAGAGGTCCGTTCTTAACCAGAAACTGTTCTTAACCTGAAGCACCACTTTAGCCAATGGGGCCTCCTGCTGCCGCTGCGCCGCCGGAGCACGATTTCTGTTCTCATCCTGAAGAAAAGTTCTTAACCTGAAGCACTATTTTTGGGTTAGCCGATTCTGTGACCTGAAGCGTATGTAACCTGAAGCATATGTAACCTGAGGTACCACTGTATAAGGTAAATTTCAAAGCGATTTAGGTGGTATCCAACTAAGTGCTTCCCATTAGTGCAAGGAGTTCCACTTACACAACAAAACGTCCGCCCCCCTCACTTTGTACCCCTACGTCCTTCCCAAATCTGCTCTGGAAGGTTGGAGAAAACCCCAGAACAGACGTAGGTAGCCTGTGGGGGAGGGGGGGAGGGGAAGTTCTGATGAGCAAGCGGGCGTCCTTGTGCTAGTGAAAGCACTTGGCTACTGCCCTGTGTGAAGATGTTCCACTTGGCTGGAAAGTTTTTTCAGCAGTGTTACCTCCTCTCTAAGGCAACAGGGTCTTGGGCTATGGCAGTTACTCTGATAAAGAGGTGATATCTGACCTAGCCAAGTAAATAAGTGGCTGGTGATGGGAGAGCAACCAGCTGGTCAGCTAAAGAGTGATCCTGCTTGGGAACAGGACATAGTTGGATCTGGCTAGACTGGCATGCAGCACTGATCTAGTACAGTACAGGTGCAACCCCTCCCTGTATATGAACATGAGAGAGATTAACTCTTTCGAAGACTCCCCGCATGGAATAGGAAAGCATTACAGGAAATGTAGAACATTTGCCTTATGTTAAATGGTTCCCTACAGAGAAAGGTCTTTCCTCAGTCAGGAAAAGGGCATTTTGCAGAATGTTTCACTACAGGCATCTCACTCAGAAGTCAGAGCCCTTACAATACAAGTCCAAGTATTGTACCTCTAAAAGTTCACAACTATCCTGTTCCAGAACACATCATCACAGCTAACAACTCTGTGCCAAAAGCAGAGCCTTATAATATGCATAGCCGTTTCTGTATAAAGTAGTTCATCTCTCTGGATATTCCAAGGAATAAAACACATGGATATGTAGCACTGTAAACAGGAACAGCTTGATTCTCATCCACGCTGCCACAAGTCTCCCCCCCCCCCCCCAGCTCTCATCCAAAAGCCCCTAATGGCTCAAGTTGTAATTATTTTGGCTAATGTTGGATGCAGAAATTCTGTAGTGAATGCTTAAGTGTTTCATTTCTAGTTTCTATGGCAACATTACATCAGATTGCAGACAGCTGGCTCCACAGTTTTAAACCATAACAAATTGACCAAGCCAGTTCAGAAAATTATACTTGCTTTAAAGAGATAGCACACCATCCAGCTGCCAACAGAATGGTGCAAGACCAACGGGACCCAATTTTTTGGCGTGTGTGCTAAGGCGGGGTCTCTTTCTCAGCTTCTTTTGGAACAAGTGCATCTCTGACACATCAGCAATGTTCTAATGCTGAGGGAAGGTGGGCCAGCTTGGGTCATTCTATTCCAGAACTGCACGGAGGACCACAGGGGAACAGGAACAAAATCAACAGCATCTGCAGTTCCCAAGAACTGTGTACAGTAAACTGAAACAACCTTTTGTCAGATGCTCAGGAAACTATAAAGCCAAGCTGTTACTGCTGCTTTGGCAGTGCTACCATGTTCCTCTGACAAAAACAAGTGTGACTGTAACTCAGGAAATTGCCCATATTCCCCATATGTCCTTTCTGAAGTTGTGCATCCTTCAGTTTTCTGCTCTTTATTTAAATATCCCTATAATGTCTCAATCAAAGCTCATTTCAAATAATTTTCAGAATTACATTGCAATCCAAAGAAGCGTAACTTTACTAACACAAAAGCTAAGATTTGTTTGCATTTATGGATTTTATTTTCTGTGATCATGGTTTTGCTTGCTGACTTTGTCATATATATCAAGTAAATAAAGTTAATTCCAGAAAAGTGCACACCAAGTTTAGGGTTGCCATATCTCAAAGAGCAACAAGGAGGACACATTTGCCAACTTCTACTTCTAACTATGGATTGCTATGATGACTCTACCCATGAAAAAGAGGATGTGTCCTGGAAAAAGAGGGCATATGGCAACCCTAAATTTTCAGAGAGATGCTTTCCTAGGTCAGGCTTGATTTCCATCTGCATCACAATGAAATTTGTAACTATTAAATTTGTTCTTACATAAAATAAGTTGTTAGACAAAGTCGCAAAACAAAACAGTACTATTGTTTACTTTGCTTCATCTGTACATATACATACAGGTAAGTGCCAAACTTTCAGACATTTCATATTCCAGGAGTTTAGTACTAGAGCACAGCGTTAGAGCATCAGGAAGTGCCTCAGTTATGGCACTGTATTTAAATAAAGTGAGGCAGGTTTGCCTTACTATGCTGCACATGAAGACCTATGATTGTTCAAGTGCATCCCTATATTATCTTGCTTGCTGTTCTACGCCAAAGTAATTGGCTCTGTGATGACAAATTCTTCCTGTGAAGCAATTTATTGGTCCAATATCCTAGCCCCATTCCTATTATATTGTATCATATTGTATATTATTTCCAGCTTCTTCTGGCCCATGCTGAAGCTCTTGAGTGTTGGCATAGTGGTCTGTCTCCACCAGGGGTACCAACTTTGGCAATCCTACCTGCCATTGAACCCAATGGCTTTTGACTATATGCGATTTTGGCTTTAGGCGTGATCCCCGGAACATAACCCCATGTTAGCTGCGGGCCTACTGTATAAAAGTTTTCAATAAATAAATAAAACCAGGAAATTTAACATGATTAACTGTGTGTTTCCAGATGGGTGTGTTATTATAGGTTTTCCCAGCACCCGCAGCATGTTAGCAGTGTCAAAATGCCAGCTTGTATCTCTCTCTCATTTAATGCACATCCACCATTTTCATGGAAAATCCGATGTCAGAAAAACATATTGCCAATGTCTGCGGCATCTGAATATCCTGTTTGCAATATTAAGCCCTATCTGGAAACACCCATAGTTAATTATAGCTATAGGAGCCCTTTCTTCCATCCCCCCATCACTTTGCAGGATGGGAAGCACATCCTATGAATACTGAGCCACAGGCTTGATGACCTAACAGGGTTGGCATTTAGGAGACCTAACACTGTGTTCTGAATAATCCTCCCTTGAGTACTGCCCTTTCTCAGTTGCGTAACCCCAAAATTTAGGCTTAAGCATTTCTCCCTCAAAAGAACTATGCAGGAATCCTAACCTTGCCACAAAACGCCTGTTGTTGGGAGTTACAGTACCAGATGTAAGATTGGCTTTCCTAACCACTACTTGGTATGTGAAGAGAAGCAGGGAACAATCAAAACACAATCAACTGGCTGGTCTTTCGCTCACATAAATCGTCTCCCTCCCCACCCTCGGTTCCTCACTAGTTGTACAACTTACAAGAAAGGCAGAAGTCATCAGAGTTATATTTGCCACAAGGGCAAAGCTGGGGGGCGGGGAGGCGGAATAGAGAGTGTTGTACATGGGAAACAATCCCTGGTTTCACTGGCAGAGACTTACTGACCTCTTGCTGGCCCCTGTTTCTTAATTATTGTCAATGGAATTTCAGTAAAAGAAAAATGGGGGAGGGGAAGGAGAAGGAGAAAGCAGAGTAACCCACCCAACAAACACTATTCCCACCACTACAAGAGGAGACTGAAGCCCTAAGAAAAAAACCTCCCACATATTTATTAAAAAACCAAAATATGTTAAATTAAATATGAAAGTTTTATTTCCTTATAACACGAGTTTCTTCTCCTGCTGATTTTAAAAACCACAGAATAAGTGACTACTATGGCCAGGAATCAGGTATTTGAAGAACTGCTTTCTCTTGCACTAACCTGTCTGTTCACTCAGTACCCAAGTCTTAGATCATCACATATCCTGAGTGTCTCATCTGCAGAGATTAGATGAGTGGTAAGTCTCTGGAACACTTTATCCCAGAGAGATATGCCTAGCACCTATGATTCTATTTTTAGGAGATAAGCAAAGACCATTTTATTCTTCTGGGGGTTTTCTTGACTGGATTTTTAAAAAAATTAGTGCTAGTTTTTAAGTGTGATAGCAAGCTGGTTTGCAAGGCAGGATGGCTATTTCTGTTTGCTTAATTTTTATTACTGCTATAATGATTTGTTTCAAAATGTTGTATTGTGATACTGCTAAAATCTTTCAATGCATTCTGTGCCTTCCCTCAAGTGCTTTTGACGGCTTGAAGATGTCCCTGACTTGTGTTAATGTCTCTTGCTTGCCTGATGGAGGAGGCTGTGTGTGTATCTGTACTTGTGTGTGCACTTCTGACTTTTTTGCAAGGCTGGAATATAGCAAACTGTAAGGCTCATATTCACTGGTTCTGCCCTTTTTTTTTGTCTCTGCCCTGCCCACCTTTTGCACGAGGCCTCTAAAATGTTGCTCACAAGGGACTGTGACCCTTGGGTTGAAAAAGATTCCCTACCCCTGACTTAAAACCAATGATTTGCTAACACAATGGGGTTATATCCAATGTCACACAAGTAAAGCCACTGAAATTGGTGGGTTAATTACCTTAAAGCAAACCCAACTGACACATAAACTTTATCCAGCATGGAAAATTACATCCACTTAGCATTAACAAACTCTTTGCAATAATTCTATGCTGGGTGTCAATCCACTGAAGTCAACTAATGAATGCAGTAAAAGTGGACATATGAGGCATGGCATTAATTATGGAAAAACCACAAAAATGCTCCAAGGCCACTTTAGTGAGAAGCACATTGCACATTAACCAATGATGAACTGCCTGGGGAAAAATAATAGAAAGTTCCTGTCATACATTCAAGATGGAAAAAATTAAAATTCTCATTTCTTCCCATTAGGTCCGCCTCAACATTGAAATAATTGCTGAGGCATGCTTCAAAATGGTTAAACAATCACAGAGTTTTCAGTTATTTAAAAAGCACTGAACAACGGGTGTAACCTGATGGAAGGAAATGCTGCATCTCACTACAGGGAAACAAGTTCTTTCTTAATTCTAGGCACTTAAAATGTACACAGAGTTTGCCACTCCTATATAAATTCTTTACTTTTTTGTAATATAAAAAGCAAGAACTCAAAAAATACATTGATCAAAATTTAAAATTTATGAGAACGTAAGAGCAACGCTTTCATGAGACCAAAGGTCTATAAGGTGAGTTTTGGAAGCCTATAGCTATCTTCCTTTTGGAAGGCCCCTTCTACAGAGCCAGGAAGAAAGAAGAGGCCCCCTTTCCTCAGATACCTCTCTCTGGTCCCATCGCAGAAAGGAAGGCTTTATGGGAGCTCCCAATCGAGTCTCATAGACACCCCCATGAACCCCCTAAATTTAAGAGTTAACAAGGTTCAGAAGGAAAAACTTTGATGGTTAGCTTTGTCCTATCTGTCCCTGGAATACTCATTCTATTGCTTGTTCATGGGGGCTTTTTTTTTTTTTGGCAAGTAGTTCATTGGTTGGAAGGCAGGGGTGGAACTTGGTTTTATTTCATTCGGGTGGAGAAGAAGGAGAAGAAGAGGAGGAGGAGGAGGAGGTGGTGGAGGAGGAAGAAGAATTTGGACTTGATATCCCACCTTTCACTCCCCTTAAGGAGTCTCAAAGCGGCTAACCATCTCCTTTCCCTTCCTCCCCCACAACAAACACTCTGTGAGGTGAGTGAGGCTGAGAGACTTCAGAGAAGTGTGACTAGCTTAAGGTCACCCAGCAGCTGCATGTGGAGGAGCAGGGAAGCAAACCCGGTTCGCTAGATTATGAGTCCACTGCTCTTAACCATTACACCACGCTGGCTCCCAAGACCCAGCTCGTCAAAGACTCATTTGGCGCACACCCACCCAAACATGCATTTGCACATACGCACAAACGCTGGGAGCCTCAATGGCACTCCTCTGGAGGCTTCACCCAGGACAAAAACAAACAAACAAACAGCTAGCCCCCCCCCCTTAGCTACAGCACTGATAGCAGGACCAATGAAGCTTGCCTCTCTGAAGCAGAAAGATGTCTGTGGACTAGAAGGGAAGCTTCTCTTCAGAATAAATGGGAGAGAACTGCCTTCTCAGTCCTGGGGGGGAGAGACCTTTCTCAATGTAGCTTTGCCTCCTCCCCTCTGAGACAACTGTACTTTACTCTGCAAAATAGTTACATTGTATAACACAATATTTATTTATATCCTACTCTTCCTTAAGAAAATTCAGAGCATCTTACATAGGTCTTTCATACAAATATCCATCAGATCCTTATCACAGCCACTTCTCTTCCACAATAGTAAGACATAGTTCACAGCTATTCACAGACCACTCACTAAGTCTTCTTGATAATCAAGACTTTTATTGTATGGACTATTTTATTTAGCCTTCTAGCTTCAGTATCTTCCTTGCTCAGTCTCCTTGATGTTTCCATGCTTTCTACCACATAATTCCTCAAACCCTATATATCAGGTCATACACAATGAAAAGAAAATCTTAGGTGTGCCTGATACTAGTTTGAAGGATCCAGATTCAGGAAAATTCTACTCTCCTGGGATTTGTGGATCAACAAATGGCGTCTAGTATTAACCATGATGACAGGGTAGTTCAACTTGTTGGAGAGTTATGGAACTGCAACAAGGCAATCCATATACCTCTGTTCTGCCACTTATGCCACTATAGATCACCAGCTTTCTATTGGGTCTAAATAGGCAAAATAATAATGTACCCAGTGCTGGTACTGTGTACCCTTGCGTACCCCCAGAAAAAAAGGACTGAATGTACCTCTTTACCAAGTATGGTGTTTTGTTATTCTGCACTGAGAAGATACACTGAGAATATCCTTCACAACAAATATACTATACAATTTACATACAATAGAATGTGTTCCAATGAGGCTTCTACCCAGTTGAAGAGTCAAAGGACTGCAATCTTATAGTACAAGCCTATAGATCGATTTTAGCCCCACTGAGTTGTTGTTGTTGTTAAAATTTGTATACCGCCCTATACCTGTAGGTCTCAGGGTGGTTCACAACACAAAGTTACAGCACAAAATACATAAATAAAAATAACTGAAACAATTAACAATACTAATGTATACAAACTAATAAAAATACAGTCCCCAACAAAAACCCCTAAACAATCCCAAATACAAATACAAAAATCCAAATTAACATATAGCAAATATGTCATGCAAATACAGTGGTGCCCCGCAAGACGAATGCCTCGCAAGACGGAAAACCCGCTAGACGAAAGGGTTTTCCGTTTTGGAGGTGCTTCACAAAACGAATTTCCTATGGGCTTGCTTCGCAAGACAAAAATGTCTTGCGAGTTCCTGCGGGGTTTTTTTCCTCCCCCCCCTTTTCCCAAGCCGCTAAGCCGCTAATCAGCTGATCCGCTAAGCCGCTTATCAGCTGATCGCTAAGCTGCTTATCAGCTGATCCGCTAAGCCGCTTAACAGCTGATCCGTTAAGCCACTAAGCCGCTTATCAGCTGATCCGCTAAGCCGCTAAGCCGCTAATAGCGCTAATCCGCTAAACTGCTAATGGGCTTGCTTCGCAAGACGAAAAAACCGCAAGACGAAGAGACTCGCGGAACGGATTCTTTTCGTCTTGCGAGGCACCACTGTAAATGTGGTTGAATTCACAACAGCACCAAGTAGACCCCACCCCCACCACGGTCTATTTATTGGTAAACTTAAATAATTAAAAAGTAAAGATAAACTGGGCTACAGGTTATAAAAACTTTTACAATTATAACATTCCCCCACCTCTCCATTTGCTGCTTTTGACCACTGGGATTTTGTTATATGTATTAATGTGTAGACCCTACCTAAGATAAGTCCTGCTACAACACATATATAAACAAAAAATTATGCAGTTATGCAGATTAACCTTACAAATTTCAGACTAGCTCAATCAAATAAATTCTTTTTTAATTGGGCGAGGGCCTCATGAATAAAATTACCGTATTTTTCGCCCTATAGGACGCACTTTTCCCCCTCCAAAAATGAAGGGGAAATGTGTGTGCGTCCTATGGGGCGAATGCAGGCTTTCGCTGAAGCCTGGAGAGCGAGAGGGGTCGGTGTGCAGCGGGGCGCACCCCAGGCTTCGGGCAGCTCTCCGCAAGCCTTGGGAGCCCGACGCGACTTCCCGCCGGGCTCCCAAGGCTTGCGGACAGCAAGTTCCGCAAGCTCCGGGAGCAATGGCGAGGTTGTGCAACCTCGCCTTCGCTTCCGGACCTGTTCTGGGGACTGGGGTTGGGGGAAGCTCGGGCTTCCCCCGCCCCCAGCCCTGCAAGCTCCAGGAGCGATGGCGAGGTTGCGCAACCTCGCCTTCGCTCCCGGACCCCCAGCCCCAAGGCTAAAAACGAAGCCAGGACCGCTAGCGGGGTCCATCACGCTCGCTGTCATGGCTTCTTTGCTCTTTGGGGCTCGGGGGGGGGGAATAATTTTTTTCCTTTATTCCCCCCCCCCCAAAAAAAATAAGTGCGCCCTATGGGCTGGTGCACCCTATAGGGCGAAAAATACGGTAGTATGATTCTGTTGTAAAAATATTTTTCAGGGAAAAAATGAATGAAGCAAACACTAGAAGCAACAGAAAGAAAAATCCTACTTGTGGTGGCAAAGAAATGGTTTCACGTGTAAAACCTTTGGCTGTGTCTGGGATAAAGAAGGACCCATTTTTACCCAGCAGAGCAATTAAACACATAAGCTTGAAGATAAGGATGGTTTTGATTTGGGAGAGACATATGACTGTGAGATGCAGCAGAGTGCAGGGAATTCAATACTTTTACAGCATCCCCTGCTGGCTGATTCACAGTCAGAATACCATATTGCACACAAGGAACTTGTTAAGTCCCCAGTTTCTACTGAATATAAAATGAGGGATTAGGTATCCTATTGGTGTCTCTTTTTCTATTGCTATCTGATAGGCTAGTAGAACAGTATCAAGCATGCCCTTAGCGCAGATAGGGTTAGCCATCAGAGCACACCTGGCTTGAATTTGGCACACAGCTGGGAAAGTTCTCTGAACTACAATGCCAAATGTCACACTAGACAGAGAACGACCCACCCAGTCACTCCAAAGCTATATATAAACTTCCACATATACAGTACAGATATGGAGGTATGTGCAACCTCTTTGCTGCAGGCACTCTTCCCCGCAGCTCATGGGCAGGCAGTGAAGGGTAAGTCTCTGCTCCTCTGTCCTTAAAGACCAAAGGAGTATGAATAATACACATGACACTGCCATATATGGAGTCAAAACATTTATCCATCTTGCTCATTATTTGCGTGGCCAGTGGCTCTCTAAGGTCTTGGTCAGAGGGAAAACTTTCTCAGCTCCACCACAAGAGATCTTTTAACAAGAGATACTCAGAATTTCTACGTTCCTATGTGGGAGGCATAGTTTACTAATGCTTTATCTGAAGCGAAGCCAAATCAGACAATTTTGACACGGACTGGTCTCCATTTTTTTGATGATAGAAATAGGGAGTCATATAAGTACTACTCCCATGATTCGCTCCTTGTTGTGATTGGGATATATAGACTCATCTTAAAATATTGCATCTCTGTAATTTGCTTTTTATACTGAATATGCTTTGTTTATTGGTTCTGTTATTGTTTGTACGGTTATGTGTTTGTGCATATGTTTATGATAAATCAATACAAATTATTTTTTAAAAAGAGAGATGCTGGGGATTGAGCCTGGAACCTTCTGCATGCAAAAAACATGTACCCTCCCACTTAGCTATAGCCCTTTTCCTGGCTATTATGCTGTTTCAGAGAGATCGGGAAGAACAGAGAAACTAATCCTGTACAGCACCTCTCTAGGCATAAGTCTCACTGAACTCAATGGGACTTGCTTCTGAGTAGCTGCCTTCTATTGACTCTTATTCTGTGTTTCCATGATGTTTGCCCTTGAAGACTTCAAGTGATAATGTAATTTTATTCTTTTTAAAGTAAGTAATTACGTTCTCAGTCATCCCAGCTTCTCTGGGAAGGCAACACACACCTGTAAGTGTATCATGGAGAATTCTAGGAGAGGGACTTAGCTCTGCAATATATAAACTGCTTGCCATAACTAAAAACTCTGACAAGGCCCAACAAGAGCAGTCCTTGTTTCCAAAAGAAAATTTGGATGCATTTTAAATTAGGGGGGAAGGTATGGGAGTGGGGGGATGAAAGAAGAAAACATGCAAGGCTGGAACATTAACTTCACATCAGAAAGGAAAGACATGACTGGAATGGTAAAGTCTTTAATAATGCATACTTCCTAAAGTATGAACTGGACACACAATGAGAAGATTAAATGTTAATCTGCATGTATCTGGCACAAAGCCAATACAGCTGTTGGCTTGGCACATTCAAAAGAAATAGAATAAATGGAGTCCTCCAAACTGAGCTTAGAATTAACAGTATAGTGACAACAGAGGGCAGCTTCTCTGCTGACACAGGGGAGGTGGCACCCTGTCCTTTGCTAATTGTTTTTGTATTTTAGCCTGGCAGGCAAGGGACTGAACATCCCAATTTGCCAATAAAGAAACTCATAAATGACAGAAGGTTGAGTGGAAGAAGCAAGATCAATAGAAATTAAATCTTTTCAGCATTACACATGTCAATGGCATTTTTCCCTTTTTGCAAAAAAATGTGATGCTCAGCCACATGCAATGCAAATCTGTCTTGCAGTTTATTTTTATTTTGTTTTTTAAAGCTACATTTCACAGTTTGAAGGCTGTTCACTAGAACTTCTTTCCTCAATAATTACATGGTTAGGGAAGGCGTCATTTCGAATTGGGATTACAAAACCATTTAAAGATTTTAGGCTGCAGTTCTAAAATCATTTGTGAGAGTTGAATGTGAACTGAAGAAACTAGGACTTACTTCTGAGTAGAACAAGCTTAGAACTGCACTATTACAGGAAAGCATTAGAAACAAAGTATATGGTATTAATGTTAATTGCCATATTTTCAACAACAACATACACCAAGTATGACATGTTCTCAGATAATCCTTTTAATGTATCCTTTGCAATAGAGCAGGGTGAATGTCCAAACAAGCAGGCATATCTATCTAGCCACAGGATAACAGCCAAAATGTTCAAGTGGAAAAAGTGAGGCTTTGGGGGAATCTGAAGATGGAAACACACTTGAGTTTTGACACAGAAATCTTAGTAGAGCTCTAGAGGAAGCTTAATGTGACATGGCAGCTTAATTTAGGGCTGCATCCATGTGAACAGTGGATACCTGGCATCCATGGAAACATTAGCTTGTGCCATGTCATGAGCAAGATTGTTTCTGGCATGACACCACAAGTGCTTCAAAAT
This sequence comes from Podarcis pityusensis, assembly GCF_964106645.2. Lineage (NCBI taxonomy): Eukaryota > Metazoa > Chordata > Lepidosauria > Squamata > Lacertidae > Podarcis > Podarcis pityusensis. The sequence continues at coordinate 65,214,877 of NC_138026.1, read as the reverse complement.
TTACTTTTGCAGTTGCACCCACAAAACCAAACCCTATGTACAAGAGCAGATACACACAACCGGCTGAGAGGCAACATGTGCAAACCTCTGGTTAAAAAAGGTGTTGTGTGAAGAGAACCTGCAACTCGGGCAGAACACAGACTGTGCTGAACAAAGTCTAAAAGAATACCAGTACTATATCCAACATCCATAAGATTCAACTGAAGAGAGTTGAAACTTTTTAAAAAGTGGAGTGATCTTTCCTTTTCAATGAGGAATGGGACCATGATGTCTGAGGCAAACATTCTCCATGCTTCTTGCTTCCCTTTCAACTGCCATATGAATACACCCTTATGTCAATGTAAACAATATATGCTGCATTGTAGAGACTGATACTCACATTACAATTGGAGGAACCGTCAAAAGATGGGTAAGGACTATCAGGCCATTCAGCAGAGTCCATGCTACCTGATTGCCGATGTTGGGCCTCATATTCCTTAAGCTGAAATGAAAATAAGACCAAAGGTTTTCTACCTTGCTAAAGCATGTGGTTTAACCTATTCCATTTTCTCAACCCCTCCCCCCATTATTCTGCTTTCTGGTTTGCTCATATTATTACATATTGTTGTGATTATATATATATATGTGTGTGTGTGTGTGTGTGTGTGTGTATATGCTCTGCAAAGTTCAGGAAAAAACCGAGACACAAATACATACTACTCAGCTCTGTTATATTTAAATATGTTGTTTAGTACAGTACTCTAGTGACAAAAGCGAGAAATCAGCCCTCTGAAGGTTAATAGAGAGTAAGTTATGTGTGAACTGAATTGTTAGCTTCAAAGCATGGTCTCATTAAGTCTTAACTGCAGAGTCGACAATCTTATCAGTGTGTGGCTGAGCTTTAATGCTTAGTTAAGCTATAATGCAATTCACTTACCCACCCATATATACATACACTTACCACATGATTGTTCAGGTTAGCACCATACAATGGAACTGTGATTCTCAAACCTTTTAGAACCACTTACGCTACAATCCTATAATCAGCTATCTCAGAGTAAGCCCAGTGAACTTAATGGAGCTTACACCTGAGTAGAAATGTATAGGATCGTGCTGTTATTCACAGAACTGCTTTCATACGGAATCTCTGGGGCTGGTCAGACAGGATGCTAATGTATAAGCAACCCCTGCTTCTATCCCAATCCACAATGTCACCTAGCCAGAATGCCCCCTGCACTGCATTGTTCTCAGAAATTATAGCAACCTATTTACAAGGTTCTAGTGTTTCACTGATATAACTGACATATCAAGGAATAATAAGGCTGAATAGTATGTATTTCATCACATACCCTTGCAAGCGCTTCCTCAATAGTAATCATCTTCTCCTTAACCATCATCATTAGTTGGATCCGCTCCTCGTCACTCATTGTGATCTCACTTGCCACATAACCAACATCCTCCCCTGAAGACACAAAGGAAGAATAAAGATCTTTAGAAACAAAGCAAAATTTGGGGGGGGGGGGAGGGGAGATAAAGTGTACCAAATCATGATCTTCCCAGGCTACTGACCTCAGAAATCTGGTTCCTATGTTAGTCAAGCTATTTGGGTTACTTAACTCCCCCCTTCAAAATTCTGAGATACATGGCAACATTTTTATTTGGGTTTGTGAAATAAGAGGATCTTAACACTGTCAGAGACCAAGGACAGCAGCCATGCCAGGAGAGCCGTTGCCAGTTTTACCCCACAGCTTGATGACAGGAGCAATGCTAAAATATTCCTCTCTAGTGACCTATTTTGCTTCCTCAAATCAATAGAGCTTAGAAAGAAGGCATGTCCTAGAATATATTTATTATACTTGGAAATCATTACAGACAATGACAGAGCAGCAAAGGAAATGCTAATCCAAAGCCTGGTATGTTGGGTCAAGAGATTTTCTGCATTGCAAACCGATTCCTACCATCCTTTGTACAAATCTGCCATATTTTCAACCTATCATTTATCATCTTGGGAAACATTTGTCTTTGAAGGGGTAATATAGCAAATACGGATGGAATAAGATGGTATTTGTCCTATATTTTATGCTTAGGGCACAGAATGACTGGACTTTGATGGTGCTGTTTTAAACTGTGGTTTCATTCATTTATTTAAAAGCATTTATAATCTGCTTAATATTTTAAAACATTTAAGTGATATTTTAATGATTGCATGATGTATTTTTGTGAGTATAACTGTACAAGGGGGTGACTGAGCAGCTTTGGATCTATCAGGTCCATGATTGGCTCTGCTCCACCCTTGCCCTGCCCAATTTTGGGTCCTACAGTTGCTGTTTCTGGAAGGAACACCACCCAAGAAGCTTCTCAACCCCTGTACCTTCAGAAGAGCCTGGCAGACTTTGGCAGATGGACAACTCTTATACCGAACCAGTCCAGTAGCACAAATTGGGATTAAGAGTATCCCAGGTGATCTGCTCATGAACCTGATAATTTGAAAATTGCCAGCGAGGAATATGACTTGTTTAACATCAGAAATGCCTTTCACTGTTCTGATAGCACCCTGCTAATACACACATAACTCAGACCAACCTGAATAAAGAAACTTTCTACAAAGAAGGATACTGTGCAATATTATTTGCAATATTCTGCTAACAGGCATCTCATCTGTCTTGACTTCTATAATTTTAGCATGTGCTGGACTGAGTGCTTTAAGTGACTATGCTTATAATTCAACACTACAACGTTAAGGAAGACTGGAGAGTGGGCACAGAGGATGCTATTCAATACACTCATTCTGTCAGTTCAAAACTTGGCTGAGTAACAGGACATCTCCTCTGCCTGTACACCTGTGCCTCCTAAACCTGGTCTGGGTTTTCTCCCAATCTTCTGGAGAATATCTGGGTTGGGCAGAAAGTGGAGAGGGGAAAAGGTCTTTTGCACGAAGAGAAAACTTTGCATAAACAGAATCAGCGCACCAAATTTTAACCAACAGCAATTCAAGTTGCTAATTTATGATGGTAATGCCTTCAGATAACTCAGTATTTACCAGGTTTTATCTGTAAAAAGCAGACATATACTTAGAAACCAGACCATCCTCAGTTTATTGATCACATGTTGCTGGTCTCCCCCCCCCCCGCCCGATAGCAGACAGAAGGAACAAACCAAAATCCCCGACTTAGCATTATGTTTGAACCAGGGCTTGAAGTTTCAGTCCCAAAACACTACAATCAGTAAAAGCCAAAAACAGCCCCGGGTCAGGACATAACTCTAAGCCAGAATTCACTGTGTACTTCCTCCTAGTGCAAGTGGCGGGGAGTGAAAGAACCCTATTAGGCACATTTAGGTAAACTATTAATGCTGGTCTCAGTAGAACGTGACTCAAGCAGACTTGGAAAATGGATAAAATTGGTGTTCTCTAAGGCATGTTGGGGAATGCACCTACATCACTGAAATAATTAAAGTTAGGTTTAATGAAAGGCAAATATATCTGAATTGTAGGATTGCAAAAAAGTGTAAACATTAAAACACACCTTTAATATTAGTTCTTTTAACCAAAGATGCATCAGGCTAAAATCTAAAACGGAAGGTCACCAGAGACCAGACGCAATCGATAAAGGATTTACTCTATCCTGGACATACCCACATAGAAGTAAGTCCCATTGAACTCCTAGGTAAGTTGGCAAAGGACTGCAGATTCAGAGACGTACATTGTATCTCAGAGTGTTATAACTAAAATTGCACTTATGAAAAATGCATGCATGCGTGTGCGTGCGTGCGTGCGTGCGTGATCACACACACGAGAAGTTGATGATCAGGAGGAGGCTGCTTTTGTATTCCTTAATGAATAAAGTTTTGCTCTAAGAACAGAACAATCACACTATGAAACAGCTTCATCTAAAGCTGAACTTTAATTTGGTATGGAATAGTTCTCAGAGATAAAGCAGCTTCTGTTAAATTGGACAGGGTCTGACAGGCAGCAGTATATAACCTGCCTTTCTAACCTAGTGGAATTCATTGAACAAAAGAGTACTGTCAAAAAATTAAGGCTACCCTTGTTAAATTATTGCAGTTTAGTATGTAAATCCTGCTGAAGGCCCAATTCACTATATAAACTACTCTCAGAACTAAATGTAACAAATATTAAAACACAGCAATGCTAAAAAAGCTGTACCTTTTGAAGACTGTCTCATTAGTCCCTTCTGATTCTTTCTGAAGTTTTGCCAGAAATACCTATTCTTCTTTTTCCAATCTGCTTTACCTAAAGGGGAAAACAAATATACATTAGAGGTTTAAATATGTATACATTTTCAAAGGAAACCCATTCCCTCATCCTGTTTCAGTTATTTTTGGGCATGTTTTTTAATTTTAATTCATACTTGGAAACAATGCCATAAATAGCTGTCATAAGCAATCATTATTTAGGAAAAGAAAGGCTGTAGACCATTTGCAATAAGCAACCAAAAGATACTATGCTAGGTGAAAATGAACACACATTTTTTATGTTCATTTTAACTAACAATATAGAGCATATTGAACTTTTATTTTTAGTTCACCTAAAAAACCTCCAAACTTAAAAGCTACCTAAAAGTTAATATGAAAATGCAATTTCAATTTGTTTGTGCAATCTAAAAGTGCTGCATGACCATTAGTCATATTTCTACTTCAAGCAGGCTTCCTAGTTATTTTATTTTGCACTTGAGTGCAAAAATGAGATCTATAAATAAATGATAAATAACAGCTATCCCTATTTAAAGCAAACACTGAGATGCACGTGAATTAAATAAATTGTACCAGAAGATTCCAATACATTTGTTTTCTTTAAGGGAGGAGGAAAAGAGTGGCTGTGCCCCTCTCCTGGACAAAATGACTTCGGTGATTAACAAAAACTATCCCACACCTCTTGTCTACCTGTATAACACTTATAAAATGCATAAGGAAGTACTATTCTAAAGGAATAATCCTCAAAGATGAGAAGGAAGTTGAAAAACCTCCCCCTTTCCCCCCACAAGCAGGTAGCAAAACATGTGACATTACTGCAAGAGAGTTGAAACAGCAAGGTAGATCAACACTGCTGATGGTATGCAAAAAGCAAGGCATTGGGAAGGGGTGGAGAAAGGACCAAATAAAGATGAAGTATACTGACCGACAGCACTTTCTTCAGAACTTGATTTATGAAGGGAGAACCTAAAACACAAAACAGAAACAGAATGATTGTGGCAAACGTCTGACGTGTCTTGGGAGTTGTCTGCAGGGATGGCTGCCTTAAGCGGAGGACAAAATGCACCATCTCCCCCTGCCCTTCCATGTACTGACCCAACTGACAGTTGAATCTTACTTCCACACTGGCAACAGGCCAGTGTCCTCCACCACTGTACCTTGAGGGCAGCAGGCTAACTTAGGGGGCACAGGACAGGCTGCACAGCACACAGAGCTCTGTCTTCCAACAGAGGGAAACGAGAAGGGGGGCAGCTGGGGGAGGGCAAAGAAACACAGCATTTGCTGTCTGGGGCAGTCGCCTCACTCTGCCTCATGGTAGGACCAGCCCTGGTTATCTGGCTCACAGTAAATCAGGATCTGAAGCATCAAATGCCCCCTCCCTGCTCATTTTCTTATGAATGCACACTGAAGCCAGCAAGAGAAACTGTATCTCAGCACCAGCCACACTTAAACAATGGCATTAGCTCAGCTCCAGCCTGAATGCTCTGAAACAAGCTTCTTGTGACTGATGCAGAAAAATATGTATGGAGAACAAAAGAGTTAAAGTTACAGGGTCAAAGGGGGAAATGTGCCAAAGAATGTCCTCTCCTCTCCCCCTCCCTCCCCAGGCTGTCAACATAGAAAATTAATACAACACTTTTACCAAGTGGTAATATATTCTATGCTGTGCATCAAACTCTGCCTTTTGACTACCGCGGAAAACTGTAGCATTCTTTAATGCAAAAAATCATCACGTTTTGTGGGCTGGCAGTTTACAATATATGAAAATAAATAGCATTAAAATTAGAAATAGAAATAATGGTAATGATACTAATAATAATTACTTTCTTCAATTTAAGTTTACACCTGGCTACAAAATGATTTAATATTGCTACCAAGCTTGGAGAAAAAACAAGGATTTGAAGTCTCTATTCCAAAGAGAAAGAAAGATAGATATATAGATAGACAGATAGATAGATAGATAGATAGATAGATATTCAGAAAACAAGATGAACATTTTACTTTGAGTGTGCTTCAAAGCTTAACTACACACTCAGAGTTTGACTTTGCAAACCCATCTGATCTGCACTTTCTAGGATTAGCAGTAGAGGGCACTGCAGTGTTTTTGATCAACAGAAGCTCCGAGAAGAAACCAAACTGTATATTCTTTTAGACCAGTGCACACTGTAAATGATCCAAGTGATTAGAGGCCAACAGTTTATAAGCATGAAAAACATAATCATCAATTTGCAGGGACATCATGAAAGGGGAAACGATAGCATGAAGTTTAATTTTGATTCAGTAAATTCACCCAAGCAAAGGCAGTAACAGCAGTGTTTCGGATATGGCAAATCATCTTTCTTCTGCAGTCTGATTAGAAATTTAATCCGAGCCAGCCAGCCAACTGATGCAACCAAATTCCAGATCTGGGCTGCACCAGGTGCATGCTGGAAGGGGGCCATTGCTAGTTTCCTTACTGATGCAGTTTACACACGGGACAGCTTGTAAAAGGAAAATTAATGGCTTGGGTGGGTTCACAGCACTAGCAGCCAAGTGCTTGATTGTTAGGAAGGAGCTCAAACAAACAGGCACAGAAGAAAATATATAGCAGCCTTTAGATAGGCCCTTGGAGCACAAAAAGTATATGTATTTAGGAGTATAATGTGGTATATTTATAAAACTCGGGGGTTTTGTGAACATTCATGTACTTTAATTTCCTATCTGCTCCTGCAAATGTTGTTCCACATCAAGAAGTTTGTGCTTTCACTCTACATCCTGTCTGGGGTTCTTGTACTTTTGATCGTGAGAGATGTACAGACATCACCCTAGAGAATGCATCTCACCCGGCACCCCACCCCACTCTTTAGGGTCACTATCAGTAATATAAAAACCTTAACTTCCAGCTTTTCAGGTTATGCAGGTGCATTCACAACCACATAAACAGGCTATTAAAACAATAAAAATGGTGCCACAGAAAGGAGAAACAGGAAAGGAAGGGACAGCCACAAAGCATCATGCTGCTTGAACTTCACTACAGCAACTACACAACAGCTATAGGAATCTCCACTATCCTAAAAAAAGGGGGGGGTATTAGAACACTTTGCAGGAATTATACTGAATTTTTATCCCATAATACTGCAAAGTACAGAAAACAGGATACTTCTGTCACTAAAAGCGTACTATGATTTAGAATATACAACTTATATATTAATATGGGGATTCATTGCCCTTTTGATACAATGGGGGGTGGAAGTCTGGGAAAGCGCACAGAAAGCAGACAGAACAGAAGTTTGTTCAGCAGCTAGAAAATATATTGGCTTTTAACCATTTAAAGCAGGGATGGAGAATCTGTAGCTCTTCAGGTGTTGTTGGTTTCCAGCTCCTATCATCCTTGACCACTGCTCATGCCCCGATTTAAAGAGTTTCATGAGAGGCAGAATTTAACTGCATGTAAATTTTATGCTCAACCTTAGATGGCTTTTTTTAAAAAAAGAAAATGCTTAAAACTATTCTATGGAAGATAAGCCTATTAACACCCATGGCAGATAAATGGAACCTCCACGTTCAGTACATCTCTGAATACTGGTTACTATTTAAAGTGAGAACATTTCTCATACACCATACCAGATATATAATTATCAGATGTACTTATAACAACCTATATGTTTTTATTATAATGTCCATATTGAAGATTTGGGTGGGAGCACAGGCACAGGCTCTAAGGGACCCAGGTTCTTTCAGTCCCTCCAAGAAAATACCCCCTCCCATGTTAAGGACAATCAGGGGCGTATTTCATAGGTGCCAACTCTAGGGGGCTCTGGTCCATTGCACCCCCCAAAAAAATTATTCTGGGGGCAGAGCCCAGACCACATGTTTTGTCACACTCAGCTTCTTGCCACACAGGAGGGGGAAGGAGCCCTGGACCAGGGTCGGAGGAGGCAAAGCATTGGGAGAAGGACCACTGAAACTGTGCCACCCCCATGTTCAGCTCCGCCTCTGGCTCCTCTTGACATCACATGTGCATCATCAGCCTTTCCAATCTTCTGCTCAAGTTGGTGCTTATGGATGGGGGGAAATGATCATAGCTGCCTAAAGGCACTTAATCAGCTTGTGACAGAGACAAGATAAGAACCAGGGACTTTTGGGTTAACAGCTCAATGTCTTAGCTACTACAATACACCAGCTGCCTTCATTGTTTCTAAAAAGCCCACTGGTAGCTGCTAGAAAGCAAAATATGAATTTTCCTATCTAGAAGGCATGTACCAGTTGTATATTTCTCCCATTCCTTTTCACACTTGTATACAGCAATGTTTGCTGGAGGGGGGGAAAGCACCTTTGACTTTGCATTCTATAAAGTATTTTGCCTTCAAGTCTTGCCCAAGGTGTGAATGATTAATTATTACTTTCCTTAAATATGTGGGATGAGGAATTTATGGCATTTGAAAATGGCCTTATTGTTTGATTTGACAATTATGCTGCTCTGTGTTGAACCTGCAGCTTCTCTATGAACACACACCAGACATAATTTGTGTTCTTCCATTCATGGACTGACAACTCGCTCTGAAACTTAATGATGCAGTGACACTTGGCAGAAGTTTCAGCACTGCATGTCTGAAAAGCAGCCAAATGCCATTACTCCATGGCTTTGGCCCTTTGGTTTTGCTATGCTCTGATGTACAGCTTCATTAGCAGACTTCCCAATGAAATGCACTCCGACGCACATAGTAAAAGGGCTCTACAGATACTGACTCATGTAAGGAAGAAAGACATAGAATAGATGGCCAATTACAGACCACGATAAGGAGATCTGCTTACTACCAGATTCTAGTTCTGGTGTGAAATTAAATCCATTAAAAATGTTAATGACTTTAATCTGATGCTTTAATGTCAACATTATTTCTAGGTCCATGCCCCAAAACTTGATAAGTGAAAGAGGAGATGTTGAAAGAAAGATGCAGCAGGTTCCTTGGAAATGGCAAACATATGACCTGGGATACAACCAGAATTTTTTTTGCAAAGCTTCACTTTTAGACCACAGAGTACACTCCAGCAAAGCTGGTCTTGTCTAGTTATGGTCCAACAAATGGTCAAACTAAATGAGAAAATAGAATGGATGTTAGTCAACAGTTCGGGTGCATAAGCACCGAGAATGTGGAACACTCCAGTATGAACAATTTTACAGGTAAATGATTTCCATCTACCTACCTACCCATGCATCCTTCCTTCCATCCCTATTCTTCTGGATTCTCCTAAGTGACTTTTTGAGTTGCTTTTGAAACTATTTTGGCAAATAAGAAGAAAAAAGAATACTGTTTTGATAGCAGGCCCAAAATGATCCTCCATTGGGTTGCGGTGGTGGATGCCACACACCTCACCGCTATAGTGACCCATTTCCAATCTTCATAACTTCCTTTTCAAAAGTCTGGTGATCCTGGCAGTGGGGTGCACTCTACAGACTGAGTGCATTGCACACAGATAAAAGGGAAAGCTACTTTCGTTGTGTAGTGGTTCTAGGGGTTGCTCGTGCGTAAGCCGGTGCAAACACCTGGCTGGGTTGCCTGAGTGAACCTTTTCTGTCCGGACAGCCACTCACCTGTGGCTGTATCAATCGCTGGCAGAATCCGTCAGTGGGCGTTTCTTAAACTTCTTCCAGCAAAGAAGCTCTTTGACGCCTAGTCTCCTCCTACTCTCTCTGCGCAAAAGCCTTCTGCGCAAGGAGGGCGTAGGCAGCGGAGGACCTCTACTCTCCCCGCTGGTCCCCGGCAAGGAGTCATGGGACCGCCTCGCCGCTTCCCCCATCTGCCCCCCTTCTCCACTGGTGCTACGTTGATTCTCTTCCCCAGAAGATGGCCTGCCTCTCCCAATCCTGGGACGCTCTCTGGAATCCCTCTGGATTTTGCTCTCTCCCTCCGGCACTGATGGCAGTTCTCTGACACGGTGTAAACACTGTTTTCTGGCTCTCCTTCCAGTGAGTTAGTAAAGCTTTAACTTCATCAGACCTGTCCTCGTTCTAGTCTGTGTCAGGCATCTGTGGGGTTTATTTTGCATACACAGTGGCTGACTTTATAAGGCACGGAGTCCATTTGTGACCTGAAATATAAAATAGCCTTGTGCCTCTGCAGTATGCAGAACAGCAAATGGAAACAAACACCACCATGTGTGCTGCTTTTATGAACATGCTGTTTAGATCGGAAAGGTCATTGGTCCCCCCCCCCCCCAGCAACACAAAGAGAAACTGAGAATAAGATTATCCTGATTGGTTTTTATTTTGCTATTAAGAATCATAAATACAGATGTGCTCTAAAATATACCCAGATCTCATTTATTGAATGCAAATAGCACAGGTGCATAATGTGGTCCTAAAAATTAGACAGCTACTAAAAACCGCCCATAAAATTATACTCTCTTCTCCCTTCCCAGCATCTATTTACAAACCAAATGGAACAGATAGCCTGGTATAAAGTTATTGCTTATATTTGGAGCACAAAATACACCAATACAAAAGCCTTTTGCTTGCTTCCTTTGAAGGTGGTTTGTTTATCTGCCTGCTTTACACAATGCCTAGTGACTAAACTACTGTGAAAACTGACACCTTTATGAGAGGAGCTGACTGACTTCAAGATAATTTATTTAAGGGGGGATGACATTGTGAGGAAAATGGGTCTTTAGTCCAATAAAGATTTGCATGGACCTGAAGGGAAATGCAAGTCTGAGGGGCTCTGACCCTACTAGCATCAGTGTGAGAAACATGGAAAGCAGAGAGGTTCCATTCAATTATCTTGTCATTAGGTCTCCATAGCAATGGCTCTTTCAGCAGGTCAAAACTTTCTCAGCAGTTACAAACATGGCACTGCCTTTGTTTTGTTTTGTTCCCCCCTATGTAGGCAACAGAGAGGTAGCCATGTTGATTGTGCTTACTTTACAGTGGAAGCAGGTCCCATCAGTTCACAGCATCCTTGATCATGAGTAAGATCACAGAACCTGGCTTCTAGTATGGTATCTATATTGCATCTATAAGTCTCTAGTCCAAAACAGAAAACATAGGGGAACACCCCTTCACTGGCATGACAACAGGCAGGAAAAGAACAGGATTTTTCTTTGTCTCCTTCAAGCCATGTATGAAAAGTTGGAAGAGCCAATTTAAAAAAACAACAACAACTAGGGAGGCCTTATAGGAATTGACCAAATACTGAAGAAAAACTAGGTCCAAAGCAGATATCAGGCACACCAATACAGGAAGATTAATAATGTTCTATCATTCTTGAGTTGAGTGGAGGCCGATAAAGATCTCCATCTCTCATTCAGGTTCAGAAAGATATCCTGGAAGCTCTGGGCCATACAAAAGAAATTGTCCCAAGACATTGTGTTGAGAAAATTGGGCTGAAGTTGAATAAAAGGAAGCAGTTTACAACCCACTTCGTAATTCCAAACATCCTCCATTACGATATCACCTCCAAGAACTGCTTTATGAGAACCAAAATTGAGATAATCTCCCAAAGGAACTCCCATACAACTCCCATACCTCAGAAAGTATTTGTAGCAAAGCTGAGCCCACTCTGAGAAGATAAATCTGAAGCACCCATAGAAAGATGAGCAGTGGGAAATATCACCCTCAGTTGCACCTGAAGGCCTTCTATTCTCCCATCACTGAGGGGGCTGCTGGCAATCCATGGCAATTCTCTATGCACAGACTGGGCAAGTGCTGTATGACTCAGAGAACAGGAAGACATTAGTGCTTTTTGCCCATAGTTCTGTTTCACATCTGGCAGAATTACGTGCCACCACTTACATGGGACACTGAGAGAACTACACTAATGTGAAGAGTGCAGTAACATCTAGATCTAGTTACTCACACCTGGAACTGCTGCATTTTTTCCTCTTTCTGTGAAACCTTTGGTTCTTGATGCACCAGCTGCCTGACCCAGGCAAGGATCTCTAGGTGGAACCATGCACTCTCCACCAGAGCTCAAGAGCTGATAGAGGCTTGAGGCCTGGGGTTGGGAGGTTACTCACTTCTCTGTGCCTCCAGTGATGATGGGCAATGTATCCAATGACTGGCAGAGTTAATTGTGGTTTGCATGAGAGCAGAGTCTGGACTGTGTTGACCTATTCTAGTGACAGAACTAGTACTGCCTGACCCTGTTCAGTCTCCCTGCTTGAAATCAAAGGGCAGAGCACCACTTTGGAGTTTTCTTGGCCAGCTGAGACCTACCTCCAGATTACGGAGGTGAGCTTCTTTTTGGCAAAGGTTGCCTGAAGGCCAGAGATGAAAAAGGAAGGGGTAAAACCTCAGCAGCCTTCTTGCTCCAAAACATCTAGAAAGGGCTACGTTGGGGAAGACTGAACTATCTGTTAATAAATAAAGATCACCAGGAAGCGTGTAAAAAAGAGAGGCCAGTAAACAGTAGATTCCAAAGCTGAGGGAGGCACACACAAAAGCAGATTTGGTGTCTGAAAATATACAGGCAGAAAGACCGGCTTGGCACAAGGTACACAGCCCATCACCATCTACAAATGTGTTTGGGTCATGACAAACAGCATTAACTCGCAGCAACAAGCTCTACATTCTTCTGAAAGGAGGCTTTCGTTTCTCTGAGAACAATTGCCAGGAAACATTCCTTCAGCTGCTCAGAGGCACATTGGTCTGGCTTGTCACATGTCACAAGCACTGTTTGGCTGGTTTTTCACTCCCATTGTGAATGTTATTGTGGGAGTTTCCTGCCCTACTTCTCTCAGGGAAATTATTTGCAAGCAGCATGAATAATTTGGCCACCAATGAAATTTAGCTTCAAACATAACACTCCATCTCTTCTCCCCCCCAAAAAAACCCCCCACAATTTTGCTTTGGAACAAGTTTAACTAAGTCTGAGGGAGACTGCTCTCCCCTCCCCTCTTTAATCTAGTTTATAGCGGTTAACAAAGCCAAGAGGAAGCATTCATTCTCTAGATTAAAAGCCAAGTTTCATACCAGAGTTTTCCTTTTTCCTTGCTTTGGCCTTTGCCCTTTCTTTGCTTTGCAGTTCTCATCACTGTCGTTATTCTGGCTTATTACAGATGAGCTCATAGTAAAATGTCATAGTTAATTTGGTTGCTGTGACAATCTGCTAGAATCAAACATGGCAGTACTTAAACCACTCAACTGATAATATCACCCAGAGTACTGATTCAGCATCCTTCTAGATTAGGACTGCAGTCTGGACATTAACCACAATAAGATCAACAGTCTTATCTTTAGAATTCTGGGAAGTCCATTGTTTAAATCAGGTGACCTGTGCACATGAGTATTGATAGAGAAACTGCATATAAATGTAAGAATGATTTGGAGATCTATACTGGGACCAGTGTTAGAAACTGAGATATGAAAGCTAGGGGCTAAATGGCACTTTAAACCTAGGTTATGGGTGCTGCAATGGAGTGTTTAGGTCCACTTTTTTAATAACAAGAATATAAAGCTGAAAATGAATGAACTGCAGCTAAAATCTTATATTCGTTTTTCTAATCCTCATCTGAAGACTGCAAAAATCAAAGCCATACTTCCCCGGCCCATCCCCTTTAATATTCTTATGAGGGTCCCTTCTCCAGTCCTCAGAGACTGGCTGGAAGTGGGGAGGCAGAAAAAGGTTCTCCTTTCGTTCCAGCAGTGGCAGTTTTAATCTAAAAACATAGGTGCAGTACTGCTCTCAGAGCTCAGAAACTGCTTGCATTAATGAAATTCCCTGTCACAAAATGCGCCTAGAACAATGGGAGTTTTGAACACTGACTGGGACCCATAGAAATTTGGATGAGGATAGTAAATGCTTCTGTACATATCCACAGGGCTTGCTAATTTTCCTTTCCAACTGCCTCCTGCTGCACAGAATGTTGGAGAGTAATGAAAGGGGCAGCTTTTTGAAGTGAAAAGATCTGATGTAGTATCATGGGTGGGGGAACCAAAAATGACTGGGTGTACATAGGTAGCAACCCCACATTTTCCCACTGGATTAGATCTCAAGTTGCAGTACTGCTTTGGGGTTTGTTAAAATTGCATCCAAGACAATAAACTTTTAAAAACTATGTGAATTATTCCTTTACAAAGGGAAGCATATAGCCTGCTTGCTGAGACTCACAGTCATTTAAATTAGCAAGTATACCAACTCTGCTGTACTGACTCCTTCATTAACAACATTGGAGCTAATACAAGAACCAAATTAGCTGCAGACTCAAATCATAACAACATCAAACTCCTCCCTCTGGCTGGAGATCATATCACAGGGCATGCACTCAGGCTGAGTAGTTCATCATGAGATGCACACAAGACCAGTGCACAGCATGATGGTTTTACACTTTCAAAACAGCTGCAGCAGTGAGCACATCTCACAGCTGATGAAGGCACAGAAGCTCCCATGGTCTGAAATGCAAAGCTGCTCAAAAATGTCCCACTGTTCAGAGTGCACAGAGACCATTCATAACCATGCCGCGCTGCAACATCCCACAAGGGACAAATCGGTCAAAATTATCCCTGGACTATGGCGTAAAGTGTCTCTAATAAATTTATAATAAATTCGGCAGAAAGGCCTTTGGTGTATCTTGATAGATAAGGAAACACGGGTGTCAAAGTTCAGTTTGCAATTATATCACAAAACTTCCCTGGTTTAACTGTTTTTGTTATACTGACAAAGAGTTGGGTTCAGAGAGTGATTAAACACCCAGTGTATGCTGTGCAAATTCACATTCTGGTGACAGTTGTCTTTTAAGTTAACTAAATGGGTCTCCTGAATGCCCCAAGAAGATCAAAAGAAAACAATTGCTTTGGCTTCCCTATTCTGCTTGAAATACCTTCAGTTTTAGAGGCTGCAGGAGGTAGCCTGCTTAGATCGGGTTATTTCGAATCAAACCAAAATGTATTCCCAAAAGTAGGGGGAAATGCACTGTCCTCTTCCCCTGCTAAAAACAGGATGAAAGACAGGATGCAGAAGGTTTGACTTGGTTTGACCTGGATTTCCTGCCAAATACACAGTGATCATCAGATCTCTCCTCCTTTGCTTGAGTAAACAACTGCAGGAGAGCTGCTGTCACATTCAAGATATCACAAGGGGGATCCCTTTGTAACAAAGTTACACTTGTAGTTGCACGCAAAATTAATCAGTGTTCTCGGAAAGTTCTCCAATTTTCTTTCACAATGAAAAATGTACATCCTATTATGAATCTCACATTCATTAACAGCCATACTTACACAGAAAATAGATGCTGTTCCTTTTTATAAGGGACAGTTACTATAGCAATGGAAGCTTGCAATACATGCTACACGCTTTTCTTTATTTCTGGAGGTTCCACCATTCGATTCAGTCTGTATGCCTATTTAGTAACATTTTACAGTAGGCAGTTGAGTTTTCCCTTAGTCTAATGCCAAGTGTTATGGTAGCTTTTGTGGTATTTGCCTAGTAGAAATTGGACCAAGACCACCAACTCAGTTCTCACAGGCTTTGGACAGATGGTAACAACCCTGAACTGGGGAGAATCTTCTATTTACTTGAAGGCTGGCATGGAGAAATGCTACCTCCAAACAAAGAGAATGAGAACCTGTTTTTTAAATCACAATACACAAAACTGTCCAGAGCTCTCCGCCCCCCCCCCTTTGGCAAAATAACTACATACAAACATGTATGCTCACAAACACAAAGCAGGTTCAAAGAACCAACATTCCAACCAGTCTTTAAAAGGCAGCTGAAATCTTTAAAGTTTGCAAAATGAACTTGGCAATACACACCTGGGTCTCTAAATACCATTCATTGCTGATTTCCCAGTACAGTAAGCTACCTTAAAGCTACTGTGCACATACTGAACCCTTGGATCTATAGACATTCTAAAAATTGCAGTGGTGATCCAGGATTAGCTATGCTTTTGAGGAAACTCCCTTTAAAGAATTTACTATGAAAGATTCAGACCTTTAAAAGTGTGAAAATGAGTTGCATTCTTCTCACTAGTTTTACTTCAGCCTTGACAAATCGAGTGGAGCAGCTGGTAAAATATTCTGCAGCAGTGACATGCTTTTAAACATATAAAAGAACTTTTTTTAAAAAAAAAAATTGCTGGCAAGAATCTTACATCATGCAGATGGCTCCTGGCGGTTGCACTTCTGCTAAAACATCATGCTGGAAATTTCACATCACTCATTACCGTGACAAGAAAAGGGTATTTATTTCTAAACAAAATCCCACACATCAGAATGGGATAAATTGCTGGCTTCCTTCAACTATATAAGACTGCCTTGCTTTAGAAGCTGGCAGTTGCATAGCCAAACACCTGGTGTATTATGACTGCTGCTGCTTCTAGTTATGGTCACTAGTTATGGCTAGTGTGCACATTCAAGTCAAAGAAATGTGTCCCCAAATTTCTTGGGCCCATTGGAAAGTTACACTAAACTACAGTGGGACGTACAAGCAAACTAGACAATGGTTGTTTTTCTGTGTACTTTAACACAGAATCTATCTTAAATCATAAAACTGGAGAGTTGGAGAGGACCCCAAGGGTCGTGTAATCCAGCCCTCTGCAGAGAAAAGGTGTGTAGTGTTGGATTGTTAACAGCAGAAGGGCATAATACTGGTAAGAGAAACAATAGTGCAAAACCTTCCAATGAAAACTTCTTTCCCCAAGCACTTTTATCCTCAGTATTTTGTGTGACAATGGCTGGGCAAAAAGTGCTTGGAAGCAGAGCTACAAGCAGGAATGGGAAGGTTCAGTACCTTTCATCCACATTTCAAAATGAGACCCCCAATTACATTTTTCTAGGTGATTAAGACTGTTCCAGGTTAAACACATTAAACTATCGCCCTTAGATCCAATGAGGCCTTCATGGTATATCCTAGCAAATTAGCTATTCACTAATACTATATTATAGTTTTTAAATAAATGATATAATCCCTTAGGGAAGGGCAGAGGTACGTCATCTGCATCATCATGCCATAGTATTTTAAATTTCAAAGGCAGCCTCACATCTTTTGGGAACCACTGCATCCAAAACAAGAATGTTAGGGATGACATTTGGAATGTAATACAAATGCTGACAACATCATATGGAGTCACTCATGAGCACTGGCTTGCCTTGTGACTCAGTAGCTTCTAGACAATTTCTCCTCTGTCAGGAGAAACCAAAAGATTTCTAAATTTTGGTGCTAAGACTTCTCACAAGAAAGGAAAGACTTGCTCTAGTGTATACCTGAGTTTACATGGCATGAAATGATTCACTGATTCAGCATAGATTGCAACTCACACATTTTCCATAACTTTAACCAATATTTGCCTCTCATCCCCACTGCAGTCTGTGGACCTTTATGACCCAACACCCTTTTCCTGCTCAATTCGATGAGTGTATAACTGAAGTTTACAGATTTTTACAGTTACAGGTTTTTAAAATAACTTTCTCCTTAAAACTATTTCAGTAGAGTGACCTTTTAGGGGAGATTTGATTCTTACAAAATGAGATAAAAGTTCTAGTAATTACTTAGGCAATCACCTCAAAGGGGCAACTGAGGCAAAGCAGGACAGATAAGCTGTGATCTGATTTTTGCTTCCACAATCAACTTTTTTAAACCTGTGGACTAAAATTCAAATTCCTCTAAAGGGTGAGTTGCTAAAAGGAAAGAAGGGTCTCATTGTGATACTTAAAATGGGAACACTACTTCTGCAAAAAAAAGGTTTCGAAATGGACTCATCACACTGTTCAACCACCAGCAAGTCTCTCTCTCTCTCTCTCTCTCTCTCTCTCTCTCTCTCTCACACACACACACACACACACACACACACGTATTCCCTGGCCCAGAAATAGGCCCAAGGAGGACTTCAGATTAGAAATCACACCATCCCATACCCAGTTTTCTTTGGGATCCACGTGATTTCCATCAATATCTAGATTATTATTCTACTACAACTTATATCAAGCATAGTATCAAAAGCACATTATTCATGTGTAGAAGGGCCTTAGCAGAAAACTACACAAGCATTTTCATTTACTTTGTATAAGGAAAAGACAAGACGAGTTCAATGGCTATAGCTAGAAAAGTAAAAGAACATTCTTTTGCAAGCAGATTTTACAAGCATGTAACTGCCTGGATTGACGAGGCAATACTGCTCATCTAGGGGAATGAGGCTAGCACCAATCAATCAAACTGTCACATTTGATGAGTGCAGGCCTAAATCATGTCTCTTTTGGCCACTCAAGTTTTCTACATGGCATCAAATGCCCATAACCTCTGGTAATTTTAAAATGACTTGCCCTCTTCAGACAATATTCCACCGTGCAGCTGCCTTAAGGACACTTCCTAAGGTTACAGGGGAAACTCATCTGTCTACCGACACAACAACTTCTGACATTTAAGGTATGAAACTCGGAGGCTGAGACATATATATAAAACTCTAAAGCATGAATGAAAATGCCTAAGCAGGCATTTGCTTTGCTCTCTGTTTTTCCCTCCCCTCTTATTCGGACAGTGTAAAAGGAACATATCTTAATCCTGTCAAGTATTGTTATTTTAACGTATTTAAAACAACAACAATGAA
Organism: Podarcis pityusensis; assembly: GCF_964106645.2. Taxonomy (NCBI): domain Eukaryota; kingdom Metazoa; phylum Chordata; class Lepidosauria; order Squamata; family Lacertidae; genus Podarcis; species Podarcis pityusensis. Next base: position 65,196,172 of record NC_138026.1, on the reverse strand, counting down.
GTGGCAGAATATAATATCAATTGGGAAAGGTAGGGAAAGAAAAAAGGACACTAGCAGACAGAGAAAGAAAAGTTTGGTACTAATTTTGTTTTAGTAACTTATTTTGTGGGGTTATATAAAGAAAGTACTTTCATGCGAATTGGTAGTTCGTGTAAAATTTAATGAACAAGGAAAGAGCAAAACTTACTTTCTTTCTGTTTCTGGTGTTGATACCACACTGCTGAAGCCAAGGGATTCCTGTAAGAGAAGATTCATTGCTTTGAGTTGAGGCTGAACAATGGCAGGCTTTATTATCTGACTGATGCAGAATACCAAATTGAAGGCAGAAACAAAAATAGATCATTGCAGCCATTGTGCTTACTTCAATCTGGGATCGCAGCTGTAGGGATGTGGAGCTGGCATCGGGTTTCTCCTAAAACAGAAGAGATGCCCGGTTAGGGTAACATACAAGCGTAGCAGTACTAACAAGCAAAGCAGAAGCACATAGAAAAGGAGCAAAATAAAGAAACGGTGAATGCAACTAGGATGGGGAAGTTAGGAGATCAGCAAGTTGTCTCAATCTAGATGTCTTCAGGAACTGACTGGAAATCACTAGTCCAGTACAAATACATGAACTCAGATTATTATTAAAAAACAACAACATACAAGGCAAACATGTAATCTTAGTTGAAATATCACTAAACCACCACATATCATCATTTCAGTAGTACTGCCAAACTCTTTTTCTTCTCAGTGTTTCCATTATCTTTTGTTTCCCTTGCAATATATTATGTGGTCACTAGATGGCTCAGTGTTCTGCACACAGCACTGTAAATTGCAATGAAAGATGAAGAAGTGATGTGGTAGTTTGACCATATTAATCTCCTTGGTATGACAACCTGCTTTAACTCTCACTATGACACGGTCCTATTCAAGCCCTATTGGTAGATATATTTACCAAAAGACACATAATTGGTTCCTTCTGTCTTACTCCTGCCAACCTTCCTCTTCCTTCTACAATGTGAAGGCCCAGATAAGCAACACAAGACTAGTAACCACCATAAATTACGTACCCAGATCTGAACAGCTTCTGCACTTCCATAATAATTCCTTTCCCTCTGTCCTCTTCTACAACCTCAACACTTAATTAACTTTGCTTCTTTTCCCACTTCCGTTCAGTTCCCAGCCAGCTGCAGCTAATTCCTGTAACAATATTATCAAATGTCTATCTGGGGCCAGTTGCTGGGGGGGGGGGCGACTTTGTGACATCAGCAACCATTACACCAATCCTGTCCTCAGCTCAGATTTTTGTATCTTGCCTTAGGTCTAAGAAGAGTGGGAATTAGTTTAATAATGTCTTTTTCCTGTCTCATTAAGACACACAAGTAAGACAATTGTACATCTATTGAAAAGGAATTACAATATGGCCAAGTTATTTTTCAGACACGATGCAGATGGGACATTTCCGATTTCCCAGCTATAATTAGGAGTGCAGGAGTGCCCTGTGGGGTTGAGTTTTCCTTCCTGCTCCCTCCTCTGCTCTTATGGGTGAATGAGTCTTTCCGTTCCCTTTTCAGAGCTAGCATTATGTTTTCAGATGATATAGCATTGTGTCAACACTGATGGTAAAGCTAGCCATGCTTAGATTCTGACTAGAGTTTGCAACCATGGTCAGAAGCAGGCTTCAGCTAAGCATTTACATTGCTATAGACGCAACACTGCATGGTGGCAAGCTCTAAAAAAGGAGAAGAAGGAATCATGAATGAGAAGGGAGGAAGCAGCAACAGCATATGAACCCATGGCGGGGGGGGGGGGGCTCTCCTTCGCTGAACCATGGGGAAGGTATCAGGAACTTCACTGGGCCAGACTGTAATTGTAAATGCCTTGACAAAACACATCTTAGATATCTGGAAAATTGCAAGTGTCAAAATTCCTCAGACCGCATGTAGTAGCAAGTAGTTTATTCAGGCTGCTACACCATTCCACTGTGTAGAAAACGGCACTCAATTTTGCATATTGGTTAGCTTGATTTCAATTATTTTGAAGCAAGATAGCAAAGCGGCCTGTGAAACCATCTAAGGAACTTTCACGGTCTCTTTTTCTGGGTTGAAACGAGGCACGTGTAAAAACTCAGCGAAGACCGGAAGTACAGCACAAAAGTAAAAGCACTAGGAAAAATAATGCTAGAGCTTCTTCGTTCTCTCCCTGTCCCCTTCTCTCCAGAGCTATTTTCCATATAAAACAAATGCACACAGCCTCCTTTTCCTTCATTACTTTGACCAAACCAAAAGCCAAATGAGCTTTCCAGCTGGAATGGCAACCGGATCACTGCAAGGTTCTCCCCATGACAAGAAGCCCGAAACGGAAGGAAGCGACAGCGTACCTAAGGAGAAAATGGTTCATTCAGGCCAAGTTCTGCCATAGAAATGAAGAGAGAGGGAACATTTTATCCGCCACCTCACCCACAAACTGCACGCAAAGAGACAGCAGAAGCTGCTATATATAAGAAGTAAATTTGTTCTCTGGCTTGTGAGAAGCAAATATTTGGCTTTGCCGTGTTTATTTGGTATTTAAAAGAAAAGGTTTGTGCTGTAAGTGCTTTACCCTAGATATGATCTTTGTGAATTCATGTTTTCCTTTCATCTCTTTTAAGGGATACTTTGGTTACCCAAGCTGACTATAAACGAGTAAGATTTACACTGCACAGTAGATTCCATTGTCAAAGGAAGGTGGAGAGAGTCCTCCCCCCACCTCAAATTATCCTAGGGAAAAGTACCAGCTGCATCCTGTGTTAACAAAATCCAGATTCTACTCTGTCTCTCTTTACTCTTGTTTATGCTGTGAGCAATCTCTCTCGTCTCTGCATCTAAAAAGCCACCCTGTTCCTTGGAACTTTTGAGGGAGCATAAGAAGTATCTTCAGTTAGAATTTCACACAACTAGCATTTCTTTGGCAAATATTCAAAGACATTCTGGAGGACTCAGATTCTAATTACGGCCAGTTTTGTTTATATTTTGACCCAGGGTGCTTCGGATCTGCAGGTAAGCACCAGGCATGTATTTTGTGAACATAAAACTTCACATGATGATATAAAATTAATGTATAAACAAAGGACTAACTTCTGCCCAAAGCTTCTGAGAGCTGTCTATTTGAAGTGTAGCTAATCAGACCTCTCAAATATTTTACAAATTTGGCAAAGCTTTGAAGTAAACTTTCTGTCTCAAGAGTGCAAAAAACGTGGACTTCTTAATTCCCTTCATTGCAAAAATTACAGCTAAAGGAAGCCTTGAATCTTCCCTGCTAAAAGAGATGTAAACGTTTAAACATTTATTTGATTAGCTGAAGAAACAAGCAGACAATATTCTGGCTGCTGTAAAAAAAAAGTCAAATAAGTCGAACTGCATGTAATGTCTGTTTACTTATTTTATTGAGCAATATCTTTTCCTTCTGCTGCAGGAATCAACAAAGTTTCAAGTTACTTTGGAGAGCATCATGCAGTATACGGATTGTATGACAACAAAGCATGTGAGCTAGCAAGCAGATCGACTTTAGCAAGCCTTAACAAGAAGCATGTAAATATATTTAATAAGGGGTTATTTCTCACACTTCAAGATTTCAATTTGCATCATAGGTTCAGGTACAACTCTGATCACTCACATTTATTAAGTACATTTAAAATTACAGCTTCAAACATATGAATTTACAGCACAATCCTAACTACATCTACTCAGAAGTAAGTCCTACTGAACTGAATAGGGACTAGGTGGGACTTAAGATTTCACCCAAAGCAATGGCAGTCAGGTTTGGCAAGATAAAGGGATAATGTTTGCAAGTCATATAATACATACAGACATATTTTTATTTGTATGCTGCCTTTCCATGATTAATGCCATGCTCAAGGTGGCTTACAACATGAAACAATGTGTAACTACAAACATAACAAAAGTAGTCATAAACAATAAATAAAATATCAAAAAGGAACATGACCAAATTAAACAATTTCCACATAAGTCATAAGATCGAAAACAAAAATACCAAAAAAAGAAAAAGAAAACCAGCAATAAACCCAATATCAAACTAGTGGTAGCCAACATGTTGTCTTCCAGATGTTGTTAAATCACAATTCACAAGGCCAATGGTGAGGGAGTTTTAGTTCAACAACAACTGGAGGGCACCAAGTTAGCTATGCCTGTGGCTAAGCAATAGTTTAAGCATGACATGAATAAGCCTAGGTGAGCTTCTGGCACAAACAATCCATCTTCCCTAGAGTGGCCATGAGGAGGACTCAGAAGCTTTGGGTTCTAGTTCTGAAAACCACGGCTTCTCCTGTCAGCTGAACTTTGATTTGTTTGAAACAAGCCAATTTGAGGCTATGGTTTACTTTAGCATGACAGCTGAGCACAGTCAGTGAGTTACCCAAGGCTAGCTTGCAAGATTCATGGTGAAATGGAGATTTGAAGGCAGCCAAACACAGCAATCTTGCCCTCAGCAGTGCTTAACCTCGCATACATGCTATCAAGAGTTCTCCATTTATATCTAATACAGAAAAATGCAGTCCTTGAAGCAATTTTTGTGTGTGCAACCTAGGGATATTAATCTAGGAAAATCTCCGTTTAAAGAATATTTATAGCTTCATAGAGCTATAGACTGTTTGAAATGTGATTGAAATAGAACAGCTCACAGAAGACGGGCTTATTGTGAAATAAACTTGTGAAATGCTTGTGGACATATAAGTAAATGAATATATTTATTCCTATATATTTTTGCCTACTGCCCTCAAACTAGGTGCTTTCCTATCCCACAGGGGCTGCTGGTGAAAAGCACAGATTCCAAAGCCCAGAATCACATTGGTGCTAGTACTCTGAGATCAAAGAAAGATAATCCCAAACTATCACAAGACTATAAAGCTCCTTTTGGCTCTGTCTGTCTCAGGAGACAATGGAAGAGTGTCTCTTTGGGGGTGAAGTCATACTGTTGGAGAGTTACAGCACCTGCTGTGGCTGTAGAGACCAATACAGGAGAAACATGTTTTGTAGCAGCTGGGACAGATGAAGGTGACCTGCAGTCCTGCTACAGGTGCGCCATGGCGTTTCTTCTCCCTGCACTCCTCCCAGTGGTCATTCCTCCTCTAGTCATTGCTATCTCCAGGCCCTGCGGTTGTCTGCAAGGGATTCCCACATGGGGGAGTTAATGTTGCCCAGACATCTTTGTAATGCAGTGTTGGTTTGCCAATAGGCCTAGTGCCTGAAGCCACCTTCCATCTGCCATCTTCCATTCTGTGGACATGACCAAGCTGAAATAGACAGTGCATCCACTTTTGGAGAGGCGAGCCTTCTTCATAGCTGTCTTGCTAATACGCTAGTCCAGCTTAGCGCTGATTGAGAGGTTGCTGGTTATAGTGGAACCCAGGTAGACAAAATTGTCTACCACTTCAAATGTGTGATCACTAATGCTGATGTGTGGAGTGCTGGCAATGTCCTGACCCAGGATGTTGGTCTTCATCAGGCTGATGGTAAGGCCGGTTTCCTTGAAGGCTTGAGCAAAATGGTTGATGAGTCCCTGCAGAGCTTCCTCAGAGTGCGCTGTCGAGACTGCGACATCTGCAAACATCTTTTGGATAAGGACCCAACACACTTTTTTCTTGGTGCGGAAATGCGCTAGATTGAACAGGCCCCTGTCACACCTTGAATGGATGTAAACACAGTCTTCAGTCAAGCTGAAGGCATATGAGAGCAACAGGAAGAAGAACATGCCAAAGATAATTGGGGTGAGAACATAGCCCTCACCCCAACTCTCTTTTGGCATATTCCTTTTCCCAGGCTTCCTCAACCTCGGCCCTCTAGATGTTTTTGGCCTACAACTCCCATGATACCTAGCTAGCAGGACCAGTGGTCAGGGATGATGGGAACTGTAGTCTCAAAACATCTGGAGGGCCGAGGTTGAGGAAGCCTGCCTTTTCCTTTTCAATACCTACCAGCTAAACAAATTCAAGGGGATACACTTTCACTTTTGCCAGGCTTCCAAAGATACTATGAAGTTTTACTTGAAATTTAATGCCAATTTGTTGGTCATTTAGATCCCCTCTGCCACTGCTGCCACCATGTGTAAGCCTGGGGATGCTGAGAAGCCATCATCTGCAGTTAGGTGACAGTCATTACTCAGAAAGCCTGAAGTGACACCAGACTGAGAAAATACTCAGCACATTTGTTATGTGTTGTGTCAGTGGTGAATTTTTTTTTTCTAGAATGAAGCTGACATCTCCACTGAGATCTTATTCCAGCAGCAGCATCTTGGTTTGATGGGCAGAGGAATGCCATGTCTATAGAACAGAGGTCACTCAAATAGCTGTGCCTGTGGGAATATGTTATACGCCTTTTCCCCTGTCATTCAGGACACATTGCACCATCAACAGAGGTTTCAGATGCACAGATGCAGCACTGGAAGTGCAAAAGGCTGCTAGCGGAGTGGACAGACATCCACTACCTGCCTACAAACACAACACTGTTGGGTGTTCTTTGCTCCCATTGCATGCTGATAGTGAAACTGGTGCTATGAGATGCTTCACAAGGAACCAGCCTATGGAAATAAATAGGCTACAGTTAAAGAAATCCTAGATCCCTAGGAACTGGAAACGGTATCCAATCTTAGTTAATAAGCAGTGTAACAACAGACGAATACATGGTGCTGTTTTGATTGGTCAATTAAATTCAGCTCATGTGACAGGAGTCTCTGCAAATTCTAGCGCAACTGAGTGGCAAAACCATATCTGAAGTTAGACTGAGTCGCAAACAAATATCTATTAAAAAGCATAATTTAGTGTGAGTGTGACACGGGCTATCCTTTCTCTGCTCCCAGCCTAGTTTGCGCTAAGGATGAAGACTACCACTGAAATCCCTGCAGGTGAGCCATAGGTTTTCTACAGGTGTTCAGTGTCACAGAACTAGTTCTTAGGCATGTCTCAGTAATAAAAACAGATGCATCAACAACAAGGCATTATACTGTGGTCACCAAAATTGAACATATAGGCATTTGGGGAAAATTAATCAGATCACTGATTTTCCAATATTTCTGTTTAGCAAGGAATGTATTTTTAAGTTTCCATTTGCAATCCGCCAAGCTGTCCTTTTCAGCCATTATAGCAGGACATGGGAAATTTTCTGCTCCATTACTCTTGCATGTAACTGCCAGAGTTTGTATGATGTATTCTAAATGAAAACATTTTTGTTATACACAACATGAAATGGGGCGGGGGGCTCTGAGGCGGACAAAAGAAAAAAAGGTTGTAGAAGAATGGTTAAAACTGAGTTTTCTTATAAATGATTCACATTTCCTTTTGAAGAAACATTAGCCTAAATATTTTCTTAATGGCTCATAAGCATTACAGGTACTGTGTTGTAGACATTACAAGATACAGTGGAATCTCGAGTTGCGGAAGTAATCTGTCCCAGAGGCATGTCCGCATCCAGAAGCGCCGCATCTGTGCACATGCGCGGCGCGGCTTAGCGCTTCTGCGCATGCGCGAGCAGCAAAACCCAGAAGTAACCATTCCAGTACTTCCGGGTTGCTGCGGGATAAAACTTGAAAAGACGTAACCTGAAGTGGATGCAACATGAGGTATGACTGTACCAGTGATAGCTTCTGAATTGGTACCCGAGTACAACATGGGGGGAAATGGGATTTGCACACAAATGTTAAGGATCAATACATGCAAGTAGCATTTCAGTAGCCCTTCCAAATTTTTGCTTGAGTCAGTAAAAATTCCCTTCACTATTATTATCTGGAGTGAAGAAACAGCAGGCACATTTATATATGACAGGCATGCCCAAAGTCCATTTCGGGGGGCCTAATCCGACCCCTGTGGCAGTATATGTCCTGGGGTAAAATCAAAAAAAGCTCAACAACTTTGGTTGGCCTCACGCATGCTCACTTCATCAAATCTGGCCCTCTCTGAAAAAAAGTTTGGGCACCCCTGATATATGGGGTGCTATGCCTGATAAGACAGGAAAATTAAGGACTCACTGGGTGGCCCAGGAATAAAGATATTTTTTCTTAGCATTTAAAAGTGTAAAGTAGCACATCAATTCTAGGGAGACTGGTAGGATGAATGGAATAGTTTGTATTATTTCATGAAAAATAAATAAATCTGGTAAAATAAAATAAATAGGAATCTGAGCTTCTGTGGTAAAGGTAAAAATTTTAGGCCAAACAATAAACTCAGTATGAGATTCCAGCAAAGAAGCAATACTGTGGAATAAAGCTACATGTAAAGTAAGTGTCTGAAGAGTTTGAGCTTTGTCCTAATTGAAAGTTGGCCCGCCACACACAAAAATGCAGTTAGTTCTCAATAGCTTCCATAAACTGGGGCTAGCATGTGACCTAGATCCAGAGCTTTTTTCAGCTAGAACTCGCCAGAACTCAGTTCTGGCACCTCTCAGGTGGGCAACATTGCCATTACTGCCATTACAAAGGATCTGTTCATGGTGAGTTCCAGCATATCTTTTTCCTGGAAAAATAGCACTGCCTAGATCTGCCCCCAAGTTTTTTTATGCTCCCCACAAGACTCCAAACTGTGTGGCTATGTTTTTATTTATTTTTTCAAAAAGGAACATTTGTTGTCACCACTAGGACAAAAACAAGATTTCTCTGAAATGAAAAGTTCTTACTAAGGCTTTTTACTGACTTACAAAGGCATCCAATAAGAGAAGAGGAGATTTCAGACAGCCTAACTCAGACCTATAGGACTGAATCAGACACATCCTTTTCACCCTATAGACAACCAACATTTGCTTGTGCAACATCACAGCTCTGCTCTTTGACAACACCTTAGCATGATCCTATTTGCCTTATTCTGTTAAACATTCCTCATTCCCCTCCAGCCTGCTGAGTTACCCTGAGCTCAACCACTGGTTGATTGAAATCCACTTAGTGTGTTTGGGGAAACAGATTAAAAATAATAATCCCTGACCAAAAGAAACAACAAAAAGGTCAAGGGGAAAACAATGAACAAAATGCTTTGCTCTCACATCTCAACAAACAATTCTAATTGTTTAACAATGTGGACAGATAAAATCAACAAATTGTTTAGAACACTGGTATCCAGAATATATTTTAAACAAGCACTGCAGCTGATCACACTTGGGTGTCTCCAGAGAGAAAAACATTTCTTGTGTTCAGGGAAGCTGCCTGCCACTTAAAAACTTGAGTATGAGAACCAGAGCATTAATGAGCATCTTTTGTGTGCTAATTCTCTATTCCAAAATCCCGTTCAAAAGCCTTACTTGAGCCAAGTGAAATGAAAAGGATGACTACCAGGCAAAGTGATAGCACCCCAGTTGTGAAATACCCTTCTCAGACTCACCTGGCAACTTCTTTATGGTTACTTCAGTTACATGGGAAATTTTTTAAGACCTATGATTTTTGAGTTCTGAATTGGAATTTGCCACATACATGTTAAATATTTTCTGCCATGATTTGAAACTAGTTTTCTCTAACCAATTGTTGTTGTTGTGTTTTAATATTGCATTTTAGTGAGTCACTCAGAGATGTTATTGGGTGGCCTATATAAACACTGTTTTTTGCAAAGAGAGGAACCTTGGGGGAAAATTTCTCTGAAAGATTCATGTACAATCTTGTATAGAATCCCTAAGCGGGTTTTTTTCTAAAAAGCAAAAGAAGAGAGAAAAGCATATCACAGTTCTTGGAAAGAAACATGACCAAAAGAAGTTGATGTAGAATGATAGGAATTTTCTACACTGCAATTATTCCTAGAACAGGAGGAAATACAAATTGCTGCCAATTGCCATAAGGATTAAACATCAAGTGGAATGGACTATTCCTGTTTCTTCCTACACTGTACTACTACTATGTGTGCTTTCCTTATTTCCTCTATTAAGGATTACTAAGTAGCAAAAACTGAGAACATACTTAAGCAGCTAGGTGAAGAGATGAGAATACATTACAGTGCTGACTCTCACATGCTAATACATTACTACCAGTGGCATGAGGTTATTGGACTAAGAGGACTTGGCTAGTCTCATAAATGTTTCCCTGGTGCCTTCCTTCCCAAAACCCGGGAAGCTTCTGCCCATTTTAGGGAAGGAGGCACGATGCTAATGTGTGCAATGTCAGGACTTCACAGGAATGCCTTCGACCCCCCCACACCCCTCACAAGCTAGCGCCTCTGGTCCTAACTGTTCCCCTATGAAAAATTTCACTGCATGCCACTGATTACTACCCATACTTATTGAAACATTTCACTATATTTATTATTTATTTTCTATCTATACACCCACACCAAAAGTGGTGTACAACACAGTATTGTAGAACACAACAAGACAATTAATCACTCCCTGTGAAAGTACATCAACATAGGACTGAAATTAAAAAGCCACAGGAGGGGCATGCCAGAGCTCTGTGGCTACCACTAAAAAGGCCCAGCTTAGTGTGGACACAAAAATCTGGCACCCACTTTGGATGGTGCTTAAAGGAGGAGTTTGTTAGATGCTCTTAATTTTGACCCTGTACTCAACGTTGTCAAATGCAGATCTCTTAATAACTTTCAGACCACAAATGGGTAAACTGTGGCTCTCAATATGTTATTCAATTTGCCCTAGGCAGCATAGTCAGTGCTCAGGGAGGATGGCAGTTGTAGACCAAAATAACTTTACTTTTCCCTCTCAGCAGTACCCATAGTTTTGCACCCATGGAAGTATCAGCATTAACTATTTCTCTCCCACGGCATTAGCATGTATCTATTTTGACTTTGACAATGATACTTCTCCAAATTCGCATTTCTTTCTTTCATGATTGCTATTATATTTATATATCATAGTGTTTTCATTTCATTTTATGATTTGTTAGATGCTCTTGAGAGCCCTTTCTAAAAAGAAGCATACATTTTCCATAGCAACAACAACAACAAAAATATTTACTGGTGCAGGAGAACAGAAGTCATCGCTCTAAATCCTGGAGCTGACAGCACTATCTACTGTTCTCTGCAATGTCTAGAATTTCTGAGAGCTGCATCTTCAGAGTTACCTAAATCAGACTTAACACTGCAATGCTGCATGGGGGAGATATATATAAGCCTACTACATGCATTCCTGATGGTGAACTGTTAACGGCTTGAAGCAAAGTATGAAGAATAACAACAACACACAAAATGGTTAATCTTTGTTTACAAAATTTAGCAGCGGTAGCTGTACCAAAATGACAACTCATGCCTACAAGCAAGTCTGCAGGTATAAATTAAAAAAGCAAATGCTTCAAAACGTGCAATTAGCAACTTTTACAACTAGACAGTCTTGTCATCCAGCTGTTGGGACTGTGATTTTTTTCCCTGAAGATCAACCATAATGACAGAAAGAAACAAATGTCTTTAAAATGTGAGTTTAAGAGGAGCTGTGAAACTGCTTTTGTCCTGGAAGAACTGGGCAGTAATAAAGTCATTTCAGTGAAATATAAAAATGAAGTCTCCCTATTTCCTCATTTTTCCATCTATTAGAATATGAGGTTACAGGGAGGGCTTGTCATTATATTTTCTCTCTCCACTACTGGCCACATTCTCCCATAGCCAACGTGTGCGGTTTGTTTAAATGTGATTAACGTGTACGGCTTGTTTAAACCAGGGCAGCCAACGTGGAACCCTCCAGATGTTTTGGACTACAGTCCCCATCATTCTCAACCATTGGCCATGGTGACTGGGCCTGATCAGAGTTGTAGTCCATTCTATCGAGGTGTGTGGCTCTGTCAGTGTGGGTGGGTGGGTGTCATAAGACTGGACATTGGTTTAAATAAACCACACACCTTGGCTTAGCAGTTGGTGCTAGTGCAGCTTCTTTTTCAATAAGAACAACAGCAGAAAAAAGTGAGGATTGTGCCTAAAGCCCAAATTGAGTATAGTCCAGACACACTGGGTTCAATGACGGGTGGGATTGCCAAAATCTTTTTACCCAGACACCTACCCCTTTCTGATTTTTTTTAATGTTGCCAAGCATATAAAGCTGAATGCGCACAAGTTCAATGCACACAAATTGTGGTCTTACTGTAATCGAATAACTGGAGATAATCTGTATTCTACTACATAGCTTATCACTACCTTCACAGCTTCTCAAAGGTATTTTCCCCACAGAGTTTTGTTGCAGCAAAAAATAAAGAATTCTTTCTGGCCTACAATAGTCACCACACATAGATAAAGCCTCTGTGATCTCAGTAGGGTATCATCCCTCCCTCCTACCAAAGTGAAGTCACATTGATCTTGTTATCTTTTGAGGCTGAACATATCAGAATTGAAAAAGACAATAGTAGTTACCTACTATTGGGAACAGTTTTGAGGAACAATAGATTTCAGAACAGTTACCTACATTTTGTGGGGTGGAGGCATGCTGGACAAGACAAGGTATTTTATAACTCATAAGACTATAACTTGTGTTAGAATGCAAAACATCCTAACTTCCTCCTATAAAATTAATTGCATGGTCTTTCCTAATAGTAAATGCCTGCAGATGTGTTTTAACTTTTTTCTGATTTGGCACATTGCAACAGACATGAATCCTACCTGTAGGATAACAAATGCCAATGACACCCAAGCACCTTTGGTAACATGAAACTTCTATTCATAAGTATCTTACTGACCCAGGAATAGAGGACTGTCAGCTACGTTTGCAGTCTGCACAGGTCAAGCATCAACTCATCTTCATCTCAAACTTCCCATTAACTTACATTAGTGTATCTCAAGTTATTTGGGCAGCATGAAGGAAACTATATCCCCTAAATGGAATAGAACCCAGTCAACTCTCACATTTCAAATTAATTAAGTTTATTAAAGGATTTTTTTTTATTTTATTTATGCTACCTGAATCAGTAAGGTCATAAGTGGTGAGCTGACTGGAAACAAGTGCAAACCACAGGAAGAAAAACTCAATTCCTAATTAGCAATCAATAAGGTGAAAATTCCCTGCCGGCCACATGTTAAAAGGGAGTTGGCACAGAGGGCTTCTAACTATTCTAGCCAAGGGTATGGGGGTCTTAGAAGTAACAGGCATGCTAGCTTCAGGTCTCTGCCACACTGACATTCACAAAGATTCACTGACATTCACCTACACAGACTAGAAAATTCACTCAGTTTCAGAAAGGCTATCTTCCATTTTTCTAATCCCCGTTATTTCAGAAATTGTAGATAATCAAAGTATGCTTCTTTAATGTATAAGGAAATACTTTAAGCTTAGAAATTTCAAAAGTAGTAGCAAAAAAGAAAGAAAAATGGTATGATCCTCACACAGATCTGCATAGGCTTAAAAGGTCCCCATTTCAACATCATTCATCTGCATAAAGGCAGGACACCAGAGCAATTCAGGCAATCTAAGCACCTCCTACCCACCCAACCAGACCTCTCCCAAAAGATCATGCCTACATCACAAGAATCTGAATTAAATTAATTTGGAGAAAATATGTTCATGGAGTAAGCATATTTATAATTGCAGTCATAAAAATTCATTTAACATAATCGAACTGATTTCACATTCCAAGCCTCATTATTTGGGTTTTCCTGTTATCAACCGTATTCTTTTGTCATCCATGAGATACTGCTAGCTTGTGAAACCACTTTAGCAAAACACGATAGCGTGTGTTTTATAACTCCAAGGACAAAGTCTTGTAATTCATTTGCTACCTGCATCTCTGACAAAGCCTTGAATTCTTTGCATAGAATTCAGACACTATGACTAGTTGGGATTCCAAAATATGTGGAGTTATCTCAACTTAATCACTCCCACTCTAAAACTCTCTGGTGGCTTTGCAAGATATCTGCTATAAAAATGTTAAAACACTGCATGGCCTTGCTTGCTTGTTGGTAAATGGATCTGCTTTCCTTGCACGTTTTCTGTTTCAACAACACTGCTGAATGCTCCATTTTTTGGCTAACCCTTTCTGTCATCTCAAATCTTGTAGATGGAAATCAGCATAGCATTTTGTGTTCACTGAAACCCAAGTGCTGCACTCGCATTTAGAATGTTACTTTCTTTATTCTAGTTTTGCAACTCATCCCTTCATGAATTTCTTCTGCTTTTATCATTATTTTAATAGTGTTAGGAAATTTGAGTAGCACTGTGCTTGTGCTTCCACATTACAGCAGCAAGAGTCCTGGGGGCAGACTATCAATTTTGTTTTCAACTTCACTTTGCTTTCTCTCATTGTCCTGTTTCCTTCCTGCCCCTTCCTTGCCTATTCCTTCTGCAGCTGGGGATCACCTATTAAGCTAAGGCTGTCATCTTATGCAAACCTACTAAGTGACAGTAAATACCAGTGAAAACAGGGGTTACTTTAAGAAAACATGCACAGACCTACTGCATGTATGGTGTTAGTTTTCTCTTAGTATCTGAAGTTTACAGCTCTAGTGCCAATATAATGTTAGCTTCCTGCAAACTACAGTACAGTCCTCCAAGAAATACAGCCTAGGAAGAAAAACAAAGACTGCCTCTTCTCTGGCATCCAGGCCCACTCCCTCCCATCCCCAAGTACTGACCTGATTCAAAGGCAACAGCAGAAGACAAAGTTTCTTTCTCTCAGCATGAGGTATGTCCCCTGATATAAATTCAGACACATCACGTTCCTTTCTAGCCTTGCTCTTTGGTCTGCTGAAGCTGTTAGCAGCAGCAAATATTGGGTGGGAGAACAAAGACTTAAGTTGGTATTATCTGTTAGATAAAAGCATCTGGGTGAAAGGGGACATAGATTTTTTATATATTCAGTTTCACACTGTGTTGTCTGCCAAAGTCAAGGCATTCCAGAATATGTTTGTTCGTTTGTTTATGTCATTTTTAATTCACCCTTCACCTGAATGTCCCAGGAGGTTGGAGAATACATAATATAATATTTTAGCTGCAGTTCATTCATTTTCAGCTTTGCATTCTTGTTTTTTTTTTAAAAAAATATTTTATTAAGGATTTTCTTGTTTTACAGAAGTGTAATGCCTCGTATTTTTTTTCTCCCATGTAACATTTTTACAAATCCGTTTCATTTGTTGAGGCATTAGGGGGAGAAGAAAAAAAGGAAAAAAGAAGGGGGGTGGAGAGAGGGAAGATGGATGGGGGTGGGGTCGGGTGGCGGTGTTTCTATTATGTTTAATGTATGTAGAGTTTGGTGTCAGCGTTGCTTGTGTTGTTCACTTGTGTTCCTTTGGTGGTGAGAGAGGTTGGGGTTGGCCTAGGGTGTGATTGTTTGCTTGTGATTGGCTGTGGTGATCTTTGTTTTCGTGTGTGAGTGAGGTGGGTGGGTGTTTTGGATCAGGTTAGCCATATTGATTTGTATGCTGTTGGTGGATTATTGTCATTGTCCTGTTGGGCTGTGTGTGTGATAAAGGGGAGCCATACCGGGGTGAAGGCGTCTTCTTCTGTTTGTCCCCGTGTCAGTTTCAGTTTATTAGTTAATTTTTCTAGTAGGGCTGTTTCCCATACTATTTGGTACCATTGGTCCATGTTTACTCCTGACAGGTCTCTCCAGTGTCTGGTTATGGTGTTTCTGGCTGCTGAAAGTAGGTGGGTTATGAGTACTTTGTGGTGTAAATGGGCATTGTGGTCTGGGAAGATGTTTAGTAGGGCCAATTCTGGGGTGATGTCTATTACTTGCTTAGTTATTTTACATATTTCTTGTATGGCTGTTGTCCAGAATAGTTGGATTTTGGGACACTCCCACCACATGTGGAGGTATGTGCCTGTGGAGGTGCACCCTCTCCAGCATTTTGGTGAGGTTCCTGGGTGTATTAGCGCTAGTTTCCTTGGTGTTAGGTACCACCTGTAGGTGAGTTTCAGTGTGAGTTCTTTTCTTTTCGTTGATATGGATTTAAAGGGGGGTTTAGACCACATTCTGGTCCATTGAGTGGGGTTAATCTCATAGCCTATGTCATTTTCCCATTGTTTTTTGATTGCATCTAAGGGATTTGCGGGATTTTGGAGTAGTATTTTGTATATTGCGGATACCATCCCTTTACCGTTTCCCTTTGTTGTTAGGAGGAGGTTTTCGAAGGTTATCAGGGGCCTAGTTGCTGCTGATTTTACTGTTGGGTTGTTTAAGAGGGCATGTAGTTGGTGTTGTGTTAACCAGGGCATTTGGGTGTCTTCTAGTTTGTCTTGTATTTCTTGTGTTGACAAGGGTTTGTTATTTTTATAAAAGTCTATTAGGCGATATAAGCCTTTGGTTCTCCAGGTTTTTATCTGGAGGTTTTGTGCTGCATGGTGGAATAATGGGTGGTACGCCAGGGGGATTAGTGGGGATGGGGTTGGGGATAGTTTGCCTATTTGTGTTTTCCATGCTTTGAGCATGGTCTGTGTGTACCTGTTAAGTGTTGTGGGAATTTTCTTTAGTTTGTTTTGGGAGTGTGATCATTTTGATCATGGCTATTTTGTCTGAGAGAGTGAAATTCATGTTATTCCATCTCTTTAGGTCTTTGTTAATTTGTCGCCACAGGGGCTTGTAGTTGTGGAGGTACAATTTATTGAGGTTTCTGGTTATTTGTACCCCTAGGTATCTGAACTTGGTGCGGCAAAGTTTTATTTTGGTGACCTTCGTGAGTTCTTTTTGGGTGTGAGGAGGGGTGTTGAAGCACATAGCTTCTGACTTTGTAAAATTTACCTGTAGGCCCGACACCATTGCAAATGTGTTGAGTTCTCTGATTAGGGAGGTTGCTGTGCTTATGGGGTCTGGTGTTGTGACCATTAGGTCATCTGCAAAGAGCCCTAATTTATAGGTTCTGCCTTTTATTTCCACTCCCTTGATGTCTGTGGCTGCTCGGATGCGGATTGCTAAGGGTTCCAGAGCCAGGATAAATAAGAAGGGAGACAGTGGGCATCCTTGTTTCGTGCCTCTTTGGATAGCTATAGTATTAGAATCCATATTGTTAGTTCGGCATTTTGCTGAGGCTTGGGAGTATATTTGTTTGAGGATTTGTAGGAAGTTAGGGCCAAATTTCATGTTAGTTAGTACTGCTAATATGTATTTCCACTCTAAGCAATCAAAGGCTTTGAGGATGTCTAGGGACATAATTGTCAATGGGAGTTTGGTTGCCTTGCTGTGTTCGATCAGGTTCAGTAGTTTCCTGATGGGGTCTGTTATATTGCGGCCAGGGACAAAGCCAGTCTGGTCTGGGGCTATTAACCTGTGTAGGAAGATTTTTAGGCGGTTGGCCAAGATTGATGTGAATATCTTGTAGTCTTGGTTTATTAATGAGCTTTGCATTCTTGTTATTAAAAAAGGACGCCTAGACATTCTGTTGTTGTGCCTATAACCTAGGTTTAAGGTGCCATTTAGCTCCCAGCTTTCATATCTCAATTGCTAACAAATGTAACAATAAAAAACTAAAACAAAGTATTTCCTCATCAGTATAGTTCGTCGTAAAATCACAACACAGTAAAACAACAAAGCAGCCACAGCAAAGGCATTCTTGGTACTTAATACACCCCACCCGGAAGGCCTGGACAGAGGTGCATTTTGGCCTCCGGACAAAAAGAAAACAGTTGAAGAGAGACACACCTTATAGAGGGGAGGTCATGCTATGGGTATGGAGTTGCTACAGAGAAAAGCCTTCCGGTGAATCCCCTTGCCATGGACCCCATTCATTCAGTCAGTCAGTCAGTCAGTCAGTCATGAATATCCCATAAAATATGCTGAAGCAATTTTATAGTAAAAACATCAACAATAAAACAATTCAACATATACAACAATTTTTAAATTTCCCATATATAACAACAGCTAAAAACAATGGCCATATCCTAGACAAAGAATAGGTACAGGCACCACAGGTTCTTAAAAAACAGGCAGTTTGGCATGGCTTCTCTGTCATCTACTAGAAATGACACAGCAAGTTATCAATCGCTGTTGCCCCTCCCACCTAAAAAATATTGGCTTTGTAGAGAACATCATGACTGAAGTGTGTTGAGGTTATCCAGTGCATAAGAATGCACACACACATCCTTGATACTTTAAATGCAATCTAATAGCAGATAACTTGGGGGGGGGATACCACTGAGCCTAAAAAGGGGGGGGGTTATCTTATGTACAGTAATCCCTTGGAGGAAGCCCCACTGAGCTCAATAGAGCTTACTTCTAAGTGGACATGTATGGGATTGCGCTGCCAGGCTCTCTAGTAAAAACAGATAAGCAGATGTATCTGTTTATAATAGGGGTAAAGTAGTAGAATGCTCTACCATATATATTTCCTGAGTGGGCCAAGAAAAACTAAAAAGAAAAAGAAAAAAAAGTAATTTTGACTCGCAAAATTAATGTATGTCACATATTCAGTATTCTAAGAATTATCGATTGCTGTCCAGGAAGGAGGATCCACAGTTTGCCTTATCAGTTTTATAACTATTTCTCTGTATCCTGAGGTCTTCCAATCTGCAATAATGTTTGATATAATGCTTTGCCAAGCATTTGGCATACCTAACAAAACATACAAACCAAAGTCCATTTAATATTTTTTTTTTTGTTCTAGGCTACCCCTTCCAAGCTCACACACACACGCACAACCCAAAAAGAAATAGAGAACAGAATCAGAAGTAGTAACAAAAATTAATCCGGCACCTGTTCACTGGTTAATTTACTTTGAGCAATCGCATTCTCTTACAACCAAAGGCATCAACCATTGACTTTGTTCAGGATGTAAGTCAATCCCCAAACTTAACAGCCACTCAAATCTTCTGATTCTGGGAGGGATTGGGTGGGTGGAGAAAAAATGGTCACCCGCTGTTGGAGAGAATGCTTTTTTTAAATGCATTTTAGGACCAAGACATCAAGCCAATAACTAAATTCTTAAGAGCAGGGCTGCTGCTGTCCTTAAACCAACCCAATTAACTCAAAACTGAGGAAGAAACATGCTACCCTAGCTTATGACATGGTGGCTGCAAATAAAACAAAGTACTCACAATACTCTGATAGGATTCACTATGGTTTCTCAAAAGGCATTTTCACACTCAGAAGTAAAATCTCCAGAACAGAGTGGAATATTGTATCAGTTGCCACTGCACTTCCTCAAACAAATTAAACCATCTTTCTGAAACATTGTAATCTAGCACTATACAGATACATCTATGTTAAATCTAAATTTAATCCAATACCTTCTTAATTCAATGTCTTTATTTGTAACGTGCTTCAGCTTTTCTACTAAGATTATATCCAAGGTGACGTAATTGTGGTCAGCCATAATTAGACCTTTCAACTTGCAATATGACCTCTGCATCCTGTTGCGAGGAGAAACAGCACTGAACCAAAAGAAATATGGACACTACAACACCTAACAATAGGTATTCATCTGTCCTGGCTGATGTGTTTTAAAAGCCACAGTGGCAATCCATTCTTTTTGTCTCCCCCTACATATAAGCAGCGATGCTGATAAAATGCAGACTGACAAGAGAGAAAGGTCTGATGAATTAGCACATTTCAAAGAAGTTTCACATCAGGCTCTGTGAACAGCAATCTCCACAATTATTTACACTTAAATCACTTAAACAACATTCATTCCTACTTGTGCTTCTATGAAAATTTTAAAAATTGAGAAAAGCTTACTCAAAACAGAGGTGCTAACAATCAGTTTTGTATATCCAGGCCTACTTTAAATGCATTATTTTGCTGACAACTAATGCTGGCCATCACCCATATAATAGGGTGATGAAGACAGAAACACCGGATTTATGTGATCTGGGCTCTCTGAAACCTGTAGTCAGCAAAGGCCAAACAGATGCAATCTAGCTGTCTCTTGCTGAGTAAGGAAGATTGGTGAGCCAATGCTATGTTTCTGTTGAATCTTTGTCTTTAATTTTCTTGGAAAATTAACAGTTTTGCAGGTAACAAATGGAGGGGGGAAACCCCCACGAAAAGCAACACATTTTGCCAACACATAATTTCTCCCAAGAAACGGTTGTATAATTTTTGTTCATACAGAAAGCACAAATAAAATGAAGTAAAACTTTTCCTCATTTTATTTCTCATCGGCAAAATTTCAGGTAAAAAATATTTATAAACTTTAGAGTAGAACATTTAAGCATCATTACTTTAACTGGGAAGCTGGTGTAGTTGGTACCCGAGAGTTCAAATTTTACCTTTTCCACAAACACACTAGTGTTCAGTCTTAAGCTTACTGTCCTAAGCCCACTGAATTCAATGGGACTTAGTTCTGAGTAACATGCTATAGATTGGCCTACTTATAGGACCCTTTACTATTTTCCCATAGAATGGGAAATGATAATTTAGGAGAAAAATTGGGAATTTTGATACTAGTCGGACTCCCATCTCCCATCAGCTCCAACCAACATGTCCAATGATCAGGGCCGTTTTAAGCATATCTGGTGCCGTGGTGCAATGCTCCCTCCTCCCTCCGATGCTGCCCCCCCCCCCGTTTCCCAAAGTTGTCCACCTTTTTTTAGGGAGGACGGTGCTGCTGGCGGGGCAGGAGGAGGCGAGCAGCGGTTAGAGGGTGGCTCCTCTGGTGAGGAAGAGGCGGAGGCTGGACGCGGCGCCTCCCGGCTCAGCTGGCCGCTTCGTGCCGCAGTGGCCACGGCAGACAGAGGTGCTGCTTCGGCGCGACATGGCGGAGGTGGGAAGTGGCGGCGAGCTGATGCCAGGAGGTGCCGCGTCCAGCCTCCTCCTCTTCCCTGACGCCCTCCAGAACTTGGCGCCCCACACCTCTAGCCTCTAGGGGTAAGATGCCCCTGCCAATGATCAAGGCTGATGGGAGCTGTACTCCAACAACATGTGGAGGGCTGCAGTGTCTCTGTCCTTGGAAATTTAGCATAATGTGCATCTCCACCCTCATCGTTCAGCCCATTCAGCTCCAAGGGCCTTCTGGCAGTTTCCTCATTGCAAGAAGTGAAGTTATAGGGAACCAGGCAGAGGGCCTTCTTGGTAGTGGCACCCATCCTGTAGAATACCCTCCCTTTATATGTCAAAGAGATAAATAATTATATTACTCTCCATAGACATCTGAAGGCAGCCCTTTATCAGGAAGCTTTTAATACCTGATGTTTTGTTGTGTTCTTTCACATTCTGTTGGAAGCTGTGCAGAGTGGCTGGGGCAGAGTACAATGAGCAGAGTACAATAAATATATTATTATTATTATTATTATTATTATTCCTCCATTTTCAAGTAACTGTAATTTGTCATTATTTCCAAACCTAGACAACCTGTGGTTAGCTACCTCCAAGGGTCTTCTGGCAGTTCCCTCACTGCCTTTCAAGTATAGTGGTACCTTGGGTTAAGAACTTAACTCGTTCTGGAGGTCCGTTCTTAACCTGAAACTGTTCTTAATTTGAGGTACCACTTTAGCTAATGGGGCCTCCCGTTGCTGCCACGCCGCCACTGCGCGATTTCTGTTCTCATCCTGAAGCAAAGTTCTTAACCTGAGGTACCATTTCTGGGTTAGCGGAGTCTGTAACCTGAAGCGTCTGTAACCCTAGGTACCACTGTAAAGGTGTTTAATACTGAAAGACCTATTTGGGAAAACTCAGAAAAAAGTTTGAAAAGTAAATGCCACGAGCCAGAAAAGAAACTATGGGAAACAATTTGAATATATCTTTAAAAAAAACACAAAAAAAACCACTGAAGTGTCTTTCATTTCTCAGCTAAACTTAAAAAACAATGGTTTCTAAAGTTAGGGTACACACAGTGAGACTCTGAATTCCCACACCTACCACCGAACAGCAAGCACTCCAACTATTAGACAAAATGCTTTTGGAACTCATAGGAGCCTGGGGAGCTGCTGTTAAAAAGAAAACAATGAGTTAAAATGCCCACAGAAGGTTCACAAGTCTTTGCATGTCCTTAAATGGGCTCTCAGGATTGCAAGTCCAGTGGCTGCTGGAAATTATATTAGCAGCTGGGAAGGTGGGTGGAGGCAAACACCACAGAATCATCTGCTTCTTAATTCACAGAACAGTTGAGTGTTTTAGTCAACTTTTGAAAAACGAAATATTCATTTAGTACATTCTACAAAAGCAAAAAAGAAATGACAAAAATGATATGATGAATAAAACAACTCTTTCATTTAGCCATATTGTCTATGTGACATACACTTACCTGAACCAATTCTATGTAACTTTAAACCTCAGTGTTGGAAACATTTGTGCTACAGCCCTAAAAGGACATGTAAATGGGCGGCTTCTTGGCACCTCAGAGACAAAACAATCTTGCTCAGGACTTATCAAAAACCATCAAACAAAGCAAAGTCTGAAACTTCCTAGAAACAGTTTATCTTCATTTTCTATTGGTAATTTTCAGTGTCTTTTGGTCAGAGATCACATGCACCTTGATTAGATCTTCAGTGTAATGACCTTGCTTGCTGGAAAGCCTATGGCACTAGGGAATTGCTGAAACCAGGAAGCGGATTAAACACAAAATTCTGCTAACTAATTTCCCCTCCAGTCAGTGTTAGAAACTGAGATATGAAATCTAGGAGCTAAATGACACCTTAAACCTAGGTTATAGGCACAACAATGGAATGTCTAGGCGTGCTTTTTTCATAACAAGAATACAAAGCTGAAAATTAATGAACTGCAGCTAAAATATTATGTTCATTTTACACATGATCTAGTCCTTCCCCTGCTCACCCCCCTAATATTCTTAAAAGGGTCTCTTTTCCAGTCTTCAGAGAGCAGCTGGAAGTGGGGAGGCAGAAAAAGGTCCTCCTTTCCTTCCACTCTGCAGTTTTAATCTGAAATCTTAGGCATGGTACTGCACCCAGAGCTCAGCAACTGCTCACACTAATGAAATTCCCTGTCGCAAAATGTGCCTAGAACAATGGGAGTTTCAAACACTGGCTCCAGTGCACAACTGCCTTCCTCATAGAAAATTAATTCATGAAGTGACTACACAGCAATATTTTGTAGTTTTGTGTTTAAACTGTGACAATACTGCTTGACTAATACTTAGATTTATGGCTTAAAAGCAGTTGTATCCAGTAATAAATGTTTGCGTAAATTGCTGATATGGATTCATTAAACATTTTACAAGAGGACGGTGAAACAGTTAGTATGGCATTAACAAATTCAATGTGATTATGACAACAGGGTTATTGCACTATCCCTACTTGCAGACCATCCTTCTTATGCTGAGGCAAAAACTGGAATGAGGGTATGCCTTGCCCAATGTATGAGGACAATGACACACTGAGACAGCCCCATGGATGTCATGGAAACCATAAAGTCTGAAGCCGATTCATTCAAGACAGCCTCAGTGTGACTGCTGAAATCCCATGACACTACATTTTAGGATTTACCAATCCCACCTCTGAGACCAGCTCTTCCAACTCAGTCAAAGAGGCTGCTGGGTGGGATACCTTCCTGTCCTCTAGCTTGTGTTGATGCTTAACCAAGAACTCGGAGGGGGCACAATTGGGTTAAGTCAAACCTGCTCACTTGGCCACTCAAATAATACATGTTAGCCAAATTTCAGTGGTGCCCTGTGTGACATGAAAATTCCCCCCGCCTTCTGTTCTAAGTCATAGTTGTGGCATCCCCTATGGCGCCCTCTCGGCTCAGTGCACAATGCAGGCAAACCAGTCATGCTCCCCTAAATCCACCTCTGTGTTAGCTCCCCCCACCCATCTTTGATCAAGTTATGAATGAGTGTACCTTACTATGAATCAATCTGGAGTTAAGCAACAGGCCACCAGGCCAGAGGGCACAGTGGCAGAGCTACCAGGGACCCAAAGGGAAAAAGTGGAGGGAATTGTTTAATATACCGTATTTTTCGCTCCATAGGACGCTCCTGACCAAAAGACACACCAAGTTTTTAGAGCAGGAAAACAAGAAGAAAAAAAATCTGACTCAAATGTTGTACTAAACTATTTAAAACAGCAAAGTGTGTGGCTCATGTCCACTTTGCTGCTTTAAAGCGAGCCACGGTATATAATGAAGAGAATGGGAAAAGGACAGACATTCCATTATAATGCAGCTGTTTTCATTATCACTGGGAAGTCAGTATTGGCAGCAGTCACAAAAACTAAAATTTGAGCATTTTACTGTTATTAATCAAGAATATTAATAGTCAGGGAGAGAAACCAGGGCTGTGCAAATGAGAAGTGCTTGGAGTATGGAGGAACAGCAAAGAGATCAAATGATTGCGCTCCAGTTCCTAAATCTCTGAAGTTTTCTCAAAACAGGCATGGTTGTTTTGAAAGGAAGATTCAAAATGGAGTGACTGAGCAAAGAACAGAGGAGGAAAAGAGGGCAGATAAATAGCTTCCATTCAATACCAACACAATGTTTTTGGTTTAGTATAGGTGGACTGTACTTGTAAGAATTTGTATAATGAATTATAGATTTGGAGTGGAATATCAGTACCTCTTTTCAGCAATAAAGATTAGCTGCTAGGAACACACAAATACACAGGATGTCTGGTTATAGTTGTGCAGTTTAAACTGTTCCTGAGCCAGATGCCTGCTCGGTTTTAGCTGAGCTCACTACAGTGGTGCCCCGCAAGACGAATGCCTCGCAAGACGGAAAACCGGCTAGACGAAAGGGTTTTCCGTTTTTGAGTTGCTTCGCAGGACGAATTTCCCTATGGGCTTGCTTCGCAAGACAAAAATGTCTTGCGAGTCTTGAGATTTTTTTTTCGCTTTCCCCCCCCTTTATCTAAGCCGCTAAGCCTTTAATAGCCTTTTAGCAGCTAATCCGCTAAGCCGATAAGCCTTTAATAGCCGCTAAACCGCTAATAGCGCTAATCCGCTAAGGCGCTAATAGGGTTGCTTCGCAAGACGAAAAAACCGCTAGACGAAGACACTCGCGGAACGGATTAATTTCGTCTTGCGAGGCACCACTGTATTACTGGTTTGTGGAGATGCTTTGCATGTATTGATGACTATTTCTGCAAAATTGCTACTTGAAGAAATCCCCAAACTTAATATTTTTAAACTTCAAATGGAGCTCAGAATCCAGTTAGGCAATCCATTGCAGTTGAATTAGGAGGCACTGAGAGACAGCAATTTGCTGCTTCCCATCCCCACCAAGCACCCCAGGAGCGCGGGGCAAAGAGCACCCCAGGAGCACACAGCCTTCCCTCTGCTTGCAAACCTTGTCGGGGCTTCAGGGGAAAGCAAAGGCTGTAGGCAGAGCAGTGTGGCTCCTCTCCCACCCCCAAAGAGCAGCCCAGGAGCACACAGCCTTCCCTCTGCTTGCAAACTTTGTCGGGGCTTCAGGGGAAAGCAAAGGCTGTAGGCGGAGCAGTGTGACTCCTCCCCCCCCACCCCGAAGAGCACCCCAGGAGCACACAGCCTTCCCTCTGCTTGCAAACTTTGTCGGGGCTTCAGGGGAAAGCAAAGGCTGTAGGCAAAGCAGTGTGGCTCCCCACCCCCAAAAAGCACCCCAGGAGCGCAGGGCAAAGGCGCACAGCCTTCCCTCTGCTTGCAAACCTTGTCGGGGCTTCAGGAGAAAGCAGAAGCTGCCGGCAGAGCACCGTGGCTCCTCCCCCCACCCCCAAAGAGCAGCCCAGGAGCGCAGGGCAACAGCGATTTGGCTCCAGGGACCACACATTCGCTCCATAAGACGCACAGACTTTTTCCCTTACTTTTTAGGAGGGAAAAAGTGCGTCCTATGGAGCGAAAAATACGGTATGTATGTAAAGAAGGACCTAGAGGAGCACATTTTCTATGGGCCTTTTTTAAAAATAACAACAACTCCTCAATTTGGGCATTCCTGTCCCAAGTGATGCCTTTTAAAAACACACACACAAATATAAATATATATATATTAAAGCAAATGATCACAGAATTCTTTGTTTACAAGCTATTTTGCAGTAATTAAGACCTTGCATAATACTGAAAAATGACAAACCATGAAGAGATCAAAGCACTGTAAATGGTATGGCACCATAACTTAAACCACAAAGGGTATGTGGAGCAGATAAAATCCCTTTGAGTTCAGTTTTAAACCAACTGTCCTCTGCAGATTGGTGTGTGTATGCATGCTGGAGAACAACACATTTTTGCTTTTAAAAACCATAACTGAAAACCCATCCAGATGTTCAGAAATATTTCATAGTGGGTTGTAAATCCACTGTGGAACCTGCATTTAATTACTATCCATATGCTTTCTTCATGGCCCCAATACTGTAACTGCACTAGAACTACATATGATCCTCATGGACTTCTTTCAAGCCGCATTCTTCAAATGGATTAGCATATCATCCAATGCCTAAAACACACAATAGTAAGCAAGGTGTGGGGCTGAAATTTTAAATGCATAAAACACATTTGTAAGATACTGCTGGCGCCAATATAGTGACTTCACCAACCTGGTGTCCTCCATAACTTTTGGACTAAAACTGGGACTGTCTTGGGCTGGTGGGAGTTGTACTTCAAAACATCTGTAGGGCACCAGGTTGCTAAAAGTTAGATTAAAATACTAACAGAGTAATGCAAAGCATGTCTATTCAGAAGCAAGTCCATAAGTAAGTATGGCTGACACTCAGGCAAACATGTACAGTGGTACCTCAGGTTACATACGCTTCAGGTTACATATGCTTCAGGTTACAGACTCCGCTAACCCAGAAATAGTGCTTCAGGATAAGAACAGAAATCGTGCTCCGGTGGCGCGGCAGCAGCAGGAGGCCCCATTAGCTAAAGTGGTGCTTCAGGTTAAGAACAGTTTCAGGTTAAGTACGGACCTCCGGAACGAATTAAGTACTTAACCCGAGGTACCACTGTATAGGATTACAGCCTTAGTTAACAAATGCACAAACCTATCTTAGAGGGAGTCATTACCTTGTTTCAATACAAAGTTTCTTGAAAGACAGTGGCATGTGAGGTTTGTACTCTATTTGTGAGCAAATATATTTGGCAGCAGCCTCAGAATGTCATGACAGAAGCATACTAAACTATGTTTGTTTGCTTTTGTATTTCAGCATATATTCTGCATATCACATTTTGGAATACTTTTTTTCTTTGCGGGTTTTTTTTTTTTTGTATATGGATGATACATTCTGAAGAAGACTAGCATCTACTAATGAACCATGTGTGCTGGTATACCTCCTACCAAACAAGTGTATAATATTTACAACAGCAGCCTAATATCACAATGTCTTATGTCCTGGTATATCATCTATTATGACTATTTGCTAACAGTCTTGAGTCATAGGATTGGGGCCATAATTATGATAACCACAATTATACCCAGATCTCATTTCCTACAAAGCATATAATTTGTGCTGAACTGTCACTGCCACTAACATAAACTGTATGGTAATGTCTATGCTGTAGAGATTCTGCCTTGTGTTATCTGTAACCACAATAAAACATTGTGGAATCAGATGCTAGTTGGCCACTGGCAGTGATGGATGAGACAGCACAGCACAACTTGCTCTTTCACAGCTATATTTCCTCCTCAGTGCTCTGATGATAGCAGTACAATTTTTTTTGTCAGTGAAGTGCATGGATGCAGTTCCAAATTTAGAAGGGAAACAGATAGGATCACTAACAAGGTATCATCTTCACAATGTCAATCTGCTGGCCAAAACATTATTTTAAGCAGATGTCCGGCTAAATTCCATCAATGACATCTCATTTACAGGCTCAACAGCTCACTATATATTTGTGATTGCAAAACTACCACATGAACACACCAAACTTTTGAACATATAGAGGACTCCTGGGTGTTCATTAATTCTAAATTGTTCCACAGACCAGCATAGTATTCAAGCAAGAGTCCAGCTTTTAAAATCAATGACTTTTGTTATAAATTATCAGTATCTACAATTTCACTGAAGTAAAATTAGAAGTGAGATTATAACCATTGGTCATGCTGTCTGGGACTGATGGGAGTTGTACTCCAGTAACATCTTGAGTACCACAGGATTTCCATCCCTGCAGTATGGCGACAGAGCTACTTGCTGTCTGTTACGCAAGTTTCAAAGGCAAAAGAGCCCTGCCAGGAAAAGTTTAGTGATGGATTTTATGGAGCCATGGTTGAGGAAGAGGTCAACTGGCCCCGGAGCAGGGAAGCTGGCCCTTATGATTGTTGGAAGAGATGTAGGAATGAAGAAGTTTTCTCCACTGAGGTTAGACAAACCATAAAACCAGGTAGATTGAGTGAACACAGAGAATGAGGTGGAGGAATTGTGAGATTCAGTGATGGGGACAGGGTGCAGAAACCATTTTAGAATATTGCAGTAATAGTCACAGATCGCCATTAACAGGGGAAATGTATTTAATTATTTAAAGCACACCACTGTGTGTATGGAAATAGGCCAGATGTCCTTCCTCTCAAACCACTTTTCATCCTTTCCTCTTGCAAGGATGAGCCACAAAAATCATCTGCAGTTCAGACTTGCATTTACTCGTGTCTTTTTAACACACCTTATAGTTCCACACCTTTGATGTGAACTAATCCAACACACATGACTTTTTCCAAACCACCTTTGTCAGCTGTGTAATGATGAGCGCCAAATTAGGCCCATCTGTTTAAATGGAAGGGAGTTCTCCTCCTATAAACTATGCTTCATTAACTGGCAAAGAAACTGCCAGAAGCTGCCTTCCAAAATTCCTGAGTGGCTGGCAAAAGATTTCATTACTCTCAGTTGTTATCTGGATTAGTCAATGTCCTGCAGTTTGGAGGATAAAATGGTACTGTGGAACTGCTCCACTATTCCATTCAATCTACCCTGTCATGAAAGAGGTTCTGAACTCTGCACATTATGAGTTCTTAAATGCTGTATGGGGTATATTTCAGTGTTAACCTATAATTTAACACTGGAGCTTAAAACACTTTCCTTGGGCAATTGTTGGACAGCCTTGATGTGAAAATTAAGGTTGTTAACAAACCTAAAATTAACAAAAGATCTCAATGTTTTGAATAAAGTATAAAATAGCTTTATAAAGCAGTTTAGCCACAGTAACAATTGGAAATACTTTGGATATTCTATGCAGAAGACAGAAATCATGGATTAAAGAAAACTGAGCATATGGGATGTATTCAACATTAGTCCTATTAGAGTAGACCAATTTAAATTAATGGGCATGAACAACTCATGTTTATTAATTTCAATGGGTCTTCTTGAAGTAGGGATTTAGTTGGAGGCAACCCTGTGAAGACTCATAGCCATGGCAGTGAATATAGAGAGCCGTATCTCTAGCAGGCTACTATAAACTTGGGATTTGTTCTACCAATATCAAGTTAACAAAATATATGAACTACTATTATCATTCATTATTAATTCAGTTTATATCTTGCCTTTCTTCCATGAAGTTTAAGGTAGCTTACATAGGTCCCCAGGCAGAAAAGCATCCAGACATTGACCAAAATTCAAACATACTTGGCTTCAGCAAAGTTGTTGAATCATGTGTGTTCAGACCAGGTCTCACCACTTGCCTACTTCCTTGTCTAGCAAGGATCAAACCATTCATTCCTTGTTTTGTCAATGTCTTGGTAATAGAAGAAATGAAATCAAATCCTTGAAAAGCCCCTGGTCAGATTTGTGCAGCCTGGAACACGTGTGCCAAGAGCCACATGCAAGTGGCAAAAAAGAGGAAACCTGCATTTTAAAAAAATTCCCTGGGTTTTCCACAATTACTACAGGGACTGAGCAGAAATCCAAGATTGAGGGGAAACTCATAAAGGAAGAGACAACAGCCAAGGGAAAATAAATGCATGTTAAGTTTTTTTTATGTCAGTTCCAGTCTTGGTAATGCCCTTTGTGAAGCGAGAATATGTCCACGTAAGGCCTCTGTAACCACATAAAAGTTTCTGAGGGCACGCTCTCGCCTTGTGCAGGAAGGGGCATCTGCCAAGTCAAAAGCAATTATTTCTTTTACATGCTTTGGGCCGGGACAGCATGGTTCCCTGTGTGAACTTGCAAATGGAGCACTGTTAGTCCTTGCCAAAAACAGAGCACCAGAAATTCAAATGAAACTTCCCAAGTGACAGTGTGCCCCAGACAACTCTAGAACAATACAAACAATTGTGGATAGGCAAGCTTCCTCCTACTTGTCTTGTGTTGTACTGGCTTGGAAATGAGCAGAGTTATTTCTGGGGGCACAGGGAAATGGCTTATTTTCTGAACCAATCAGACTTTCAAAAGAAGCAGCAGCAGCAGCCAAGCCCTTTCTCCTCAAAAGATCCTCTCCTTAAAGATTAACTGGGCACAAGGAGAAGGGGATGACAGAGGACGAGATGGTTGGACAGTGTTCTCGAAACTACCAGCATGAGTTTGACCAAACTGCGGGAGGCAGTGGAAGACAGGAGTCCCTGGCGTGCTCTGGTCCATGGGGTCACGAAAAGTCGGACATGCCTAAACGACTAAACAAGAACAACAGCCACTGGTGGTGTGAGCAGAAGCACTACATTAGGAGAAGGAGATGGGGAGGAATGGCTCCTCTTTCTGATTCCCTGGCATTTTGCATATCAGGATGAAAGCCCTGGTGGCCCGTGGAAGATGCAGCTCACCCCACATCTCACAAGGACCACTGAGCCTTTCATCCTAATAGGCCACCAAAAAGAGAGAAGAGATCTCCCCCAAGACCACCACTGGTTAGTAAAGTGAGGTTGATCATCACAACTTGGACTGTGAAACTGAGCCCTAGCTCAGGACCACATTTACAGAATACAAGGACTAAATCAATGGAGAAGTGATATTATGCAACATGGAAAGGTGCTTGTTTTAGAAAGGGGTCCTTCCTAGACTTTTCAACCCTATGATGCTTAGCTGGTCAGATTTGTGCAGCCTAGAACACGTGTGCCAAGAGTCACATGTGCCCTGCTGAGCCACAGTCTCCCTCCATCATGTATAAGACATGACTGACTTAGTCGTACATTTTCCCAAAGAGTTGGCACAATCCTCACTATTGTGTGAGAGGCAACAAAGAATTTAGTTTGTCTAGGAGGAGAAAATAGCTAAGGTCAGCCCGGCTTGCACGCATCTTGCATTTTTTATTGTGTCAATCTCTGAAAGTAAATTTGTGTAACCAGATAATGACAAATAATGTAGTGACACAAAGAACAATAAAATACTGTCATATGCCTCATGACTCACAACAATGGTGTACTCTCTTGCACAGCCGCAAAAAATAATTAAGATATTCAATTTAGAAGAGTTAAGTCATGCTATGTGCTTTAACCCCATGCGGCTTTTGAAATCACAAACACACATCAACCAGCACTGTGACTTTGATAAGCATGGCTTCAACACTAATCTTCCTGCCCAACAACCACAACAACTAGGTAACACAGGAAGCTGCCATATATAGAGTCACAGACTGGTTCTTCTAGTTCAGTATAAGCTGACTGGCAGCAGCTCTTCAGAGTTTGAGACAAGGATCTCTCAAAGTCCTACTTTCAGATGCTTGGAATTGAAGCTGGGACCTTCTGTGTCCCAAACATATTCTCTACCACTGAGCTATGGCCCTTTCTTTAGCAATTCAGGCATGTCCAACTCCCAAGAGACTGTGATCTACTCCCAGTATTAAAAAAGTGGCAGTGATCTACCCATTGTCACTGAAGGGAGGAGGAGTGTGGCGTGCGTGGGATGGGTGGATTGCCCAGAGTTGTTGAGCTTTTTGGGGGGAGGATTGCACAGAGTTTTTTAGCTTCCCCCCATAACTTTTTGTACACAATAAGGATCCCGCGATCTACCAGGATCAGCCGGGGATCTACTGGTAGATCACGATCTACTGGTTGAACTTCCCTGCGAGTTTAGCTAACACCATCGTCAGATTTGAACTGAGCAGCTTCTTAACCTAGTATGCTTTAGAGTAGTGTGGGTAACCTTTCTTGGCCCAAGGGCCCATTCACCCTCAGCCAAACCACTGGAAGCCTCATGCTGGCAGTAGGTGTGACCTCACTACAGATGCACATGGACATAACACACATCATCCCCTTCCTCAGTAGATCCATGCAGATCAGCTGAGGAAAGGGGTGTTATTCCCCCCATCCCCAGGCAATAAAATGTGATGACTGGTGAGTTGCCCTCAGGGAAGTGAGCTAGCTGGATAAATTTAATCCTTTCCACCCAGTTCAGTGTGCACCAAGGTCATCAGATATCATCAAGCGATGAACCTCAGCTGATGGAGATGCAAATCACCCACTCCACTCATTAGATGATTGGTGCTTCCTTGATCATCAGATGAATATGCATCCCCATCAGGGTGCTGGGCTAGACATAAAGGTTCAGAATTCTTCATCCACCCCAATCTAGTTTCTTTTTTTCTTTTTGTTGCCGCCATCAAAATCAGTGAGCTCTTGAAAGGAGTAGGGGCGCAGAAAAAAATTGCTTAGGAGATCAGTGTAAAACATCTAGGGGAAACCAGGTTGGGGGAAGACTGGGTTAAAGTATAATTTAAAATAAGTCCCCCTCCCCAGCCCTTCCAGAATACTATTAAATGGATGGATTTCTACTTAACAAAGATTATATCTGTGTATTCAACGCAAAACTGATCTTGAATATTGTTTTCCTAGACACGAGGCTAAACATTCCTGAGCTCTTAAAATGAGTATTAGCTTGCACTATTAATGCAAGTATCAGTGGACACTATTACTTATCCACTTACCACATCAAGGTCTTGGGAAACCCTCCGTTTGCGAAGCTCTTCCATCCTCTCACATACATCAGTAAGGCAGGTATTATAATATTCTGCATATTGCTCAGCCAGGTCATCAATGTTGCCCAATGATCCATCCTACAGAAAAATAAGAAAGGAATGGTTATTATTAAACCATTTTCAGTGGACATGAATAAACTATTTTAAGTGCAATATGAAGTTTGTCATCTTGATGTAAAAAGCTCTTGAAGAATTATAGTGACTACTACTTTTAAAGAACTGTTTCTGTAGACAATAACGTTTCCCCAATATTCAAGCGTCTTCCCAGGCAAACATGTTTGCATTTGAGCTAGTGAATGTCAAACCTTAAAAGCCATCCAGAAACTTCATAAGCAGTGTTTAAAAGCAAGAACAGATAATAAAGTCTTTATGTTTATATTAGCATACAGGTTATACCTATAAACAACGCAAAGGTAGTCTGTCAATATACCAGAAGATTAGCAAACGTAATAGAACTTGAAAGTTAATTGAGCCAGTGCATATTTTCCTTCAGAACTTATTTTTACCTGTACTATAAAGATAAATGAAACTGGAAATACCAATTTCAAATTAATCCACAAAAGATTTACTGCTGTACTGCTCTGTCAATATTGAATCCATAGGATATGTGTTGAGGATATACTCTAAAGCATTTGAGAAAGCCACTTTTATTTGCACAATGCCATCACTTTATCAACAAAATCTCCTGTCAAACCAGTGTTCAAATCATGTTGTTGGAAAGCACTGAAATAAAATGAGACAGAACGTAAGCATGCCAGTGAATTACTAAAGCAACACTAAGTATGATTGTTTAACTGGGTAGGAGGGTTTTTGTTTTTTTAAAATGGCTATAGATGTTCAGGGCATACTTAAGACTAGACTTGTACCTGCTATCAGAAAGGTTATTTGCCATGCTCTACAGTTACATTAAGCAATTCCAAATGTAGGTTTAAAATAGTTGAATGTTATGGTCTAGGACTCTGGAAACTTCTGGTGTGCTAACGGAGTGCCTGGGGCATCAAGGATCCTGATAATTGGATATATATACTGTTTCTGGACTATCTAGCAGCAAGACTGCTCTACTCCTGTCCCTCAAGTGTTTCCTTGCTAACACTCTTGGATACCAATGACCTCTTTTCCTTAGTTTTGGGCATCCTATTTTTGCCACCATGCCACTCCCAGTTGCAACAAGAGACACACCAGTTTTGCCTGAGTGCTTGCTAGTTTTGCCTGACTACTTGCTGCAGAAGAAATTCAATGCCCCGTTAACTGAAGTCTAAGCTGTGGAGAGGTGAGCCTAAAGCATACACTTTCCTGCAGATAATTTCATTCATGTTGTTTTACCACTTTGGTGTTTGCCATCCTGGGCTCCTTTGGGAGGAACGGAGAGGTAGAAATTTAATTAAGAAATAATTACAGAAATAAAGAAAATTATCGCACTCAAGGGCAAACCACATGATTATCATAAAATGTTGCTTGTACCTTAGTCTATTGGAAATCACTATGCACTATCCCCAGATCCTGACACTGGACTATCCTTCTGTGCATTTTGCTGCTGCCTGCTTGCTGGTCTGCCAAGTTCTGCGGTTGACCTATTGCCGTGACTTTAAGTGCTACAGTCTTACCCCCCTCAAAGCTTCAATCAGGGGACTCAACCTATTTCAAAATTCCTCCAGAAATGGCAGCACTATGGAAGAAGTAGCAAGAGATAGATAAGATAGAAACAACACAGTGCTATTTAATTGGCTCCTATGAGCTGCTACCCACCTCATAGTATCATAAATAGCATGTGGTCCACAGCTTTCGTAATGTAAACAAAATCAGTCACAACTTTGTTCTACATAGCTTGAATTGCATGAGTTTGTTATAAGACCAAGAAAGCCAGTTCACTATCCACAGCTAATCATTATCATTCTTTACAGGCCAATCTGTTTTATTTTAACCTTCCAAAGCTTCGATTTCTAGATGTTATTTTACCATGTTGCTTTTAAATTACGAAAAGGCAAGCTGTACATAAATTTAGCTGCAACCCCCATTCAAGTTACTTAGGCATATTCAAAGAATAATAAGAAGTACACTTGAATAAACAGCTATAGGTTGCAGAATTAACTCTGAAAAATAAAGGCATCTCCTCCATCACTCTCAAACACAATCCACAACTCACCACTACTTTCCTAGGAAATGTCAATCTATATAACTTATAACTATAACAGACCACCTTTGGGGAATTACATTCTTGACTAGATCAAGAAGTTCGAAACCAGCCATAAAGAACAGTATTTGTGAATCCTTGCATGAGCCAAGAGCTGCCAGACCCACAACGTGAAAGTAACTGGAACCTCTGATTTATCCAGTACTTCAGCCAAAGATCAATCACTTGCATGCAAAGCACCTGGCAAGCTGATTAGAAAAACTTCTGAGCCTGTAGGTCTGGCAGATTAAATTCCAAACAAGGATTTTTTTTTTTAACCTGTTTATCCAACAGTAACCTTATCACTTGTTCACTTGGAACTGCCACAGTTCAAACAATATAACAATGCCAACATGAACAACAAGAAGCTTAACTTACTTTTATTGTCAGTCTGCTCTATTGTTTATGAGTCATAGCTAATGCTGCTTGTAGATACACCAGATTTTATTTATAATTCAAATGGGTTGATCCAGCCATGTTTATCACATACGTTTAATCAATGAATCATACCTTTATTTTGAAAATCTGTAATTAAATTAAAGGCCTATTTTAAAAACCTAGCAACAAAGCCTATGAAAATGCATTTAAAAGCCATAAAATATATTTTAAAAATAAAAAATTCAGTAAATAGCCACCAATGATTATTGAAAAGGCCCTATATATCAGACAATGTCAGAGATCATAAGCAATACCTACTGATCTGTTGGAAGAACAATGTACAATGAACTGTAAATTTATGTATAAACTGACATTGAAAACAACCAATGCAGGTTTAAAGAAGGTGACTAATACATTTTAAAATCTTTTTAAAAGCTATCTAGAAAATTACCTCCAGTATACATATACCG
Organism: Podarcis pityusensis; assembly: GCF_964106645.2. NCBI lineage: Eukaryota > Metazoa > Chordata > Lepidosauria > Squamata > Lacertidae > Podarcis > Podarcis pityusensis. The sequence continues at coordinate 65,160,608 of NC_138026.1, read as the reverse complement.
TATTTTTCGTTCTATAGGACGCACCGGTCCATAGGACGCACCTCGTTTTTTGGGGGGGGAAATGAATAAAAAAAATTATCCCCCCCCCCGCGGCTGCCGCCCCAAGCCTCGCGTGCTTCCGGCTGCAGGCTACCGCCCCAAGCCTCGCGCGCTCGGCGGGACCTCCCACCGGGCGCGCGAGGCTTGCAGACACTCGCCCGAAGCACGGGGAGCCCTCCGGAGGGCTCCCTGTGCTTCGGGCGACAGACTGCCGCCCCAAGCCTTGCGCGCTCGGCGGGACCTCCTGCCGGGCGCGCAAGGCTTGCAGACACTCGCCCGAAGCAAGGGGAGCCCTCCGGAGGGCTCCCCGTGCTTCGGGCGACAAGCTGCAGCCCCAAGCCTTGCGCGCTGGGGGGGACCTCCTGCCGGGCGCGCAAGGCTTGCAGACACTCGCCCGAAGCAAGGGGAGCCCTCCGGAGGGCTCCCCGTGCTTCGGGCGACAAGCTGCAGCCCCAAGCCTTGCGCGCTGGGCGGGACCTCCTGCCGGGCGCGCAAGGCTTGCAGACACTCGTCCGAAGCACGGGGAGCCCTCCGGAGGGCTCCCCGTGCTTCGGGCGACAAGCTGCCGCCCGAAGCCTCGCGCGCTCGGCGGGACCTCCTGCCGGGCGCGCAAGGCTTGCAGACACTCGCCCGAAGCACGGGGAGCCCTCCGGAGGGCTCCCCGTGCTTCGGGCGACAGGCTGCCGCCCCAAGCCTTGCGCGCTGGGCGGGACCTCCTGCCGGGCGCGCAAGGCTTGCAGACACTCGCCCGAAGCATGGGGAGCCCTCCGGAGGGCTCCCCGTGCTTCGGGCGACAGGCTGCTGCCCCAAGCCTCGCGCGCTCGGCGGGACCTCCTGCCGGGCGCGCAAGGCTTGCGGACACTCGCCGGGGCTGCAGGCTGCTGCCTGCAAGCCTTGTGAGCCCGCGGGAACTCCCACCGGGCTTGCAAGGCTTGCGGATAGCTTCCTGAAGCCTGGAGAGCGAGAGGGGTCGGTGCGCACCGATGCCTCTCGCTCTCCAGGCTTCAGCGAAAGCCTGCATTCGCTCCATAGGACGCACACACATTTCCCCTTCATTTTTGGAGGGGAAAAAGTGCGTCCTATGGAGCGAAAAATACGGTAAACACAAATAACAGCACTAACAATATCTAGTTTCCAGGCCTGGGAGATATGTACACTTGTTAACATGAGCTTTTTTGCCAATATCAGCTCTGCTGCATCGGAAATTCATTCTATAGTTCAACCTTTGCCAACCTGGTGCCCTCCAGGTGTATTGGATTACAACGACTATGGTAGCTGAGGCTAATGGGGAGCTGTAGTCCAAAATGTCTGGAGGGCATCAGGTTGGCAAACGCTAAATGAGAGCCACTTCACTGGGAGAAACGTCTTCCAGAAGACATACTGCATAATTGATCCAACTCTTGAATCAAATAAGTTAAAACTTTAATAAAAACTAATAAATGTGCTGTCTGCTACTACATACTGTTTCACAGCATGTTCACAGAATGCAAGGCTCAGTATAGAGGAAACAGCCAGGTGAAAGAAAAAATCATATTTTAAGAGAGAAGAAGCAAACACCTAGTAAAAGTAAAGAACTTATAGCACTTCAGAACAGCAGGTGTTCAACACTTCCTTTTGAGATTGTCATTTGCACTGGAATATTCCCTTCTTATAAATGCTTCAGATTTTTTGGCAACATAATACCATACAGCATAAATGATGGATTGCTATTGAATTCCTAGAGAATTAGTCTGGGACCATGTGAATACCAGAAGCAACCATCATGATTGATGTTAATGGAGTGAATAACAAAGACAAGTTATAATGATCTGGTACTTACTGAGCTAGATTTATTGGTCACCACACACCAGCCTGATGAATGTACTGGCAACATCATTTGTACTTGATGTTAAAGATAATAGGAAGTAGCGTTTTGTCAGGCATCTTGCATTAAGTAAATGAAATAAGCTTGGCCAAGAAAGAGTCTTTGGCTCAGATTTTTGTTTTTTAAGCCCAACCTAACTTAAGAACATTTGTGGAAGAGCCCTGTGCTATGGACAATCATCAATAATCAGCAAGCCTTAGAATCTACTAGAGTTTACATGAACATATTGACAAATGGGCAAAGGTGGGAATCTGATGTATAGTGGGGGCACCTCAGTGCTTTAATCTGATCTCTAGATGTGGAAAAAGAATTAGCATGATAAGGGCAACCTGCCTCTTGGAAGGATAGATGTTGAGGAGGGCTGCTATACATCATAAGACTGCTTCTAAGAGAAGGGTTATTATATTTTTAGCAAATCTAAAGCTAGAGTGCATCAAGTACCAGTTCTGAGATATTCTTACATGCCATTTGAACTTGTGCATTACTGCTGCTTTGTTGGGCCAATGTGAGGAAGAGGGAAATGTTAGCCTTCCATGCATACAGATTAGCCAGCGGGCCATCAGCAAAATATCTCCTGTATCAACCTGCCTGTGTATTAAGATTGTCAGGAGGCCATTCTCAGTGTGCCCATCTTTAGGAGAATTGCATTACATAGGTAAAAAATAATAATAAGAGTGTTCTCTGTGGTGGTGCCCCAACTGCGGAATGCCCTCTTGAGGGAGGTATGCTTTTTGGCACCAGGTAAAAACCTTTGTTTGTCCAGTCATTTTGGATTATGGTATTTTTAGCTAATTGAAAGCTTTTATTCCTCCTAATTGTACTGAATTTCTTGTTATGTTTCATATTGTATTTGGATATTTCATATTCCTTTCTATACCACTCTGCATCCATTTTTGGATGAAGAGTGTTTCATCTATTTTTGTTTCTGCTAAAGCAGGCTTCCTCAAACTCGGCCCTCCAGATGTTTATGGCCTACAACTCCCATGATCCCTAGCTAGCAGGACCATGCTAGTCGATGCTAGCATTTGTCCCAAGATACAGATAATAAAATGAAATATTGGACTTGGCTGGAAAGACATGCTTTTCTCATAATAGAGGAGGTAAAAAATAGAGAAAGGGTATTCCTCCTGTAAAAAGCTTTGCATGCTAAGCCCTGACTATACATAGATAAATAAATTAATTAATTAATAGAAAGACACCATTTGAGCTAATTCAAGACACAAGAGTCACTGTGTGGAAAGCCATTGCAAACATTAGCAGTTTATCTTTAAGACTTCAGCCGGAATAAGAAAGCCAGTCATGAAAAATTATGTGGAATATGATCTTACATTGCACTAACATATGTTTGGTTTGGATAGCATAAGAAATGCAAACAGGAATGGTAAGATCTAAGACTTGGTAAATACGATACAGATTTCTTTCTAATTGCTACACTGAAAACACCTGGATATAATTTATATATGGTACTGTAGTAAAGTTTCATCTCTCCAACAATAATCTGCACAGACCTTTCCAAAGTCAGAAACCTTTTCTAGCAGAGCTGAACTTGGACAATTGAAGAGACCATGTTTAACATACCCAACACAGAAGCTATTGTAGAATAAATGTAAACTACACAAAAATCTACACTTGTCTCGGTTAGCATTCATACCTTCTAACTTGTCCTCATTGTTCTCCATTAGAGATGGCAAGCTCACACCCACTGGCAAGCTCACTGGCTTGCCCAAACAATAACTTGTCTTGTTTTCCAAGACAATCTGGAAACAGGATATTAATAATAACATTTTTACCAATAATAGCATTATCCTTTCCATTTTCCTTTGAATTGTTTATGTCTATGTATACATAATGAAAAAGAAGTATATAAGTTGCTGTATATTACTTTCTTTAAAATACATGCAGCACCCTTAGCCCATCAGCTTCTTGAGTCCTCCAAATGCCCTGCACCCATTAAATACTTCCTGGCCAGTGGCAGCAAGAGGAGTGATGGCTATGCAGAATGCCAGGTCACTAGAAAGAAAGGGGAGAAAGGAACAGACCTTCCTCTTTCCCTATCACCATGTGCCACCCAACACTGCTAACCGGTAACTATTTTGAGGAAAGCAGGTAGGGTATTCTGGGGATCACACAAGGATGCTGGAATTCCTCATCTCTGGCTCCAATTATACTTCAAGTAAAAATAATAATATTGAGGCTTGTAAAGGTCACCTCTTCCTTAAGGTAAGTCTTATGTGCCTCTGAAGCTCATATCAAAGTCTGAGCTGAGCAAGCTCCACAGCCATTTCTACTCTCCCTTGATTATGCCTTCTTTATGTTCGCGACGAGAAGGCGGAAAATGAGGCGCAATGGCTGGCACAGCAGTAAGTTAAACTGCAAACCACGCCCCCTCCAAGCCGCCCGGTTGGGAGCTTACCTGTGGGCGTGGTGCACCAGCCAGGTGAGTGGGGCAGGGGGCGTAATGCCCCCTGAGTGATGCAGAAATCGCGTCCCGCCCACAACACCTCCCCTCTTGGATGAGGAGAGGCTTTAGTGTTTGCCACATGCCAATGTGCTGCCTAAACGTACGAGTTACATTTTATATTCTCACTTAATTGTCAGCAGTTCTTTTGTGAAAGTCTGCAGTAGTTGCATTTGGCTCATTGATCTTGAAAGGCTATACAGTGGTACCTCGAGTTACAAATGCCTCTGGTTGCAAACGCTTCAGGTTACAAACTCCGCTAACCTGGAAGAGTTACCTCGAGTTGAGAACTCTGCCCCAGTATGAGAATGGAAATCGTGTGCCGGTGGCACAGCGGCAGCAAGAGGCCCCATTAGCAAAAGCACGCTTCTAGTTAAGAACAGTTTCAGGTTAAGAACGGACCTCCAGAATGAATTAAGTTCATAACTAGAGGTACCTGGTAACTTAAACTGCCTGGTAATTAAACTGCACAGTATGAAAACACACACATTACTCATGTTGTTCCTTTTTTGCACTGAACACTCCCAGCCTTCATCTCCACTTCTATGACTCCATACATAATACCAAAAGGTTTAAATTTTACAGAATATCCTTGAATAGAAATATTGATAGTCAGCTTAATCTGAAGCTTAGAAAATAGCCCTACATAAATGTTGAACTACATTTGTTTTAGTTCTTTCATATTATACTATGAACACTCAAATTTCTCATCTGCATAAATAATTACAGAAACACAAATACAATAAATCACAATTCCAGTACCATATGAAGCATTTAGAAAAACCATGCTTTAACACGATCAGCTACAAAAAGCAACACAGTTGTTTCATTTTAGTGGTGGCACATGTTCATCTCAAGAGATATTCAACAGCCTCGTTAACTGTGTGTCTTTTGTACCAATGAGCTATGTACAGCAGCAAAATAAAAGGATATGAAAGCCCCAGAGCAACTTTTCTACCAAGAGGCAAGCCTAGAATCACTATAACAAAATTGTAATAAAAAAGAAAATAGGAAGCATGGTTTCTGAAGTAAGAGATAGTGCAAAAATTCTAGAAGATTCTTTTTTTAAAAAAGAAAAACATCTGGAAAACTTAGGCATAGCCTGAATGCCTGTTTGCTTCTATCAGCTGTTCCATCTGCTCACCAATTCCTGTGCTTCACAAGTTTAGGAGCAGCTGGGTTAGAACATAACATATGAATAAAAAAAAACCACCCCCACTTCAGAAAACACATACCAATATCCCGTTTTTCATAAACAGTGATGAGGCCCTCAAGAAGTTGCTGGGCTACAATTCCCATCATTCCTGACCATTGGCTATGGTGACTGGGGCTGATCAGAGTTCACTGGCAAGTTACTTGTTGCAAGCTGAGCCCCCACAACAGCTGTTTTGTGTGTGGGGGGGGTGTCCCCCATAACATTGTACTAATGGGAGTCTTCAAAGGCAGCCCCTTATACAATGCACTGCAGTAGCCCAGCGTGGAGGTAGCCTGGCCATATTTCCCATGCCTGGTAAAATCAGACCAGAAGGAGTCAGAACTGGCACACAGGCCTCAACTCAGATCAACATGTTTTTGCTTGGTTTGCCTCAGGACTGAATCATGTGATTATTGCTGCCAGTAGGCCAGTTTTCTTAAGAAGCCAGAATTCCAGCCAGATTTGTATTTAATACTTATTCTACGTATACATCTTTAGTGAGCCTTCAGTTTTAGTATGACCAAAAAAACTGTAAAATAAAAAAATCAATTACAATTACAGATAGTGCAGGCTGGCAAGGTGTCTTGCTTTATAACTCTGAAGCACTTTATGATTTTATTAGTTTCAGGGTTTGGTTGTTTAATAATCCGGCCTTCAACTACACAAAAAATTTGTATTTATTGCAATACTGATTGTTGCTTTGAGCTGTACTATGCTTATTCTGGCTTACATCTTCTCTTCCCTATCTGCACACATTCCCATACATTTGCTCGGGGTATCTGTGTCCCCCCCCCCCCCAATCTTCTGGAGCAGGTTTTGACAGTCTGCCGGGGTGGGGGGAGGGGGCTGTAAGGAAGAACCAAGTAAGGGAAAGTTTCATTGTGCAAATTGAACTTTCATGCACAAGCAAAAAAGGAGCACTGGACACCTCCCACTATTTTTGTTGTATCTATAAGCATGACAGGTTATAGATAGCAGGTCTTTGAAGTCAATGAAGTACTCCAGCCCAAGTCAAAGTCAAAGTCAAAACTGTTAGAAAGCATGTACCAAGAAATGTCAGGATAGATGCAGTCAGGGAATTTAAGATGTGCTTGCATTAAAAACATATGCTAAATGTGATTTGATCAGCCCCCTCCTCCCATACCTGCTGATTTGCCTCCCTTCTCTGGGGTGCCCAGCTAACTGGAGGCGTAAACAGCTGCACAACAGGGAAAGGTATACAATGGGATCAATGAATCCATCATGGGCCGCCCACTCCTTACCTGATTGGAAATGTAAACTGCTGAGGAACACATGGATCCATTCCTTAGAAAAATCCCTATTATAGTTTCATACATTCTACAGTGTAACAGAGGCATTATACAGTATCTCTCATATTCAACCTGCCTATAAAACTAAAACAGTCATCACCAATCATGAACAAAACTGATTTTTAAAAAAACTTTTAAGAACATTCGTATGAAAACGTCAAGTGTTTTAATTATATTATGGTCCAGTGGAAGGTTCAGCAATCTTGATATCTCTCCAAACTACTACAGGGGTTTCTTTGGGGGGGGAGGTGCAGTGATGTTCATTAAGATAAATGAACTGATGACATTTCTGCCAATTCTGGGCATTCTTAGAATTCCCACCTACAGGTTGTATCTAATGGTTTTCTCCATCAAAGGAGGCAATTTAATTTTTCTCCCCCTTTGGTGCACCACTACACAAATTTGTTGTCCTGGTTATCAAGATCTATACTAAGCATATTGAGAACACAGGTTAAATACCTGACCCCACTTACCTGGGTGCAAGCTCTGCTGAACTGATTAAGACTGGTTTCTGGAATTGTGCCGCTTCAAAAAAATGTGTACTGTACCGTGGTAGCTCGGGTTACATACGCTTCAGGTTACAGACTCCGCTAACCCAGAAATAGTACCTTGGGTTAAGTACTTTGCTTCAGGGTGAAAACAGAAATTGTGCTCCGGTGGCGCAGCAGCAGCAGCAGCAGCAGCAGCAGCAGGCCCCATTAGCTAAAGTGGTCTTCAGGTTAAGAACAGTTTCAGGTTAAGAACAGACCTCCAGAATGAATTAAGTTCTTAACCCGAGGTACCACTGTACTGGGAAGTATTATGATTAGTGTGCAACTACAGAAAACTGACATATGTAAATAATTTCCTCAAACTGTACTGTACATTCCTAACTGGCTTTAAGGCTACAGTAGTTTGTGTCCACTGGTGTTATGCACTTTGCAGATGAAGCCAGCTATTTACAATGCAGGGTGCAAGATTACTTGCTACCCAGCCTAATTCCAAAGACCTCAGGTTCCAGTAAGATATACATGCAAAGTAAACGTGGACTGGTTTTTACAGTCATTTTTTTTAATCAGAAAACAGATTTATCATATTTCTATCCCACTCTTTTCATTCTAACAACAACTCCATGTTGTTGGTAAGGCTCTGGCACAAGATCAGTCAAACCGATTATGGCAGAAATATGTTCCCTTAACTACCAACGTCATGAAACGCAGCTTCCGAAAACGCCTATTATCCAAATCACATAAAAATTTCTTATTAGCAGAACAGAAAGGGTACACAAACAAGAATTGTGCATTACAGCTCTGCTAGCTGCAATCCATCCACTTCCAGAAAGAGAGTTCCTGTGGAAATCCTTAACTGCTACAAAATTGGGTGTTACTGCCTAAAGGATATAAACAATGACATTCTGTTTAGCTTTTCAGCTTACAAAGTCAAAGGGGCTATACAATTCTGGAAGTAGAGAGACAAAAAGGCCGCATTTAAATAACATGAGTACGAGGAGTTAGAATAATTCACAAAAGTATAACTATGACTGGTAAATCAATTAATTTTTTTCTGTTGTTCTCTGAGGGCCTTAGGAGGTAGGAAGGCAGATATATTGAGGTTTATGGCCCAATAGCAACTAGGCCACATTACAGTAGTCTTGTTCAATCACTTAACTAATCAAGTGTTTATTTTATATTCAACCAACCAATAAACAATATATGTGAAAGGGTCTGGGGGCAGGAGTTCACAGCACCACTGCTTTACTGTGTTTGTTTGTTTCCTCCTCAAGTTCCAGCACTGGTTTCAGAATCTGGTAAGTTATCATATTAGCACCATTACTCTCAGGGAAGGGAGAGTTATGGAGGAGCTTCAGGATCCCAGGTAAGTGGGTTCTCTGGCTCTGGGACAAGCAGAAGCTCAACCTGCTTTCTGATAGGTAGGGGTATTGAATTTGTACTCAGTGATGACAGCTGTCTCCAATCCTAGCTTCACAGGCTTCTCTGATTATCCACCCAGATGTCGTTTCTGTCTAGACCGAATTCAGCGGAAAATATGGGATATAAATAATAATTAGGCTGCTGGTGTCCTCGGCCTGCCCCAAGTCAGCAAGCATGGGGTAGAACACCCATGGGATAGCCTTTGTCTCTCGCTTCTCTTCTCCTCTTGACCTCGCATTTCTCTACTCCCTATTGACACTACCCTCCATCCTCTCTCATACACCTCTTGCCCTTATTGCTCTCCCAGGGGGAGGCTTTCTGAAACCTCACACCTTCTCTGTAAAATTACTCCAGTATCACTTACTAGCCCTCCAGGGTCTTACCAGGGACCAGATAAAAGTTGTCCAGTGTTCACCGGTCCATCTTCCCCTGGACTTCCATGTCCTGTAAGTACTTCCTGCCTGTGAAGTTCTTTATTTCCCTTTCTCCTCATAGACAAGACAGACAGCTGTGGTTTCAATGAAACCAGTCTGTCATGAAGACACACTTTCCTGGTAGCAGCTGCCTCCCTCTCAGCGACAGTGTGGTGACCATAACACTGTTCAATTCCCACCTATTGCAGATCAATCAACAGCCTGGGCTTGCAATAGTTTGGGCTTACAGCTGAGCAGACAGCAGCATTGCACTTCCCCAACAGAAATTGCACACCAAGTGGGTAAGGTGTCTGTTCCTCGGATCAGCTGCCAGAAGGTCACATAAGCAGAGATAACAATATACAAAAATACCAGTGATACAAGGTCAAATCTCATGGATCTCAGTACAGTACTAGCATTTGGCTTTTTACTGTCCCAGCCAAGCAGAAAAAATCTTATGCACAAATACTATTCTATTTGGGAGGAATAATGCACCGTTATCCAGGGGGGTTCAGCTCATTTAATTAAAACAAGTACAATCACCCTCCTGTGGGCTTTAAACTGTGAATATCCATTTAAATATTATTTAGATGCATATCTTCTAAGTACTGGGGCCTGTGCTGAGCTTCATGTTTATATCAATTAGGGATATCAGCGGGCTAATAAAAGCTTTATGTCTTGCCAGTTTATAAGCCTTTCCACTCTTGGATCTGGAATTTTTATTCTTTTATGATCTTATATGCCCATATTGCTTCATCATGGCCAAAGTGCCTGTTGATGAGGCTAAACAGCCAGCTTTTTCTCAAGTAAATAGAATTTAATATCTCACTCTACCCACCAGCAGAAAAACATGCTGCATTTTTTTAAAAATGTAAAAAAGCAATCAGCACAGCATTGGACATGGCCCTGGTTTGCCTGAGGCTTTAAATCTATAGCAGCAGTCAAGAACTAGATAGGCTATGAGATCAATATAACACTGGGTGATGGACCACAGCGCCTCCCTTGATCGCTTTGCCTTGTACTGCAATTTCTTAATACAACCTTTCACCCATATCATGTAGCACTACCAGGTCCTGACTAATATTAGGCTCCAAAGGGGAAATGTACTGTAGATACTTTCCAGTTTTTCATCCCATGGATTGAGTTATGAAAGTGCAAAAACATGACACGTCTACAGTGGTTTGGATAAGAGAATAAGCAAAGGCTGAGGAGGCATCCTGGGTCAATACAAAAACAGGGCCTAATAGATGCTACTCACCAAGCACATACATAAGCGTTTAAAGTATGCGTTAATCCACATCATGACAGCAGATGTTTTGGAAAGCACACATATTTGAATCTCAGTCCTGATATCTCTTAAGCTACTCATAGTCACAGATGTGCACTGAACCATAAATAGATATCTCTGTTGTGAGTCGAGATTAGTGAAAATCTTTAAATCTTGATCATTTGAGAAGCTTACTATGTCCCTTGAACATTTCTGACTGTGTGTGCACATGTGCGCACACATTTATACTACTGTAATGGCGCCTTTTCACATTGCCTTCATAATTTGGCTCATTTCCATTATGCAAAAATGTATAGAAGATGACCTGGGCCACTTGGGAGGAGCCAATGCTGTCGCTGCTCTCCACACCTGTGCTGCTCTAGTTCCAGGAGGGGCAGTGCTGATAACAGTGATAAGCTGCAACACAGGGTTCTCCTACATGTCATTTCCCCCCTGCCTATGCTTTAAAAAAAGGCTTTTCAAAGTACTTATTGCTAATTTTAACTGCTGTTTTTGACGTTTTAATTTATTTTTTGCATTCACATTTTTATCTGTAAACTGCCCTGAAAACTGACATCAAAGGGCAGTATAGAATTTACATAAATAAATGCAATTAGCATACTGGGGCTGATCTGCAAGCGTTTTTACTGCATTCAAAGCAAACTACCCTTCCTCTTCCTGGAAGTTTTAAAAAATAGTAATAAATTCTGCAAGTTTGCAGCAGAAGCTGGTCATGGAAAGCACTGATTGATGGCATCCAACAGGTCACCAAGTAGCCTTCACCACTCAATTTCCAGAGTAGTACTGCATAATTTAAAAAGCTTCTTTTTATTTCCAAGCTAAGAGACGAATGTAAATATGTATAAGCGTTTTACATGACACTTTACAAATGTTCAGTGAAGGACAGGCAACCTGCCTTAAGCATTGGTGAAGAAAAAGGGGTAACAGCTGAAGCAGTGCTGGATGCATGTACATTTGTCAAACTGCAAAGCCAGGAAGAAAGCAGACTTACACCACAGCTGAGGGATCTGCTGTGGAGTTTTTTATTTTTAGAATTATGATTACATCAATTTTTATCCTTTAGTGTTTTAAACATTAGCCCTTTGTATAATGAATTAACCACAAAATCAAAGTTTAAAGAGATATTGGAAGCTCTCTAGTCCAATCTCCTGTTGTACAGTGCAGGAAGCAACAGCAGCAGCTTTGACAGTTATCTAACTTCCACTTAAATACATCCAGCAAAGGAGTGCCCACCACCTACTGAAGCAGGCTGCCCCCTGCCCAAGTTTCTCCAAACACTTACCTGAAGCCTGCTTCCCTGCCACTTCCACCCAGTATTTTTCCAGAGCAACAGAAAATTAATCTGGTCTATCTTCTATGTGACAGCCCTTCGGATATGTGAAGGTTACTATCATGTCTCCCCTTACTCTTCTTTTATAAAGGCTCAGTAAAACCAACTCTTTCAATAGCTCCTCATAGGATAGGCCTTGGTTTCCATCCATACCCCCCACCATTTTGATCATATTCCTCAGGACATGTTTCAGTTTAACAATATCCGTCTTTAAATGTCCAGCACTAGATGTGGCCAGGATAGCACAGAGCAGAACAATTGTTTTCCTTGATCTGGACACTATGCTTCTGTTACCTGTTTTATATGCGATATTATCATAAATTATCAGAAGTGTAAGGATCTCAAATACAGGTACATTTTGTGGTAATCAGACATGAAAGAAAAGCGAACCAAGTGAAATTGTTAGTAGCCAATACAGGCTATCAAGAACATTCAGAACCAGGATTTGAACTGCATTTCAAACAAACTCTTATAAATATGATTTTTTAGAATTTTACTACATCTTAAGTTTTTAACTTGGCACCCAAAACATCAAACAAGGATCCTATTTTCCTGTCACACCCAACTTGGAAAAAATATTTTTAATGTATTCATGGTGTTTCCTCTGTGAAATAGTTCTATAAAGTCTGTCATGATTTCTATTAATTTATCCAACAATAATACAATTACAAGAAATACTTCCTTAAATAAAGTATCAGTTTCCAATAAGACTGAAAATAAGATCACATTCTGAACCTCTCCTTGAGTTGTTGAATCAATAATTCTAAACAGGGCAAAAGAAAAATGCTTCTCTTAATACAAGAAAATTAAGACACATACACACATTTGGACTAAGCATCAAATATTCTGGAAGCACAACTTGTGCTTTTGATTTTAAGGTAAAAAGGTAAAGGTACCCCTGCCCGTACGGGCCAGTCTTGACAGACTCTAGGGTTGTGCGCTCATCTCACTCTATAGCCTTCCCGCTACTCTCCAACCTTCCTGTGGGCTTTTGCAGGAGATGGGGGAATTCCCCCACCTCCTGCAAAAGCAGGCAAAAGCCGCGCACTCGTTAAATGGGCTCCGTGGCTTCTGCTGGCTTTTCTACGAGGGGGGGGGAATTCCCCCACCTCCTAGAAAAGCCCGCAGGAGCCGCACACCCTTTAAAGAGCGCACCGCTCTTGGGGGCTTTTCCTCGAGGAGGGAGAAGGGACTGACTGGCCGTTTCAGTCCCTTCTCCTTCCTGGTCGAAAAGCTCGCAGGAGTCACGCTGGGCTCCTGTGGGCTTTTGCGGGAGGTGGGGGAATTCCGCCACCTCCCACAAAAGCAGGGAGAAGGTCTTGGAGTAGCGCACAGGCTGCGTGCAACCTGTCCACTGCTCCCAGAGCTGCGGGGGGGGGGGATCATATTTTTTTACTTGATTTCCCCCCCCTGAAAACTAGGTGCGTCCTATTGGCCGGTGCGTCCTATAGGGCGAAAAATACGGTAAATATACTTTGTTCAAAATGAAATGTGCTTCATTCCATTTCTACCATTTTAAAAATTGTTCCATTACTGGTAAGGCCTCAAGGACTATTTTTTAAAAAAACATATGTTCTTTCCCTATGAACAAAGACACTTTTGTCATGGTGGTGTGTTAAAATCTTCATTAGGCCCAGCTGCTTCTAAGGCATGGAAACAATTTTTGGCTCTTCTGACATTAAACGGGAGATGTACTTATATCAGGAAACACCTACATGTGCATTAGCCATCCTACTCCTTACAAACAGGGAATGGTATTTTGCTTAAGGATGATATACTTTAAATCCAATTTACCCCACTCCCACCCTGTTATCCTTTGCCATCATTTAACCAGAACTGCATCCCACCTTTGTTGCACCTTTGCCAGCTATCCTCCGACTTGTTATATGAATTGTGACATACTTTGGACAGCTTCTTAGCATCCTTTGGTTAGGGAAGATTGATGGAGATCCATAACACCAAGAGGAGTTTGGATTTGATATCCTGCTTTATCACTATCCTAAGGAGTCTCAAAGCGGCTAACATTCTCCTTTCCCTTCCTCCCCCACAACAAAACACTCTGTGAGGTGAGTGGGGCTGAGAGACTTCGGAGAAGTGTGACTGGCCCAAGGTCGCCCAGCAGCTGCATGTGGAGGAGCGGAGACGCGAACCCGGTTCCCCAGATTACGAGTCTACCACTCTTAACCACTACACCACACTGGCTCTCAAGGCCTTTTCTGTGACAGCCTCCAACTTTATGAAAAGTTTTTTTTTTTAAATGAAAGCAAAGAACCAAGCAAACAGGGAAACTAGCAAGTGTGAAAGTTTGGGGAGGGGGCAGGAAAAAAATAATCAGAAACATTGGACAACTTTAGCTATAATCCAGTCAGCACTCACCAGATGAGATCATAACTGAAAGGAGTAATTACTTTTTAATAAATATTTAAATTTATTACCATTATTTTATTGCAGAATTTATTGTAATTTTATTACAATGAATGTTGCTTTCATAAATCTCTTCACTTTTAACCACCTCAAGTTTCTTCTGTTTTTATATGATAGTGATAATTATCTATTGTTTTTAAGCCTAGATACTAAAACCTGCCTTTGTTTACTAGTATTTTTATTTTGATATTCAGCTTTCTTTCTTTCTCCCAGCTGTACCAATTGGCAAAAACTAATTGGGGACCATGAAGGGACGCGGGTGGCGCTGTGAGTTAAACCAGAGCCTAGGACTTGCTGATCAGAAGGTCAGCGGTTCGAATCCCCGCGATGGAGTAAGCTCCTGTTGCTCGGTCCCTGCTCCTGCCAACCTAGCAGTTCGAAAGCACATCAAAGTGCAAGTAGATAAATAGGTACCACTCCTGCGGGAAGGTAAACAGCGTTTCCATGCGCTGCTCTGGTTTGCCAGAAGCGGCTTAGTCATGCTGGCCACATGACCCAGAAGCTGTACGCCGGCTCCCTCGGCCAATAAAGAAAGATGAGCGTTGCAACCCCCGAGTCGGCCACGACTGAACCTAATGGCCAGGGGTCCCTTTACCTTTACCTAATTGGGGACCATAGGGCACAGAAGCTTGTAGTCTATCACTAATGCTAGGCATATTTTATCATTGTTTGAATAAAACTATAGCATTTATACTTTTATATTTCATGAAATACCTAACAGTACAATACTACGAAACATTTCATGTACTTGTAGTAAGTTTGGGTTTGTAAATAATCAAACAATCCTAAGCACACTTACTAGTGAACACTGTGGACCTTACTTCTGAGTAAGCATATCTAAGTGTGTGATGAGTATTGCATATATGGCATATATTCCAATCTTTCTGGGGGTATTTTTTTTCTGTGGAGGAATGTAAAATTTTTACCCTATAGCTTTCAGGTTTCCATGCATTTTACACCTCTAAACAGGTTGACAAACCAAGATAGTTGGAGCCATTCAAAGTCAGAATCCAGTAGTTTCCTCCTCAAGGAAAGAGGGGGCGAGATGGGGGAAGCAATGTTGTAGGTTAGGAGAACAATGTTGCCCTTCCTCTTCCACCACCCTACAGTTTTGAATGATTCAACCCAAGGGCACCAGTGTGCACACCATGGTTTGAGTTCCAGTGCACCCTGAAAGCATTTGAAACGACTCATTTATTTTGGGTGTTTCATTTTAGGGCTGAAATCCTACCTCTGCCATTGACTCGTTTTCTTGGTCTTAAGTAAGACAACTTGTTGCCTTCTACTGCATTACTCAGTTTTCAACATCATCATCTGCAGAAAGCTTAGGTAAAGGGACCCTTGACCATTAAGTCCAGTCGTGACCGACTCTGGGGTTGCGGCACTCATCTCGCTATATTGGCCGAGGGAGCTGGCGTACAGCTTCCGGGTCATGCGGCCAGCATGACTAAGCCGCTTCTGGCGAACCAGAGCAGCGCACGGAAATGCCATTTACCTTCCCGCCGGAGCGGTACCTATTTATCTACTTGCACTTTGACGTGCTTTCAAGCTGCTAGGTTGGCAGGAGCAGGGACCAAGCAACGGGAGCTCACCCCATCGCGGGATTCGAACCGCCGACCTTCTGATCGGCAAGTCCTAGGCTCTGTGGTTTAACCCACAGTGCCATCCGCGTCCCGCAGAAAGCTTACAAATGGCATAAAGACATCATCGTATTCATCCCATGATAAAGTAGTGACAGGTATAAAATTCTGAACATGGAGGTTCAATTTAGTTATCATGGATGGAAATGGAAGGGTCAGGGAGGTGGAGTTTTGTTGGCTGTAAGGGAACGGCTGGACGAGGATGGACTCGGTGGGCTTCCACTTTCTGGAGGCACTAACTGCCACTGGGTATGTCTTTAATTTCAATTGTGTGACAGCAAAATCTCATGAGTTGCTGGAATGTAACATCTTTGTTTTCCTAATTCCCCTTGTAGAATTCAAAAAACGTCATTTACTTTTCTTTGACATGAAAAACAACAATTTAAACCATAGATACTAATACATTCTTAACAGCCGGATTGTTTTACAGCCAAGTAAGACTCTACAAAAACACCTGCACTCATGAGATTGGTTTGTTTGTTTTTTAAAGCAGAACATACCTGGCTCTCTGATGCAAAGCCATTCAAAAGGGGCATCACAAAAAGCAAATCAGACTTTTATATTAAATGATTGAGCTCTGTTCAAAGAAAGATGTTTGGTTGAAACATTTGCGTTATGGAAGGAAAAGGCTTGTATCAAATATTATCTCATTCAACTGTTGGGCCCTAGAAAGAGATTAAGACAGTCTTGGAAATAAGTGTTAAGAGGTGGCTCACACTGTCTCCTGCATACTCTTTCTCCTTCAGCTTCTGCCAATTTGAGAAAGTGTCTCTTACCAGTTACTGGAGAGCACAACCATGTGTGTTTGGTTTGATCCAGCAAGGCTATTCATATGTTCCTACAAAAGGCAAAAGAGAGGAAGTGCTCACACTGGACCAGGGAGGGGCGGTTTCAGCTGCAATGCTTATTTTATTCTCCACAGTTGAATGAAATGCTTAACTGTTCAGCTAGGTTAGTGTGAGTGAATTCAACATTTAAGAAAACAAGGGAAAATGTAGTTAGCTTAACAACGGAAGGAAAAATTCATACCTGCACAACTTGAACCCCAACCATAAATATCTAGCCTGCACTTAAGTTTTTAATTGGCTTATATTCTTGTTTTAAATCTAGAATTCCCAAAGTCCCAATTGTTTTTCTATGTACTTTACTTGAATAAACTGCATTAAGCTGGGAATTATGTATAGTAAACAGTAGTGATCTGAAGACTCGTGTGCATGTGTGGAATGCACTTTGACAGAGGCTCATTTCCACACAGCCCTCAGCTGTACACCTCCCCACATCACATGCAGTTCTGGAGGTCTCTTAAACCTCATGACTGGCCTTTTGGGAAACACAAGGAAGTCTGTCAAGAACAGTGGAATACAAATGCCACATACAGCTCTCTGGGTGTTAATCAATTGTTTAAAATCCATATGTTTGGACTGTCTTAGGAGACAATGGGACAGTGCACCTTTATGGGTAAGGTCAAACTACTGGAGAATTACCAGCACCTCTATAACCATCACCTGTGGTTATAGACTGAGAGCTTAATGCTTCTCCAAACTAAAGACAGTGAGGAAAGGGTTCTGCAGCAGGATCAAGATTAAATTAATTTTGGTTTGGGTGTAGCTAATGTGAATTCTACTGAAGATTTCGCTTAGCTATGGATTTGCTTTAAGAAAAAGCAACACTCATCTCCCAGGTATCTTCCTGGATCTATACAAGGGTGTCTTCCAGCAATCATCCAGCTTTTATAAAAAGGTAACTTTTGGGGAGATGTGGGACAAAACCTCAATCTAACCGCCAGCGTTCGAAATTAGCTGGGCGCCAGTCGCATTTTGCCTGGAGATGTTCAGGGACCACCCTTGGTGCCTAACATTTCCACCTGCCGGGCTACAGTCAGCTGGTCTGCTGGGCACAGCGGCAGCAAAAGACATGCATCATTTGCTGCCATGCTACCCCCACCTGAATTGCCCAGCAGCGAAGGAGCAAAAGATGTGTATTATTATTTTTTGCTGCTGGGTGAATGTGTTTGGCGGGGTATGGCGGTAGCAAAAGACACCTCTTTGCTGCCATGCTTCCCTGTAGACCCCTGATTTGCCTGGCAGCTTTCTTTCCCCCCTGCAGGGCTGAAAAAAAAATGGTGCCTAGACCTTTTGTTTTGGTGTCCACAACCTAGGTCCTGGAAGCCACATGGCTCCTATCCTAGTTTCTAACACAACACTGCTGACTGTTAAAAAAAATGTGGGTAGGAATGCTACAACATATGACAAAGTTATGTGTGCCAATAGTTAATATTCCTGATGCATATGTAAGCTGGCATTATTCACCTCAATACAGAGAAACTGTTCTTTTACATACTGCTAGCAATAGCCAACTAAACCATAATGAACTTATGCTTTTTGTTCACTTAGCATAGTTTTGCAAGCCTAAAGCAGACTATCCCAAAACGTTCTTCTTAAGAAATAAAATAAAATTGTATTTTCCAATTAAGGCTCGTAAATATTATATATACATATACTTAAAGTATATTATTCACAAATCCATCCAAATAAAGATATCTAGCATCAGAAAGAAATTCTTACAGAAAATTTTTCTAAAGCATTTTATATTATAAGCAGAATTTCTTGTCCAACACTTTTCAGTATTACTTATAAAAAACAGGAATAATCATCTAGAAAGTTCTGCTGCACATATCACACTGAAAAGAATGTTAGCAGGGTTATTCCTATTGCTGTAATAGGAATTCGTAAAATTACACTTGCACCAGAGAAATGTAATTCTAATTTTAGTTTTGTTATGAAACAGAAACCCCACTGGCTTCTTTGAACATATATAATTTATTCTGATCAAAAGATCAAGAATGCAAAGTAGGATACATTTCAGATTCCCTACAAAGATTAAACTTCATAACTACAACTTGCACTAAACGAGTTACAAGACTGAGAGCAAAAAATGCGTAAGCGTATACTATAAAGCAAAGCTTTCAAAACTGTGTGTCGCAACACGTTCGTGTGTCAGCTGCAGTGTGTAGGTGTGTCGCGCGAACGCTCCCCACATTGCTCCCGGAGCTGGAAAGGGGTTAGTTTAGCCTCTGGTTTGCTAGTAAAACTGAATTACTGAGCTGCGAAATGATGCAAAACTGACTGTGCCGCGAAATGATGCATGTCTAAAAAGTGTGCCACCAACATGAAAGGTTTGGAAAGCTCTGCTATAAAGTCTACACACACAGAGTACGCATGTATGGAAGATTAGTAGAACACTACAGCAGGATGGTTTTTTAAAAAAACAATTAATTCTCTATCGACCCAATTAATAACCAGGAAAACTACTCTTACATGCTTACATTCTAATGCAATGACTAGTACTGAAATATTTCATGAGGTTAATTAGCTAGGACAAGCAACAGGACAGTCATTTCCAGTTCAGCAAATCCAAATGCTGACTCTCATTCCTGCATATATTTCATCTGTAGTAAGCAAATGTTTTTAAACTGTCATAAATGCACAACCTTCATGACACCCAGAGCAAAAAAAAATCTCATTATTATTCCCATTATTATTACTACGGGGGGGGGGGGGAAATCTGACTGAAATCAGTGAAGAACTGTATTGGCTCTATTTCCACTGCCAGCTTTCATAACTGCAATTTAACATAATACCATAATCAGCATCTCCTATTGTATCCTAGGATTTTTAAAAAATGTAATATTCAAAATATGCCTGGTAAAAGTTTTTGCATAGACCAAAACCAAGGGAAGATTTGATCCACAACAATTTCCTGAAAAAATGTAGGTTTCCAAATGAGATCTTTGCAAAGTTCTCTTTTACTGCTGACCCTCTCATAGTAAATGTCTGTCAAAGTCAAAGCTCCCCTAACCCATAATACCTGCTGAATAAGAAGAGCACTTTCCCACCACTCCTTATGCCCCTACAGATGCTCCCACAGACATGAGCATAAAGACTTCTCTCTTTGTTTGTTTCTAAAGTGATAAAAGTGCAGGCAAAGGAGATGTTTAGCTATTCCATCATTTTAAAGCTGAAACACTCTACATCACTGAATCTTCACACTGAATTACCAGCTATAATGACTCATTTTGCCCCGGCAACTGCACTATGAAACTGGCAAAACTAAGGTTGCTGTTTTCTCTGCTACATTAACTTTCTCCAGACACCCAGTTAAACTCTGTTTGTCTCACCTTGTACATCTCCCACAGTACCAAAATTTGCCAGAAATTGCACTCCGTGTAACCTCATCCATAGTCAACTATTTTCGTTTTTTTAAAAAAACAATAAAAAGCAGAGGAAATAAATCCCATTGCTGTTGTCGTAGTTCAACATATGAATGAATACATGTATTAATAATGTGGAATGTAAGGAATTAATGCATTGATTGCTGCTTGTCCCCACCTGCCTCAAGCAACAGTGCCTGGTACCAGTGTCCCTTGTTTCTCTCCTTATCCCTGGCTTGCCTTTCTTTTTTTAGGGTTTTTTTTACCTTCTTTCCTTCCTCCTTCCTCCCCTTCTCCTTTCCCCTATTATCTGGGTCTCCTTTTTTTGAGTGCTAGACCATGATCTGAAGAAACATGGAGGCCAACACCTCACTGAAACTAAGCAAGTCTGATCAGTACCTGGATGGGAGATCACATGAGAATCCCATGTACACCACTTTCAGTTCCACTGATGAAGAAAGGTGGGGTATAAAAATAATAAATACGTAATATTAATACATTTGTGGGGGGGAGAGATGGAAATGGAGGCCTATTGTGGGTATGAACTTTGTAACAAAGGTTGATACTGAGCATAAAGGAGATAATTCTGAGTTACTTGCTTGTTGAGATTACTGTATGTAGCACACACAGTTTTACAAAAAACAACTACTAATAACAACAACAACCTTTGAAATCTATGATAACTGTAAATTGAAATAAAGGCAAATCAAGTTCAGATACATAGAACAGAAACTCTCACTTCTGTAAAACCTGTGACATTTTCTGGAGCTATTTATTCTACCTAAAACTTTTCAGTAGAACAGATTCATTCTTCCCAAATCTTCAGACAATCATGTGGGGATAGTTTGGGAGTTCTCCTGGATACAACACTGGATGCTCAGGCGGCCACAGTGGCAAGCAGTGCTAACTAACGCCTAGCTTCAACTGATGCCCAAGATACACTGTTAGATAACTTGGTTACAGAGGTCTAGGCAGAGGCGGTTTTAAGGTAGCATGTCCAGTGTGGTCGCACTGGGCACCACCCTGCAGGGGGCACCAAAACAATGCTGTAGAACTGAGCAGGCAGGACCACTGAATTTTAGCGTTGCACAGCGCACCACTGAAATATGAGAGCCCAAAGCCAGTGGACCAGTGGTGATTGGTCCATGCTCTGATAACCTCAAAATTGGATTCCTGTATTTTGCTGTAAGTGGGGTTGTCCTTGAAGAAAGTACTGAAGATGCGGTTGGCACATAATATTGCTGCCCATTTCCTATCTGAGGCAGCAAAGTGGAATTCCCTAACACCAATCTTGCAGGTGCTGCACTGCACTGCACTGGCTGTTCTGTAAGCTATTGGGCACAATTCCAGGTATTGGTACAGTATTTGAATATAAATCTAAATGATTCAGGGCCTCCGAGCTTGAGGAAGTATCTCACTCAGTACCACCCAACGTGGGCTTTTAAGATGCGCTGGAGAGGCTCTGCTAGTAATGCCTTCGTTCAGTAAGCCCTCAGCAGCAGCAACTCACTTGTGGAACTCTCTTCTAGTGCATATTCAGATTGCTATACCCATTTGAGCATCAACTTATTTATATTAGCCTTCAGAGCATGAGAAGGGTGGTTCTGTTGATATATTTTATTGTGCTGTTGACTGCTTTGGATTGTGATAATTGTATCATACTGCTTAATTCATTTTTAATGTGTTGTTTACACTATTTTTATTGTTTTATTTTATGTCTATTGTTAACCACTCTTCCTTTTGAGGATAAAGGGGTTATAAGCAATAAATAATAATACCTAGGAATGCATATAATTTAATTAGCCTGAGGTCACAAGGCTAAATACTACTCTAACAGTTTGAAACACTGGGGGGGGGGGCAATCCAATTATTGTTCTTTTTCTTATTATTTTTCTTACAGTTAACTGTCAGTAAACAGTTTCGATCACAACAGTTCTACTCTCCTTTTGCTTGTCTGCCAATAAACACTTTAAAAATACTGAAAGAGTTAAGTTTTCCATTAGTCAGGTCTAGCCCCATTCCGCAACTGGTGTGGTTAAAGTAGTTGAACTAATTAAATTCAGGGCATGTATGGTGTAGCTGAACATTTTTGATCCGCCGTAGCTATTGAATTATTGAACCTCAGGGGAGGGAGGAAGAGAATGAGCAACATGAAAGGAGTATTAGAAATATTTAATTCTCTGCATGCATACACCATAGAAGACCTGATAAATCACTCTACAGTTCTCTCTCTTAAAAAAAAGTGTGTGAAATCCAAAGTCACAGTTAAAAATATTGGTTCAGGCAAAGTTGAAACTGCACAAGTTTAACAAACCACAGGTTCTCCTCAATACATCATACATTAAGAGGCAGAGAAAAAAGTAGCAGAATTTACACATCAGCTTGGGAAAGGAGGTTCAATCATGCAATACAGTATCTATTTGATAGGTATGCAAAATTCACTGGTGGAAATTACACTTTTACCACTGAAATTAAATCCCCAAGGATACCTGACAGATTACAAGCAGGCACATTGCTCATAATCATATTCAGAAACCGTGATTAGGCTGAGATGAAAGTGATCGTCCAAAAAGCCAAAAACAGCACCACCTCAACATTCAATTCTTCCAACAAATGGAGACCTAAGCCTAAAGAATAGCCGGGACAAGCAAACCAACAGGGAGCAGAATAGTAAAGCAGGTGCTTGTAATGTAATGTTGATTTCATCTGACTAACTTTTTACAACAGGTGCTATTCAAGGGGGGGGGGGGGAGGCAATTTGGGTCGTAAAGGGCTCACGACTTAGCACAGGCTCAAGAAACCCCATTGGATCCTTCTCCGTAAACAACCCGTGGATTCCTTTCTTAAGTTTTGCTCCGCAAAAGAGGAACTTTTGCACTGAGTCGCCCCAAGAATGACTTTCAGGAGATGTCAAAGCCACCAGCCTCACAGCCAAGGCTGGGTAGCTTTCGAGCCCCCTCTCCACTTCTCCCAATCCACCCAAACCAGTCACTCACCAGTATCCCCATGACATCCGTCCAGAGTCTGGAGAAACTCTCGGGCATGCTGCTGTCCTCCTGGGGTTCGGCGCCGGCGGCTTGTTCCTCCTCCATAGTCGCCTCCTCGGAAAGCAAAGCTCAAGGCGCGCTCCCCACCGGACCGAGACTCTAGCCAAGGGCGACGCTGCCCGCCTCACGCCCCGCCGCCGGCTCAAGCCCTGCGCTCAAGCCAGACCCGCCGCCGCCGCCGCCGCCCGGCTACTCCATCATGCCGCCTCTGCCTTCGCCTTCCCGCCAGGCTCCAGCCCCAGAAGAGAGCAGAGGAGGCGCCCGACGCTTCCCTCCTGCAGCTCCTTCCCGGGCTCAACTCTTGGCACGTCTAGAAACTGCCATGCCCCGCACAAACTTTGCCTGCTTGGAGCCGTGAGCAACAGGGTGGCAAAGCAAAGCTGGCCGTGACCACCTTTCCCTCGCGCAGGGGTGCTCCAGAGAGTCGCGGTCGCCTCTTTGGGGAGAGGGAATCGCTTCCCACAGGCCCAAAATACATCTGGCACCAAAGGAAGTCTTTCGGTAAGGTTCCCCCTCCTCAAATCAGGAGCCAGCGCTGAGTTTTCAGTTCGTAGGTAACTCTAATTCTCTGCCTCCCCCCTTTCCCTCTACATGGGCTCTCCCATCTCCACATGACTGCTCTCTCTGTCTCTCTCCAGAGAAAAGAGCTTTTAGCAACAAAAGGTGCTCTGATGTCAGCCCCTTTCGCATGGCAATGAGCCCCAGACAGGCGAACAAATCGCCTGT
The DNA here is from genome assembly GCF_964106645.2 of Podarcis pityusensis. Classification (NCBI taxonomy): domain Eukaryota; kingdom Metazoa; phylum Chordata; class Lepidosauria; order Squamata; family Lacertidae; genus Podarcis; species Podarcis pityusensis. The sequence continues at coordinate 65,136,754 of NC_138026.1, read as the reverse complement.
TGAAAGAGCAGCCTCGCTGAAGGTTCTGGCCGACTGGCCCAAGTTCTCCAGTCGCACCACGCAGACACGCACTTAACACACTCGCCACTCAACAGGGTTAATGTTTAAGCCAACCCAGCTTCCCGCAAGGATTTCAGGAATGCCCTCTTTAAGGTTTCCTTTCCTCCTCCTTTTAGGAACCCTTTTACTTGAGTCTGGCAGCCTAAATTTCCACCCACCTCTGTCAGAAAAACAAGCTCATGAAACTTAGGCTGAAAGCCTTGCACTTTTTTTCTGTGTGCCCACCATGATATTGGCTCGGTTTCTTTACACAGGCACATTCTGTAGCAGGGTCTCTCACGTTTCAGCATCCCAGCAAACTAGCAAGTCTCCTTGAGAAATAATAGTGCGTGTTTTTGGAGCAATTTTTTTTACTGCTGCACAATAAAGGTAATTTTATACTTTGATCAGAGGTAAAGCTGTACTGCGAATCACAACTTCCTGATGTTTGTGGCTGTATCATCATCATCATCATCATATGTGTGATACATGCGAACATGTATGCACACTAAAGTTGTCCTTGAAACATTTTAGGTGCGTGCCTAAATGCAATGAGTAGCTTATGCATATGTTTTTGATAGTAGTGCTATCAAGCTCATAGCAGCTGGCTCTGCCTCCACCAGCACACCTGACTTCTGTGCACTGGAAAGCATGTGTGTATATTTACATTTGTATGTAGATGCCAATGCACGTAGGCTCTAATCACATATAAGTGAAGCCTAAACATGCTGGGGGGGGTCACTATGCACATGTGCCATGCACATGTAAGCGGGGGGGGGGGAGAGAGAGAATCAGCCAACATTATAATGATATGCACATTCCCCTAATGTAGGAATGTCTGCATAAGGCCTGAGAAGTGGCGCAAAGCAGAGCACGCACACAGATGTTTTATGTTAAGACTAAGTCATCCCCCATCTCATTTGTGACATCTGCTTCTTCTACTTACTATAATGGACTAGCACCCACCATCATATGCGTTACTACGGTTTCTCCTACGGGAGCTGGGAATGCAGAATGGTAGCCTGGAGAGGGGACTCACAACATGATGACACAAATCTACATATAGGTAATATGTCTAAGTCAGTAATTACTATTCATATACATTCAGAAGTTTTATTCATTCCTTGGGAAGGTGACTTTTCCAGCTTGAATTGTTCAACCAGGACTCAAACAATAAGGTTTTAGGTACATACAGTATATGAATTGACAGTATATGTCGCTAACAGAAAAGTCACCACATTACCATGATCCAGTGTTAACAACTGGGAAGATATTGTCCACCCAGCTCTAGTTCTTGTGTTCTGAAGTCATGTAACACAGGGTTGTTGTGAGGATATGAGGAACAGAAAACCATATACACCACCTTGAGCTCCGTTGAGGAAAAGGTGGTACATAAATGTAATAAATAAATATTAAAAACCCCTCAGTACTCATTCGCCACAAGCAAAACACTATACTCATGAACATGCCTGTTCACAGAAGCTATTTGAAAGACAAATATTTCTGCAGCCCAACGACATCAAAGAATGTGTCTTCTCTCCCATGATTAATTAATTTTTCTCTTAATGTGCATTTCCTTAAGCATTTACCCTGGGACAATATAGACTGAATACAGCTCAGTCAATAGTGCATGCGACTCTTAATCTCAAGGTTGTGGGTTCAAGCCCCAAGTTGGGCAAAACATTCCTGCATGGCAGGGGGTTGGACTAGATGACCCTTGTGATTACTTCCAACTCTGCAATTCTATGAATACAGTGGGACCTCTGGTTAAGAACTTAATTCGTTCTGGAGGTCCGTTCTTAACCTGAAACTGTTCTTAACGTGAGGTACCCCTTTAGCTAATGGGACCTCCCGCCGCTTCCGTGCGACTTCTGTTCTTATCCTGAAGTAAAGTTCTTAACCCAAGGTACTACTTCTGGGTTAGAAGAGTCTGTAACCTGAAGCGTTTGTAACCCGAAGCATTTGTAACCTGAGGTCCCACAGTGGCTTCGGTCCTTACAGCCACAGCAGGCTTTGTAACTGGCCAACAGTTTGACTTTACCCCTGAAGGTGAACTCTTCCATTGTCTCCCAAGACAGATAGATGCCAACAACAATAACAACATGTTCAAGAAAACTCATAGTGGATTTTGTGAATGAGCCAACAGAACCAACAAAGGTGGTGGTGGTTGAAGAACCCCACAATTACTTGTTTGTGCAGACCAGGGTGGCAAACAAAGCCCCAATGAAAATGTTCAGAGGGAGGAAGAAAAGAAACTATTGTTAAACACAGCTACTTTATAATACAGAGGGCTTCAGAAATTACACAAGTGAAGCAAACAAGCCAAACACCCCAATTCCTAACCATGTTTATTTGGCTTCCAAGCAATTATGCTTAGGATAGCAGCCTAACGATAGCAACATTTTATTCACTTCTTTTTCTCTCCCTTTTTCTGGAGGGGCAGTCATGTCAGTCTCTTACAGGGAAAAAAAAAACAGTCCTGTGGCACTTTTAAGACTAACAACATTATCATGGCATAAACTTTCATGGATTCACACCCACTCTGTCAGATGCATAAACTGAAATCCCTTTCTGGTGAATTATAGCCACACAAATGCCTTAGGAAGGGGGAGTGTGATGATCTATTATGCAATTTTTAAAAACAGTTGTTTATGGAAGCAAACAGTTCTTTATAAATAAAATATCTCCCAGGCTACATGGGAGAGGGATTTTTTAGGTTATGGTTTGAAATTAGACAGAATTCAGACACATTATGCTAAACTACTGTGGTATGGTCAGTCTCTACTTCCTGTCTCAACTCCCACCAAGACTCAAAATATCTGGATGTTTACACATAGTTCTACCATTTGCATTTCAATTAAATGGTCATCAGTAGGCGTTGACACTAAACAAACACTTAATCTAATCAGGAAGTTTGCACTTTCTAAAGCTGATGTTTCAGATATACAGTGAACTTCACAGAATTACAAGGAATAGCACTGTGAGTTCTTTTACATGAGCAAAATATACCCACTGTTCTTTCCTTGCTGATCTGGTCCTTCCATTGCTGCTAACACTCTTAACTGTTTTATACTCTGGGCAGTCTTTTAAAAGCAGCCACTCACATGTATAATGCAGACAAAAGCCAAAAATTGTACATGGACATGCCATTCATAAATGATACTATGCACACAAGTGAGGAAGCAAGTGCATGGTGTGGAGTGACATGTGTTGTTCTCTAATTCAGTACCAAACATAACACAATTTCTCCAACCCTGTCCATTTATTGTTTCCCGCCACTTAAGCATTTCTTCCGTCTGACACTTAAAGTGCGGTCCTATGCTTCTTTGGAGGATATATGTATGGCGAGCCTCTATGTTACCTTGCACCAGCGCCATCCTCATCCTATCAGCCATCATCCTGTAATGGTGTGGCTATGTAGCTCTGCACAAGACTGAGGCAGCAAAACTGCCACTGTACAAATGTACAACACAAAGCTTTGCATGACCAAGCAGTGGTCAGAAGCATGTACTGTGGGAGAAACATATTAGTCACCATTCTATCAATATTATCAAGCCTAGGGCCCCTCTTTGTGGTAGTTCCAACACTGCACCCAGAAAACATAACTGTAATTCAAAACTCAGTAATTTACTACATGACAAGCTCCAGGGAATCTCTATCAGCATACACACTACACTGAGTGCTTAGAAGCCCCTTGAGACAGCACGCGGCCACTCCACCCTGCAGATGAGTCAGGTAAACAGGCTGGATCCCAAATAACAGGAAGGGGGTCATCATAATACAAGCATCTTTGCCAGACAGTATCTAGCCCAGACTTGCTGAAGCATGCTCAGCATGGAAAACCTTTCTGCTTCTGGCAACTTTCAGGCTGGCTGTAGAGTACTTGCCAAAACACAGGACAATCAGAAAGAAAGTTGAACGCTTATATCAGGAGTGTTCTGCTATACACAGGAGTGTATAGCTATTATGGGCAAAAGAGAGCTACACTAAAAAACAAAAAGAGAACTACACTTGAAAACAAAAAGAGAAGAGAAGCATCTTGCTTTCCTGTGGTGATTGTTGTTTTGATGTCATTGATATGCACTCTTAACTGGAGCTGGGCACTTTATGTAGTTTACCTTAAAGAATAGACCAAAGTAAAGCATTAGTCCAAAGCAGGCATAGGCAAACTCGGCCCTCCAAATGTTTTGGGACTACAACTCCCATCATCCCTAACCACTGGTCCTATTAGCTAGGGATGATGGAAGTTGTAATCCCCAAACCTCTGGAGGGCTGAGTTTGCTTATACCTCCAAAGAATCTGCATTAAATTCTTTCCACTTAGGCATATACAGTATGCTATGTTCACACAATGCTGATTTCTGCAAGCCAGAAAGGCTTACAGTTCACAAAAGTTTCACTGTAAGGAGTAGTTCATCAAGCAGAAAATCCAGATATTTCTGTCTGTAAATATGGTCAATGTGGCATTCCTGAATTATGTTTGGGTTCCTTTGGAACTCAAGAAGTGTAATATCTATGAGGGACACACTTATTCATTTATTCCGTAGGATTTTAAACTGATATAACTGAATATTTTAGTATTATATGTGTGGCACTAAAAATCAAATATATATTGTATCAATCTATACAGCTATTTATTGTTTTATCTTTTTGTAAACCACTTTGATTATTTTTAATATACAATCTCAAGTAGAGTATAAATCTTGTGAAATAAATAAATAATAATAATAAACATTTCTGGGCCTCCTCTTGCCTGCTGCATTTCTATTTTCCCTTCCTGACCTAGTTTCAACATGCCCCAGTTCCAATTCTTCAGGATTGGCTAACAGGTCCAGGAAAGGTATATCTTGTTCCTGTCCTGTCTTCCAGAGGTACTTTCCCTACACATGGCAGCCTCCACATCTGCTACCTTTAAGTGAGGCTGTGCTTTGAGATTTGTTTGCTGTTTCCTGTATCCGTCTGTTTTAGAAACCAGCCTCTGGTACTCCCTGCCCAGCTTTGATTGTCTGAAGCCTACTCTGCAAAGTGAGCCCAGAGAAAGAGAAGGCTAGTTTGCCTCCCAGAGTTGTGCTGAACTCGACCTCCCCCTCCTAATTTTCTCCTATGCCTAGTTCCTTCTTGTGCGTATGGTGTGCATGTTAGCTAAATAACCCAAACCACAAACTAATTCCTTCACACCAAATAAATACATATAGTTACCGAGCTACCCTTGTGGATATTAACTCCTGCCCAGCTATTCTCCATTGAAGTCTTAGATGTGTATAGCTTGATTCTCTGGGGCGGGTGACACTCAGTTTTTAATACCTGTGTATTAAGTTACTGGATACGTCTGCCAAAAGTACTATTGCCGGCACTAAAAATCCTAATTCACAAGACTCATTGAATGCATGTATACAAAGCTCATTTCTGCAGAGGAGGCTTGGTACTATCACTCTTCTTTCACACGTTGAAAGTGACTTGTTTGAGCTAAGCAGTAAAATTACTGCAGATGAAGGAACTGAAACTAGATCTACCAGGAAGTAGTCCAACAGTCTATTCTATGGATTACATGAATACTCATTAGTATTTGCATTTATTATAGGATTTGCACGGTGGTGGTTTATTAAATTTCTATACCATTTCATCTGAGGAGCATAGGGCGGTTTGGAATATAAAAACACAAAAATACAAACCATAATGACAAACAAAACCATGAATGCACACGTTGCCAATGAAAAAATAGCATTAAACACAGATAGTATTAAACATAATGAAGAGAAATTACTTATCAGTTCTATTAGAGATGCTGGAATTACAGTACTTAGAAACATACTACATGCCATTTTATACCATGTAACACATATCAGAGGCTAAGAAGCCTTCAGCCCAAACACAAAAATGAGCAGCTTGTATTCCATCTGTGGAAAGCAGTTACCCAAGAAGAACTTTTTGTGTGTGCATACATATACAGTACATATTTTAAACCATTCCATTTCACAAACAACAAAAGTCAACTGCTAACCAAAAGTGCACTGCAAACCTATGCTCACTTTAAATCTACAGATCAGAAAGAGAAGGTGTGCCAGAGACAAAATGCCGTCATCTCACAATATTTAGCCAACTCTAAACATAGACCCCTAGGACTGTATCAATCTTTCTGAGTCAGAAGGAAAAAGGAAAGGATCATATCCTTTTGTCCTGCACACATGTTCACAACAATAGCCTCATGTCCTGTGGACCTCTGATAATACATGACTTATGCAGTAAGACCACTTAAAAGCCACTCCCATTACTACACAACAACTTTCTAAGCAAAAATCAAACCTGAGTTTTAATCCCAATGTCTTAAACATAGTTTCTGTTTTCTCTAGTTCTGTTTTCCCAAGTCTTGGTGGGCTACAAGCACCACCACCTTCCTCTTTATAGCTGGTTTTTATAACCCTCCAAGCTCTCCCATGTATCTTGCATTGAGTCTTCATGACAGGTTCCCAACAAAGTACTGCTTGCAATAAAAGAGTAATCTTAAAAACACACTTATTCAGAAGTTAGTTCTGCTGAAGACCATATGGCATATTCAAGAGTAACCACATTGATGACAAACGAGTAGATAACTCATAACAGCACAAAATGAATATGGAAGGCTTCTTGTTTGCAGAAAAGTGGTGGTGGACAAAATACAAATTAAATAATAAATAATGGAAAAAAGCCAGAGACAGATAGGAGGAGAAACGGCAGCAAGGACATATCAGAAAATAAATGCAATAGCTGATAAAATTCCATTCCCATTTTTTGTGCCCCCTTTCACTCAAGTGGATACATTTTCCTGGGGAGATAGTAAAGATCTACAAAACAAGGACAAGGTTAACTTCAAAGTGTCACAATCTTCATGTACTAATCTAATAGTGCAATCCTATGCATGCTGACTCAGTTAAATTCCCATATTAAAGTGCATAGAATTGCAGCCTACATATGCCAGTCTAAACAGAGGAAACTGCACCAGCCTGAACAAGAAAAAAATCAAAACAAATTATTTATAATTATTGTTCTGCTTCAATTTATCTATTTGTCTTAAATTCCACTTCACCAAGCCACAAAGATTTACTGGTTACTGCCAACACATTTAACATATTAATAACACAACATGCAGCACTAGACAGTAGTTCGATATTTCTAATCTAATTGTCTGCCAGTTACATCTGTTTCTGGATTAGGATTAATCATCTGGGCCTCTGTTTCCCTTCTTGCCTTGTTTAATGTGAAGAAGAAATAAATGACCGTCTTCCCGAGGACAAATGTGGACTGTTTGCCAATAACAAAATACAGTAACTTGGTATAGAAATTCCAAACGGAAACTAGTATTTTCCTGTTGCAAAAAATTGTTAAGAAAATAAATGCCCTGGGGGGTTTTTTATGAAAAAAACAGCAGGAACTATTTGAAATTGAATTTATTTGCAGTTATGTGAGGTTTTTACTGCCATATTCTTTCCAAGAGCAACTTTTTCAACTGATTGTACAGTGAATAGAATACACTTGAAAACTATCAGTTTTTTGATACATGTATTATACCTGAAACTGGTTTAATCCAAGCTTCTTCTAGTGACTTTAATAATTTATAGGTCTTCATCTATTGTTCACAATCAAGTGCATAAGGCAGCAATCCTAACCCCCTATTTTTGCTGCTGGAGAGGGTTAGGCTATAGTAGGGTGTTCTTGTCCACTGGCCTCCACCAGTGAAGAAGTATTCTCTGTGGCGATGGAAAGCACTGTAGATTGATTACCACCAACTGTAGCCAGCAGAAGGTCCTGAAATAATGTTTTACAGGGCTGTGATTCTGCTAGATCCCATGATGTGGGCCCCTCAGCTGTATGAGCCTGGAACTGCTGCAACAAATTTGATACCCACCACTCATAGGGCTTTGGATCTGGCAGCTGATCCGCTGCTCTGCTGCTCCTAGCAACAGTGATTGCTCTATCCAACAATGAAAAATCAAGAGCAATCCATCGAGTGTATCTGTCTGTCTACCTTTGTATGGCAACACGGAAAGTTTGTGATATTGTACCATAAACATGAACAGACAGTCTAATTCCTTCAAACTTTAGGAAGCAGAAGGAGACTTACAGGTTTCATGTCCTAAAAATATTGAAGGTAGGGATTTGGAATGGGGTATAGTTTTAAAAAGCAGCTGCTTCCATTTAGGACAGCTCAGCTGGAAAGTAAATGTGCCTGTCAAACAGTAATTAAAGTGAGAAGAGGCCTTATATCACTAACTGTGGATTTTCAGGACTCACCAATCAACTTACTCAGTTTTTTTAAAAAGAGACAGAAAGGCAAGTGAATACAGGCTTAAGCACTCCTCAGAACGTATCTTCAAGCTATTCTCTCAATTAATATTTTGAGGAGTTACTGAAGAGAAGGATTATTATTATGGGGGAAGGACGAGCGGGAGGAATTTTTCTCTCTACGACCAGTGAAACGCATCAGTGATAATACAAAAGCTTTTCAAGTTCTGTTAAGATGCATTTCTAGGGAAGTTTTTTTAAAAAGTTTGACCTTCAAGGGTAGACTGTTGCTATCTTTTTTTAAAGCACTCCCATCCCCCAAAACGTACAAAACTTTGCATCTGTTGCAAGTACTGGCTCAATAATCACATTTAATTAAAGAAGGCAGTTTTTACCTAATTTATGGAACATTCTTTTTGTCATGATATGCTTGGTGGAAACTAATTTGATGTGTTGCTGTTCAAAGGTTATTGGCATATTCTTTCAGCATTTAAGCACACACCAATTTTTTTTTAATTGGTTATATAAGCTTTATATGACGTACAGTCAACCCTGACATCCAGTTAAGCTTCTACATGCATATCATTTGCTGGATTAGGAACTGTGGCTGGGATCCCACTGCCCCCAAACCAGCTGCAGTGGCAGGCTCCCTTTTGGATGCTTAGGTGAGAAAGGCCACAACTTCAGCTTCAAGTGTGCCTATATACTTGCACAGATGCCTGGGTGGTGGGGTTAGACTATGGGTTATTTAAGCCCACACCATCTCTCATTTAGTGTCTTTGGCTTATCTGTACCCACTCCCCCCACCCTTTATTCCAGGGGTCGACAACCTAAGGCCCATGGGCCACAAGTGGCCCACAGGGGTTGTTTTACCGGCCCACGATCCACCCCCGAACCGAGCTGCCCACTCGGCAAGTCCCCACGCGCTGTGCTAAACCGGCGCAGCACGGTGCGGGGACCCACTTTCGCGGCGCAGGAAATCGCGTCTGCGCAGATGCTGGAAATCGCAGGCGGGAGTGCTCACGCGATCTGGCCCATGGAGGGGGCTCTGTGCCAGTGAACCGGCCCAGGCAAGGTAAGCCTTGCCAACCCCTGCTTTATTCAATATAGGCATTTTCTGATCACTGTCTGGGAATGAGTAGGCATTTTTCCCCATCAGCTGACTGGCCTTGGTGCCTCCCCCCCTCTTCCCGCTATGTACTCATTGGGTGGTGGGTGTACTTAACAGATTTCAGTCATTAAATTGATTAAATTGACATATTCAAATGTAGGTGCGGGAAAGTCATTCGGTAGTTAAGGTTTGATGAGCACTCTTAGGCACCTTTAAGAGTGAAGCTCAAGAAAAGTGGTAAGGAAAACACAACCCCATGATATCCTATGGCAGATCTGCTGTTATATTAATCAATGTAGCCCAGATCACCCAACCTTTGTGTCTTACCACCTTATTACATTGTGTGGTGGCAAATCTGATGGACATCCAAATGCCAATGTTGCCTGCCTATACTTAATTACATTCAAATGTAGTCAGATTGGCACCTTCACCCACATTGTAGTGCAATTAGACATGTTTCTTGTAAAATCACAAACACACAACAACAGCAGCAGCAGCAGCAGCAGCAGCAGCAGCAACTGAGGTTCTTTACGTCTTAACTGTGCTTGTAATATGCTATTCTTTGCATGAATAATACAGAAAACTAAAACTAATAAAATTTCTCCCCTCAAAACCCCAGTCCAAAATATATCAGAAAGGAATTAACAGTTCAGTCCTATTGAAGTCTTCTCAGAAGTAAGTTCTCTTCTGTTTAATAAGAATAACTTCTTAGCAAGTGTTTTGGATTGCATCCCAAGTATACCTTGGAAACTGAAAACAATAAACCATTACACTTACTAGGGAATAGGAAGCAAGTCTCATTAAACTCAGTAGGATTCATTTCCCAGCAAACATGCATAGGATTAGACTGCCAACTGACTTGCCCTTTCAATGGCTTCGCCCCAGGAAAAGTCATGGCACTTAGGTACCGGTAAGTAGGGTTAAGATTGCCTCTAAGACTAAAGCCCGCTGATTTCAATAACGCTTACTTTTGAGTAGACATGTTAGCTGAATTAGACTACAGCAGTGGTTTTCAGCCTTGAATGATGGTCAGGGGTGCTGCAGGCAACGCTGGCCTCTGTCCCTCTTTCCTTCCCTCCCTCCCTCCCTCCCTCCCTCCTCTGATGCTCTCTTGCATCTCTGCCTCCCAAAGGCTTGCACAGCTGTTTGTTGCAACAGCCCTGGCTACAAGCTCCCCAAGCGAATGGTGCCTTTGGGACTGCTCAGGGGGTGCTGGTTACCAGGAACTAAGGCAGCCTCAGAGCAAGCAGGCAGGCGGGCGAGGGAGTCCAGGCAGCCAGTCTGCCAGCCCTTGCTGTTGGGAATGGACAGTCAGGTCCCAGGCTCCTGTGGGGCAGTGTGAAGAGATACTTCTCTTTGGGGTGGGGTGTGCAGCTCAGAGACCAGGGCAGCAGCTGCCCGGAGGACTCCCAAGGAGAGGGGAGAGGAAGCTACAGGAACACTTCACAAGGGAGGGTGTTTGAAAAAGGGTAAGAGGCTGCCATCTCTGCAGGCAAGGGGTGACACAACTGGGCTCCTGAGCTCCACAGGGGGGCTGCAGAAAGAATGTAGTTGGTCAAGGGAGTCGTGGACCCCAAAAGGTTGAAAACCCCTGGGCTACAGTATCTCAGTGCTGTGCAGTGAAAAATGAGGACAAAAATGGGGATAGCAACTATATTTTTTAAACTAGAAATTTCTGTTTACAAGGCGGATGTTTTTCCTGGAATTGGCTTCTCCTGTTTGAGAGGCTTCCTAACCAATGTAGGAGAATTGCTTGCATCTGAAATATACCAGTTCCCAAAATAGTGTGTAAATATTTGATATTCTTAGAACACAGGCAATGTGGAGAATATGCAGTCATTTCTTATGCTCTCATTTAGAACTGACTGCCATATTAATGAATCAAAAGGTCTGATTTTTTTTATTGCTGCAGCTCCAACTGATGATAAAAATCTGTATGCATGATGTACACAAATCTGTGTGACCCTCAGGAAAGCTCACAAAGCTGGTTGAAAAGAGGCAACATTTATATAAGAACATCTGGAATAATAATTTTATGATACACATTGTTCTTAATATCTTATGCATATCTATTTCAAGTGGAATCTGCAACAAAATGCTGCCCTGGGTTCCTTTGGGAGGCAGATCATGATTTAAATTTAATACAGTGGTACCTCAGGATGTGAACAGGATCCGTTCCGGAGCCCCATTTGCATCCTGAACAGAACGTAAGACGCGTCAGCCCATCTGGCCGCTTCCGTGCATACGTGTGACGTCATTTTGACCGTCTGCGCATGCGACGATACTTCTGGGTCGCCACGGAGCGCAACCCGAAAATACTTATCCTGAAGCGTATTTATCCCAAGGTATGACTGTAAATGATGATTAATAAGTATGGCACTGAGATGTGCTCCTCTTCAGGGTTCAAGGCTATCCCCTTCTCTAAGATAGTCATTTCCACTCTTCCCATTTTTCCTATCCCAACAGATACTCAGCATTCTGTGGCCGCTGAGCAAGGTCATTTCTCCCTAGGTTGTTTGGGTTAAAGTTTTGTTTATTTTGCTGCTTGGGTTTCTTCTCCCTAAAGGTTTAGGTTTTTTTTCTGGAACCCTGGGTTTTCCCTTGTTTCTCAGCGATCCTGCTTTGGCTACAATCCTGTCAACACTCAACTATAAGACTGATATTGAAGGAAGAGTGCCTGCACCTCTGAATTTACTGCTCCACCACCAAATTACTCAAATTCACAGAAGGCTATAAATGACTACTAGTCATGAGGGCTATGAACTATGTCCAGTATCAGAGGAAGTATACCTCTCTGAATATCAGTTGCTGGAGGAGCATAAACAGGACAGAGCTATTGTACTCACATCCTGGGGCTTCCCAAAGGTATCTACTTGGCCACAGTGAGAATACTGTGTTATATAGACCTTTGGTCTTATCCAAAAGGGCTCTAAGTAACTGGAATTACTCATCAAATTTGCAGATGACACCAAAGTGAGAGGGGGTAGCCAGTGCTGCAGAAGACAGAATCATGATTCAAGATGACCTTAACAGATTGGAGAACTGGGCCAAAACTAACAAAATGAATTTCAACAGGGACAAGTGTAAGGTTCTACACTTAAGCAGGAAAAGCCACCTGCACAAATATAAGGTGGAGGACACCTGGCTTGCCAATAGTACATGTGAAAAGGATATAGGGGTCTTAGTAGACCACAAGCTTAACATGAGTAAAAAATGTGATGCAGCAGCAAAACAAAGTGAATGCTATTCTAGGCTGCATCAACAGAAGTATAGTGTCCTGGTCAAGGGAAGTAATGGTACCACTCTACTCTGTCTTTGTCAGACCACATCTGGAGTACTGTAACCAGTTCTGGGTACCTCAATTTAAGAAGGATATTGACAAGTTGGAACACGTGCAGAAGAGGGTGAATGTTTGAGGGAGTTGGATATGTTTAGCCTGGAAAAGAGGAGACTGAGAGGACATATGATAGCCATCTTCCACTATCTAAAGGGCTGTCACATGGAAGATGGAGCAAGCTTGCTGTCTCCTGCTCCGGAAGCTAAGACCCGAACCAATGGATTCAAGTTACAAGAAAGGAGATTCCAACTAAATATCAGGAAGAGGTGTTCAACAGTGGAATGGGCTCCATCAGGAGGTGGTAGACTCTCCTACCTTTGAGGTTTAAAGCAGGGATTGGATGACCACCTGTCATGTATGATGTAGTTGAGACCCCCACATTGCAGGAGGTTGGATTAGATGACCCTCAGGATCCCTTCAAACTACAATTCTATTAATTTTACATATACTAATTAAACTCAGCAATACAGCATCTTGTGTTGTGTGCTAGTATTCCACTATTTGAGTTAACTAGTTTTTCCCTTAGGCTGTACCTGTGCAAGTCATTACACATTATAATGTGTCTGTAATGAATACTGCAGAACATGGCAAGCCATGAAGCGAGTTTTGACTGCATTTTTCAGTAGAGCATGACATCACGGAAGAAGTCTGTGGGTGTACATGAATGTATGTGCAAAGCTGTGATGATTCAAGCTCCCTTAGAAATAGAGCTAGAGAAATACAGCAGGTCACATTATTAGACTGTCAGTGTATAGACAAGATGGTTGGACAAATCTAGTTTTATGTAATTGATATGATTGTGGATGACAGTTGCCAGAGGGGCAGCCTGAAGCTAAAGGAAGACAAATTCTCATACACAGTATGTTTCAGCAGGGCAGGATCCATTCAGTTACAGCTGCCAGGGGGCAAGGATTTGTTACTAGCTCACATATACTCTGCAATTAAAATGTATTCATGCTTGGGATATTGCCATTCCTTTGTGTGTCTTGACTTGATCCCAGCTTTGCTAGTTTTGAATTAAAATCTCTCAGGGTTACAAGGCTCTAACACGTCTGCTGATTGTGTGATTTCAGTTGTTTAGGTAGCTTTCATGTGCTTTTGAGTCATGCAGAAGTCATGCTTTGAAAGACATGGCAAAGAACTCACTACCAAGTATGCTGACTTTCCCCACTTTTGTATTGTGTATATACAGTACTTACATGTACCGGTATTTGCAAGATGTTTCTACAAGTGCCTCACTAATGGAGGACATTCAGTTCTGTGCAACCAGCTGTGAATACTTATTTTCAAAAAGTGTAGATGCATAAGCTCTGCATCCGTAAAAGGAATATCAAGCCACAAAGTAAAAAACAAAGGCGTTAAAAATCATGATCACATGCTATATGACTATGTCCCACTGTGATCATGTAATTCAGCCTGTGCCCTTCCCCAAACTGCACCGTTAAGGTGAATAGGGAGACCTACTTTCATAATCACCCTGGGGGCCCATAGCTCCAGGCAGATGAGAGAAGATGGTTCCAAATGCAGTTCATATCCTGTCCTGGGTCCCCTAGCTCTGAGCTGCAGGACTTGGGAGCTTCCTATCACTCTCAAAGGTGCCTAAGGGGTTCACCTAGTTGACCTTACCAGGCTTTCTTTCTTTCCTGAATTTTCCTGGCAAATTAACCTGTTTAAACACAGTATTCACACTGTAACCAGTCCAGCAAGACACACTGTGGAATGGCTAAAAACCCCACACACAGATTCCTGCTTGGTCCCAAGGGGTGGGTACATGGGTGCCAATGATCAAAGGAGGATGGGTGGACAGTGGGTGCTTATATAAGTATGGCAACCCTACCTTCTTCCACCTTTGTCATGCACAACATATACAACATCCACATGTTCATGACCCAGCACGCCAGCACATGGCTTGGACATTCAACCCCAAATCATAAACATGTCATGTGACCCAATGCTGAGATCTGGAGCACAGAGTGGGAAATATAGAAAGTTATGTAACTCTGCATGTAATGAGTACTTAAATTTACAAACATTTTTTGTAACCTACACAACTGTTTCTACACATAATTTATATGTGGTCAAGAAACTACAGATGTGAACATGCAGCTTGGAGTCTTCATCTTTGACCTGGATTCAAATCCAGAATAAGAGTTTTACATCATAAAGAACATTATTTTGCAAGTTACCAGTACTCATGTGTGTATTTAGATTACCTCCTGCCAGGCTGCGGGGCCTTACCAATTTAAGGTTTAAGAAGTTCCTAGAATCATTATGCTTTTTTAAAAAATAAAACAAAACTTCCTTGTAGAAACAAATATATTTAAGTGAAAGATGTTTTATGTGTGATGTCTAGAATAATAATAAAAAACCCATGAAAACAAAGTATGTTCTTATTATAGAAGTTCTCTGTCTCTGGCAAGCTAGTTAACAGGATATTTATCTCAAGGAAAAAGGAGTCACTTTAAGTCCAATGCCCATATAATTTCAGACACTGAGAATCTCATGTTAAGACCCCATCAAATGGATGCACCATTAAGATGACACCCCATCTGCTCAACAAATGTCCAAATCCGCAAAGCACCTGCTTAGGGTGGAGAAAGAGCAAATACTCTGCTACAGGTCTTGGTATTTCTATAATACAATGCAACTCTTGTGCTAGCTTTTACCACAGCAGTCGTCCTGGGAAAGTTTTGGAATATTTCTACCATACAGTTTAATCCTGTGAGTGAAACAGACTTTAAATAGCACCCTGTGATTACTAATGTTGCACTACTGCAATATGGCCCTGAGGGTTTTTAAAAAATAATGAACTTTAACTGATTTTGAAAGAAAAAGCTTAATTCATCCACATTTTTGGTTGGTTTTCTCGGGGGACATGGGTCATGTCAAATGAGCTCCTCTCTCTATTTCAATTTACCTGGTGAACGTTTGGTTACTCTTTATCTGTTGAAGTGCATATAGGCTGAAAGATTTGTCTTCTCGGCAAATGGTTTGGGATTCAAAAGATGTGCCTTGAAGGGAAAAATTATGCAGCTCATGCAGAGCTGCCTGAGAACCAGTGACTTGTGGCAGACCACACAAACCTCAGTAAAGTCCCTGATTATATTAAAGCTTATTCAATTTTCCCTTTTCCAAATGCTACTGTTGTCTCTGAGATGTATAGATGCAAAATAGCTTCATCTGAAAATGTTAACCACTAAAAAGCAAAAAGCAAAAAGCAGTACAGTAATTAAGATCCTGTCTATAAGCAGAATGGAGATCAATGGCTTTGTAGCTTGAATGTCTGATTTGGTCATTCTGCTATGGTAAGTGGAACAATTTAAACAGGTGTACCATTTTTTCAGGTCACAAAGTTCCTTACTGATGGAGTACTTATTAGCCTTCCTCTCAGGGTTAGTCAGGCTGGAGAAACTCTCAAAGGAGGTGGAACTGTGGTCTAAACCACAGAGCCTGGGGCTTGCCGATCAGTTGGCGGTTTGAATCCCCATGATGGGGTGAGCTCCCGTTGCTTGGTCCCAGCTCCTGCCCACCTAGCAGTTCAAAAGCACGTCA
The DNA here is from genome assembly GCF_964106645.2 of Podarcis pityusensis. Lineage (NCBI taxonomy): Eukaryota > Metazoa > Chordata > Lepidosauria > Squamata > Lacertidae > Podarcis > Podarcis pityusensis. The sequence continues at coordinate 65,120,457 of NC_138026.1, read as the reverse complement.
AAGTGCAAGTAGATAAATAGGTACCGCTCCGGCGGGAGGGTAAATGGTGTTTCCGTGCGCTGCTCTGGTTCGCCAGAAGCGGCTTAGTCACGCTGGCTACATGACCTGGAAGCTGTACGCCAGCTCCCTCAGCCAGTAAAGCGAGATGAGCACCGCAACCCCAGAGTCATCAGCGACTGGACCTAATGGTCAGGGGTCCCTTTACCTTTACCTTTACCATTTGTCTGATCACAAAGCTCCTTACTGATGGAGTACTTATTAGCCTTCCTCTCAGGGTTAGTCAGGCTGGAGAAACTCTCAGAGGACACCAGAAGGCAGTGGTTGCACACTGCATAGAGTCAGAAGCCGTAATGGGCTTTCTTTCAGCAGTTTGTCCACAATTCATTGGTATTCAAAAGCGTGTTACCTCTGATCCAGGAGCTAACATATAGCCATTGTGAATATGTACCATCGATATATTCTACTTCTGCTGTTGGAAGCAGAGGTACTCTGAATATTAGTTGGAAATAAATATTTATCACTAATAAAGTTTAATTGCCCTGCATGAACATAATTTTTCTTTATACAATGTTATATGGTTGGTAATTGACCCTGCATCATTTGGCAGAGATATACCCAAGTGATAGTGATATATGCTGGAAATCAGGAGGGAATGCACCAGACTATATACATATATGATGGAAGTTTCTAAAAATCATATATACAGAAATGAGTGGTTATCACATAACAAGGTCATTGACAAATTCTTCTGCATTATCTTTAAAAATATGGTGTGACCAGAAGACTATAATTTTGTCTTACTAACTGCAGCCAAAAGAGCAGCTAAAGTGCATTTACATATTATTCCAACTGTACAAGAATTGTTTAATAAAATATGGCATGTTGCCACAAAACTTACAACTAAATAAATAAACAAAATTTGTGATGCGTTCCCCAACCTTCCCCCCCCCGAAAAAAGCACAGTTACTAATTATTATTACTAATGAATATGTCTAATGGATAATCTCTTTTTCTTATATTTACTGACACTCTCAAATAAATCAGCATGATTGTTATTTTATATGTTTGGTAATTCTATCTTTAATTATGCTTTCCCCCAGTTTTCCTGGAACACATAGTAAGCATCAGCCAGTAATTCCACAGAAATCTCCTGGATCCTATTTTTAAAACTGGTGTTACATTGATCATACTTTCCAAGTATGATGATTGATCATAAGGACAAATTACATATTTTTGTTTGAAGATCAGCAACTTTACATTTGTGTTCTTTAAGAACTCTTGAGCAGATGCCAGCTGGACCTAGTAATTTGTTAGTTTTAAATTAATTAATTTAAAAAAATATTTACTAAATATTTCTTAGTTTACAAAAATACATGCATTGTCTCTTTTCTCAAGTTGTGCATTAATTAGGCTTAGAACTCCATCTCTTTTCACTGCTATGTCCCACATTTCCTTAGACTCCCTTCCTGAGAAAGTAAATTTAGCCACAAGGATCTGTTCTACATCTTCCAGAGCGAAGATACAAAGAACTCATCCAGCTTTTCTGTAATCTCCTCCTACTCCTTTAGCACACCTTTGACTTCCTTGTTTTCTTAAAGGCCCAACTGCGGTTTCCTATTTCTAATGTACCGGTATTTAAATATTTTTCTATTCTTGGTCATAATGTTTTTTGTGATCTATTTATTTCACTTATATGCTGCTCTTCATAACAGAATAATAATAAAAAATAGTGATATGTTGCTCAAACTCAGCCCCATTCAGAATACAGGAAGTTAGAATTTTTTTGCCCCAATGTATAGTAGCTCTTTATACTTGCATAGAATAACATTTGCTACTTTACTACACCACAAACATTGAATAGGATTTATGAATATTGCAAATTATAGGGCATGAGCCAGTGTGAAGTAGTAATTCTAGTGTTTGAGGAGAACTAGGGAGACCCGGGTTCAAATCCTCACTCACCCATACAACTCCCTAGGTGACATGGACCGGCTACTATCACAGAGACTAACCTATTTAACCTTGTTAGAACAATAAAGAGTGGATCATGGGCTGTGCCCTGGATTCAGGGGGGGGGGGAGTTACCCTGTGTATCTGGATGAGTAAAATGTACACATTAATCAAGGTTGTTATGTAGGATTCGAGTATATGCAGATCTCTCTGTGTATATGCAAATATAATTTTGATGACTAATTAAAATACGTGTGGCCATTTATGTCGGATTTCCTCAGAGTATACTCTCCAGTCTCCATGAAAACTATGCCTTGTTTTTGTTGAAATTTTCATTATAAAAGAAAACAAGATCTTTGCAGATCAAAGTGAGCAACTGATATTTTTGGATCAAGTCCATGAACACAGGGACATACTTTGGCTTTGGGCAACACACATGTTGATTGCTGTAGATCTGGAAGAGCAGACAGATGTAGCAGAAAGTCAAATGGAGTAAATATCCAGGCCTTTCTATTGTCTCATAGAAACTACATGATAGGGCAATGTTTTAATTTTAAATGCTTTCATTTTAACAATGTTTCTCATTTGTGCATGTACACATGTTTTGTGTGTGTGTGTGTGTGTGAAAGAGAGAGAGAGAGAGAGAGAGAGGTTTTACAGTCAGGGAACATGTGAATTCATGTGTATTATAAAGGCTGTTGTATAAAGACTAGCTGTTTGAAGAAAGTCCCTGATGGAAACAGGATTTTCACAAAGTTAACAAATTGTTGTTTTCAGAATTATTGATTTTAAAGAATGGTTCCTGTGGCAGCAGCAATGTCCTGGATTGACCTCTAGAGAAAATGCCTACCCTACAACCATCTGAGATATCCATGCCCCTCTTGGAATGAGGTTGTGACAGCAACTACAGGTAAGTTAAGAAAGTATTAGACTGCAGAATCAGTGCTGGCTGCTTTGCTGTGAAGTTTTACATGAAAGCCAACGATGCAAAAAGCTTTTAGTATTATTTGGCAGTACAATGGAAACTTAATTGTCAGGGAATTACCTCACATGCTCCATAAGAAAAACAAGCCCATCAATCTCTTGTGTGATTATTAGTCATGTTTGATCAGCACGGTTGGCTTTTCCAGCCTGTTAGAGTGAACTTATGAACTTATGTAGAACAAATCTTGCTGCATTTGATTCATCTCGAGACTCACTGTTATTCAAGTTCAATTTTAGGCAGGTCTTTATTTTAAAATTGCAGAGCTTAAAGATTTCCTCTGAATAAACTGGGGACAGTGGATCTTTTATAATGGCTTATAAACTTTATTTTTGCCCCCGAAGTCACTCCATAGCTGGCTATGAAAGACATTCTAACACTGCCAACCGTTTAGGCTGGCTGGCTCCCAGGTGCTTTTTTAAAGGCCTGTTAAGGGGAAAATGTCACAAAAATAAGCACTCTATTCCATATCCGCTGCACTCTTTCCCCACCTGGCAAAATCGTATTCGGGCTTTTGGCCTTCACTATACAAACAAATACAAGAAGAAAGTGTATAAATTGTCAAGGAAATTCCCAAGTGTGAACACATGGAAATGTGTCAAATGATCCACGCCTCTGGATGGGGTTTAGCTACAGCACAGTGCAAGCAATGACTTGTGTTGCCTGCGCCACAGCTAAGGCATATCCCTCAGATTAGATGTGAGAGAACGCTTATGCCCTATTCAAGTGAGCTGCCCCCATGTTCCATCACGGTTCCTTTCTACCAAAGATTAATGCTGTATGTGGAGACATGAGGGCGCAGGGCTAGTTGAAGGGCATGTCAATCTGATGTCACATATTGGGTGGGCGGGTGTGGCTCATTGAAAGCAGTCTCATGGGTCTAAATAAATAGGCCCGTGAACAGGAGGGTTCCCCACTGCTGCTTTATGCTAATAATACCTTTATTAAAAACAACTTTAGAAAGGTCCCAGGGTTGTGAGTATGCTTCAGGTTGGAAGTTAAACATAACAAGAGGGAGGAGGAGAAGAAATAGGGCATGTTGTTAACGTTCTAATGTCTGCAGTTTAAAAGTTACAGTCTTAAGATGGAGTGCAGGAAGAATTCTGTGGACAATTATATTAGTCTCTTGAGTGATGAACAGATTACAGGTTGCGTCAAGGACTACAGAGTCAAAGAAGCAATAGCTGTTCTCTCCACATTTTTCTTTAAAAAGTGAAACAGTTATTTCCAGTTCTGTCCCCAGGATTAAAAGGAGAAAACACACAGTGCTATTGTGGCATCCAGTATGAGAAAGAGTTATGAGCAAGCTGTTAAATTATTCATAACTTTGTGATGTTGTGGTTGGTTCTCTTAAAGATGTGACTGCCCTATAGCCTTATGATTTTATCTGTCTAACATAGATTTATGTAATATTTTACATAGCAATAGTAACCTAGAACCAACACTGTTTAGTACCCAGAAGTAACACAACACACACCAAACGGAAGTACAGTGGTACCTCAGGTTAAGTACTTAATTCTTTCCGAAGATCCGTTCTTAACCTGAAACTGTTCTTAACCTGAAGCAGCACTTTAGCTAATGGGGCCGCCGCACCGCCGGAGCACGATTTCTGTTCTCATCCTGAAGCAAAGTTCTTAACCTGAGGTACTATTTTTGGGTTAGCGGAGTCTGTAACCTGAAGCGTATGTAACCTGAGGTACCACTGTATAGCGAACCCCCCCCCCCAATTTACGCTGTGTAAATTTGAAACACCATTGAAAATGCCTGCAAACATCCTGTTCCGCCCCTGCCCCATCCCACCCCTTTTAGTGACGTTTTTGGGTCACTTCTGGGTTCGGATCAATGCACAGTGGTGCACATCTGGAACCTGCGTAAATGGGGAGGTCGCCTGTAGTACAGGTATAATAAACATCTTTATTAGGATCAATGTAACAATTTGGTATTTTAAATTTTGAGTCACATATGCTTTTGCATCAGGGTCAATCTATGCAACTAGGTAAATAAATTAATGGGGAAATAGTTTCCGGGGGAGGGAATTGTGTTTAATACAGTCTGCAGTTCTTTCAGACCAAATTAGGAAAATGTAGCATCAAAGCCTGCCAAACAAATGTTTGGCTGCATCATTTAATTTGGAATACAAGCTAAATACGGGTAGTTTCCTCCTTTGGCCATGTTTTAAACAAACAACTTTTGAATTAAATATTCCCCCACCCCACCATAATGTATATTGGTATTTATGTAATGCATCCATATTGGTGTGTATGTTTGTACACAAAATATGTGTGTGTGTGTGTGTGTGTGTGTGTGTGTGTGTGAAAGTATTACAGTAGTTAAAGTGTTTAAATAGCATTTGTTGGTTGGGACCTGAACCCTAATTACATTTACTTTGAAGAAAATTGATTTCAGAAAGAGCTTATGTCCAACTAATGTCAACCTAAAAGTATTAAAGACCTAATAATGCAACCCTGTTAATTGAGAAGTGTTTAATGCAAAGTTAAAAACTGGCACACTCTCTCTCTCTCTCAACACTTTACTTTTGTTTCTTTCAATACTATTTAGGTACCATTAACTGAAACTTATTTGGTTTTTTTTGCAGTAACTATATGAGAGCTATGCCATGATTATAGATATTTTACACCCTGAACCTAAACACATTTGCTTGAGAACCTAGTTCACTAAGTGAATCATTTAGTGAATGTAACTAACAATTTAAAATTTACTGAAGTGCAATTGGAGTTGCTGAGCAGTAAACTAAGTATAGGTTTTCTTTCTAAATTTTGCATGAAAGATCAGATTAAAAAATCAAGAAGTTGCATATCCCAAATACATAATCAGTATAAAATGTGGCTGCAATTGACTTTGGGTACATAAATGAAAACACATCTGTGCAAGGAGATCAGCGTTACATGAAGGTTCAAAATATCCCAAACCCAAAATGATCTAAAAGCCATCATTACTTACCATGGCGTGCCAATACGAAAACAGCTCTCTCTTCAAAAGGCGGCCTTTCAGACACTATTCTGTACTTCACAACGTATTTGCCCATCAGCTAGAAACGACCATCCTCAATACAACTGGCACTTTATTTTATAAACTCCACATTAAGGATAAATGTCATCCGTGGAACCCACATACATGGTCCCGATCAGGGGAAAATAAATCAATACACGCAAAGTGAGAGAAATGCTGTTCAGACACTTCATACAATTCCAGGGAGAGTTAAGGCCTTTCTGGCCTCGCTGGATCTCACTTCAAAGGAAGGCAGGGCCTCCCAGCAGCAGCGAAGCCTCTGGCCTTTTCTTCATCCCCCCTTCCCCTCCCAGGGCAATCTTAAGTGTCATTTTCAATACCACTTGCTTACAAACAAACAAACAAATGCAGATGGTGAGAATGGCAGGACTTCCTATGATTAACTGGCTTCCTGGCAATGATCTCTCCCCCTCCCCCATGTCCTGCTGATTCTCTAAACAGCTAGCAATGTAGACATTTTTGCTCATTCTAGCTCTATATTTACCATTGTTGGGATTGTTTTTTGTCAGCCTACCTAATCCTTTTCATACTACTACTTTTCTTTCCTTATTCCTTTTATTCCAGCTATTATTCAGGATTATTACCAATGATGGTGATATAGATAATGGCAATTAGGACCAAATGTGATGCATGCTTACTTGGAAGTAAGTGCTACTCTTTTCAATGCGGTTTACTCCCTGTGTAAATGTGTTTAGGATTTTAGCCTAAGAGAAGCATAAAATATTTCAGAGTGGCAAAATTCTCCCTGAAACACTTTGTGCTTGAATGTGCATGTCCAAATCCAATTTAGAAGAGCCTCTCATTTATTGTCAACAGCAGGGTTTAACAAGGAACAGGGTCACTCTACAGATGTATCTAATCAGGAATATAGCCCTGTCATATGATAAGAATTATATACCCTCCACAAACTGAATGACCATGAATGTTAAAGAAAAGGCAAGCATTAATTAAAAGCCAACTTAATAATTAATACTAAAAAACACTTCCAAATTTATATTTCTGCCCAAGGCTATATGGGAGGCTGATACATGAACTAAAGGTGATCATGCTCATGTTAGGATTGTTATAAAAGATCCTATGTGCAATTAAATATGTTGCCATACTTTTTCTCCAAGATGACAAATTCTGAATAAGTAATATTTGATTACCATCTCTCTATAAAGCCTGCAGTGCAAAGCCTGCTTGCTATAAACTATGTTCCATTAATCTCAGTGGGATTTATTTCCATGTAGACACATTCAAGGTGAGAATGAAAACACCCTTTTAGCATTCATGACTCCCAAGTGAATCCCCTCCCTCACTTTTGTCTCTTTGTCTTCCAGTTCTTAAAACAAAGTACCTTTTATTGTTATGTGCTAGTTCAAATTGGCAGTGTAAAATACTTTTATTAGCATTCCACAATAGTGAACAACCATAGACTTAAAGATTTATAGTATTCCATATTCTGCTTTCTGTATTTCTTTTAAAATAAACTACAATGCTAAGAAGTACTCAGGCTCCAAGATTAGAATCCTGCTATCAGAACGAAGAATGAATCTATTCTATGCAATAAATAAATAAATGACTTTATTGTTCATTTGTTTCAGCTGTTTCATGACTATGCTGCTCTTCGAGCTCCAAAAACAAAGCAGTAACTCTGAGAGTACTATTGGATGCTCTGCGAAGAAGCTCTCCCTTTTGCGTTGTGTTCTGGCAACAAATACTTGTTAGAGTATAGCACATTTGGCAAATCTCCCATTTGTTGAAATAGTTGAGTACTGTGATCCTACCTTTAAGAATAAGACACACAGGGCTCACCATGTATAGTAACTCTTCAAAAAATATGGGGATTGATAAACCTGCTAAATATAGAATCGGCACAGGCAATTGTGTCCACCAATATCAATGTTACATAAAACACTGTAAAACAGTGTGTTTATATACCCACCTCCTCATACTTCCCACATTAGTGGCAAAAAGCATCAAACTGATGATGTGGCAAGCCTATATGGCACACAACCCTTCAGGTATTCTCCTCAATAAATATATACATCACTTCAGTTACCAGTGGGATTCATCACTAGCAGGATCAAACTAACTTCCTGTGACTAAAGCTACATCCCAAGGTTTGCCTATTGTGCACATCTCAGGTTCACCTAAGAGCTCTGATTATTACTCGGAAGGTGAAGGAGATGAGGCAAATCCTGAAGAAATGCATTTGGGAGACTGGGAGATAACCCTATCAATAATTAAAATAATAAATAGGAACCTGTCTCTTTTTCTTTTAAAAGTGCTTTTCAGTTTAGATATCTTGAAACTGCTTTAACAAAATAATATTTTGCTAATGGATCCCTCAGTTTGGCCCACAAGAAAAATATTCCAACATATCCCCCACACTTAACAAAGAGCACAATCCTAGCCATTTTTACTCAAAAGTCCTAGAGAATTCATTGGGCCTTACTCCCAGTAGTAGGGTCAGGATTCCAGTCTTAGACAACTGGCTTGCTTTTAATATAGCACTTAGTACATTGTGTATATATCATCACACCAGGAGGCCAACAGTAAGTGTCAACATTGTGCTACATTCATAGCCAAAAACAATAGCCTTTGGCTCTTTCTGTGATAAATATAGATAACTATTGCAGTGATCAAAGCAAACAAGAGACCAATATTGGATAGGTGTAAAAATGTGAAAACTTTTTTGTGAAATTGTCCTACGCTTGACTAGAAGCCTATTCCACATCATAGGACAAGACAGCAAAGTAGGATAGCGGTTACAGAACCAAGAAAAGCTTTAAATTCCTCTGTCAGTGATTTAACTGAAGCCTTTTATGTCCAGAACAGCCCTCCTTAAAGGGACAGGCCTCCTCCTCTCTGAGTATTCTCTCTGGGCTCGTTGCCTGCACTGACAGGCTGACATGGGGTATGTAGGTCCCTGGCATGGAGGGACCAGTTCCTCAGAGGATGCAGACTCTAAAGGTATGGTGGAGCTCAAGAGGTCTTGATTCAGAGGTCCCTGATTCTGGGGTCCAGTGATGAGTCATAATGCAGGGGGCCCTGCATCAGTTTCCAGCACCATTCCCTCCAGTGCCACTGGTCTGATGGATCTGCTCAGACCCTCTGTGTCTGAATTGGGAGTGAGAGCCCAGGCTGCAGTCCTGAAGAAATATTCCATATAATTTGGAAACACACATACTGTATTTTTACACTAGAAGAACGTGACCCAGTAAAATATATAACCTTGTGTATTTTTTATCTTACAGTAAAAATGATTGTTGTTGTTGTTATTATTATTCACAGTTTTGCACTCAGGTTCCCAAAGCGACTAGCAAGTAGAAATAACAAAAAAGTAAAATGAGATATAAAATCAGCAATACAGAAAATCTAAAATAGTCATCCAAAAATGTATTCAGAAGGGACAAGTCCTACCCACCCCACTTAAAGGATGAGTGCAATAAAGGCCACTGAGTATACAGTGGTACCTCGGTTACAGACACTTCAGGTTACAGACGCTTCAGGTTACAGACTCCGCTAACCCAGAAATAGTACCTCGGGTTAAGAACTTTGCTTCAGGAAGAGAACAGAAATCGTGCGGCGGTGGCGCAGTGGCAGCTGGAGGCCTCATTAGCTAAAGTGGTGCTTCAGGTTAAGAACAGTTTCAGGTTAAGAACGGACCTCCAGAACGAATTAAGTTCTTAACCCGAGGTACCACTGTATTCCCTTCTTCTGAACCTGCTGTAGTACAATGCTATTGTAGAACTATCCCTGATCTGAATACTTCTAAGCAGTCAGCAGCAGCACTCAGTGTGAAAATTTCTCAGTCCTTCTCAGTATTAGCAGACCACGTTTCCTGCCAGCAACATTCAGTACAAATACTGTCTGGTAAATAGCAGCTGCAAAGGAAGAAGACTGATGCCAGGGTACACAGTGGTAAACACTACTTCTCAGTGGCTCACTGTATCTTGGGCCAAGTAAGCTGAATATACATTCAAAACTTCCTTTTAAGATTTTCGTTCAGAAAAGAATATTTTATGCTTATATGGGGAAAATACCAATTTAATTTTAAGCACATAATCAGGTGACATATTTGGAAGCTGCCATAGGAGGTATGAACTAGTTAGATTTCAGCTCTTTTTGCAAAGTATTTGTCACACCATTAGAGCCAGCCTATAACATTTGTGACACATAAAAGAGCACATGGCTTGAGCCCATTGTACCACTTGCTTCTTATGTGACAAAAACTTAACACCATTCCTTTCTCTCTCACACAGCCCAATATGTTTTTTGGGAAGGGGTACAAAGCTCAGGCCAGTATATCTGATGAATTTGAAACAGCATGTGCAAACAAGTGCTACATGGGTGATTTCCTTAGCTGGATTGCAGCATCATGCTTCAGTATGGGCATGTTGTGTTCCAGCTGCAGGGCAAAGATCCATGCCTTGATCCACTGCAAGTATGGTAATCTCAGACCAGCCTCATAACTACACTGGGGCATTTAGAGGCTTTTTCCTAGTACATAAGAGAATACCAGGTTCCAACAGGAAGCTTGCCACCTATCCAGTAACTTCGTCTGGGTGAGGCTGTTGGCTGCTAGTTCTGGAGAGCTATGTGGGCACCAGGCCGTCAATCACAGTGTCATCATTGCAATGAGACCCCTAAGCCCCATCCTCAAGGCGCTCAGAAATGCAGCCAACAGCATCTTTCAGACTGCTGCTGTTGGGAACAGGAGGGCAGCCATGGAGGAGGAACAGAAATGACACTGTTTCCCTTCTCCAATTGCAGAAGTCCTTGGAGATATGCTGCTGTTTTTTATTTCTGTGTGAAGCCAATTGTGTTGAATGGGACTTTCTCTTAAGTAAGTGGGTATAAGGGTGCAGCTGAATTCTATGAAAAGACCATTGACAGAACAGAGTATTCTGGTCACTTCGCAATCCTGGACCTTTTTTTCTGCTTCATGGGGAGTCATCTGCATTAGGGAACAGTAGGGTGTTACTTGTTCTATACATGCAGGGTTTTTGAATACTAGGGTGTTTTTTCTTTTTCTTTTTTAGCTGCTTGCACTGCACTCAATTCAAGAGTGGATTAATTTTCCAGAAGTAAATTATTTTTTGTTTCACTTTAAGTTCTTGGCAGGTTTTGAAGGCCTGAGATGGGAGTTCAGGACAAGACGGGGAGCTGAGAGTATATAAACAATAAAAAATGGTTATTTTAAAATATACTGTATATTGATCAGAGGGCTTCCAACCTTTGTTGCTGTTTTATTCCAACTGTCAGAGTAGCTTCATGTGGATTTTGGTAATGATTGGGGTGAAAGTGCGTGCTTGGTGGAGGGCATGATCCACATGAAGAGAAAGAGACAGGGTGATGATGTTGGTTTCAACCTGTGCAACAGGTGCCCTCTCCCTCTTCTCTCCCTGCATGTCCCCTGCCCCCTCCAGATCTGCTCCAGAGGCTTGGGAGAAACCCCTGAACAGATTAGGACCATTCTGAGGCATGCTCTTGTAGGATGTTTTTATAGTAGCAGTGTTAATTAAAGTTTGTTTCCCACTGCAGTGAGGAGGAACCACAACTCACGAGGTAGGTCTCAGCTTCTTTGCTTGACAAATGTGGTAGTAGGGATCTGACTGCTTGGAAATCCACTGTCAGTCTTTGTAGAGGCAAATTTAGGGGAGCATGAGTAGTGTGGCCACACTGGGAGTGGAGCCTCAGGAGTGCCACAACTATGATGCAGAATGGAAGGCAAGAGACGAGGGCAATTTTTGGCATTGCACAGGGCACCGCCAAAATTTGAGCCCCCAAGGTCCACCACTGGTCATAGTAGATAATACTGGGATTGAAAGCTCAATAGTTTGAATCAGAATAAGACAGCTTTGAAAGTTCCAGCGTAACTTTCCATTAGGAACATAGAAAGCAGCCTTATACCAAGTCAGACCCTTGGTCTATCTAGCTCAGTATTGTCTACACTAACTGGCAGCAGTTGTCCAGGGTTTCAGATTCCCAAACACCACCTGGAGATGCTGCCTATTGAACCTGGGAGTTTCTGCACACAAAGCAGTTGCTCTACTATGGAGCTACAGCCTTGCATCATAGTTATCTCAGTTATAAACAACATTTTATTTATTATTGTTTCTGTTGTTATTTCGGTTATTTATATTTTCTGTTGCTTCTGTCCAACATGAAAAAACATTATTATTATTACTAAACAAAGTTGTTTGCAATTGCTCGGTCCCTATTTTTCAGAAATGATTGTCCAACAGCACTGAATTTGAACTGGTTTTGAATATGTAGATGCACACAAAAAAATCACAAACTAACTTTGTCATAATACAAACACAGATTGCAATGCCTGTTTCTGTCATGAGCAGCCTCATTGGTATTCATCAACAGAGCATGAAGCAAGCTGGTCTGCTTACTCCTCTCCCAGTATGCACAGCACAGCTGAGCTGGGGAGCCCTGGCAAATGGAGCGCTCATAAAATCTTGCATACAGAAAACTATTAATCCACATTTGTTTTCACTGTTCTTCCCTTTTCAGACAATTTTATGACTAGACTCCATAGGGAAATGAAGAGTTATGCTAGTTTCCTATGGTTATCCTTTGCTCTCCCTCAAAGGTTTGCTGCTGAGCTATTTTATTAAAAAAGGAGAGAGAAATCAAAGCATTGTCAAGGCAACCAATCAAAATCCCTGTTTTTTAAAGTGTTAACTGCGGGCATTTTTGTATTGGGATGTGAGTGTCTCAAGTCTACATTGGCTGTGGTTAGAAAATACAGCCAATTTACATGCCCCCCAACATTTCTCCAATGAAAATAGGACGTCCTAAGGAAAAGCAGGACATTCTGGCATCAAATCAGAAACCAGGATGGCTTCTGTAAATCTACAACTGTTCCTGGAAAATATGGACCTTTGGAGGGTCTCAATTTAAAAATGGCTTACCTGATACATAGCTGCATATCAGCAGGATAGAGCCAACTTAAATGGTGCATTTTTCTTAGATTACCGTATTTTTCGCCCTATAGGACGCACTTTTTCCCCTCCAAAAATGAAGGGGAAATGTGTGTGCGTCCTATGGGGCGAATGCAGCGCGCCTTCCCGCTATCCCCCGACCTGGTTTGGAGGCTGGCGGCGGGGAGAAGCCCGCTTCTCCCTGCTGCCAGCCCCACAAGCTGGGGGACAGCGGGGAGACGCAGCGCGCCCAGGCTTAGCTTCGTGCAGCTCTCCGCAAGCCGTGGGACCCGGCGCCGGGCTCCCACGGCTTGCGGAGAGCTGCCTGTTCTGGGGGCTGGGGTCGGGGGAAGCTCGGGTGTCCCCCCTTTATTTCCCCCCCAAAAAATTAGGTGCGTACTATGGGCCGGTGCGTCCTATAGGGCGAAAAATATGGTAATAACTTGCAGAATCCAGGATGTCCATAAACATAATCTAAACTATATTAACGATTTACAAAAAGAAGAGTCTATGTTAAGGTAAGTCATTGCTTCTCTATTGCCTTCTCCTACCTACCCAGAGGCCCCTTCAGTCTCATCTGATTCACTTAAGCACAACCCACATAAAGCGAGTATCCTCACAACTGTCAATCATAGGATCCCTATGTATTTACATCAGAGCGAACTCACTGTGCCTCTGCAGTACACACATCCGTGGAAGTGAAATGGCCATGTGCAATCCAAAGCTACTAAGATATGTTGGGAGCTTTGTTCTTCAAACCCGAGTGAAATGTAGGTTTAATGGTACAGGATTTGTGAGTATATCTAAAGTATTCACACAGCGCACCACCAAACTTAAAGCATAAATGTAAAACATGAGCAAGAATGCTCCTCTTTCTCTTTACGATTTAAGTGCCTCTGGAGGATGCCCTTCACTCTTTAGTTTCTGCTTCTATCAAAGTAAAGAAGGATGCAGTGGACTGTCTACAAAGTTTAAATTAATAAATATCAGTACAGGGCAGTGGATGCTCTAATGAGTAAAAGAAATAAGGTATTGCATGTGGTTCATATCTGTGAAACATGATGGTTTTCAACAAAGTGAAAAATCTATTAGTTATTTCCATTTTCTCAGCTCTCCATTTTCTTGGATAGCTTTGAAACTGAGATCTTGTTTCTGTTGCTCTAAGTATATAGAGGATAAATGCCAGACCATACAATAAGATCAATAGAAACAAAAACATGCTGCAAATAGTTATGCACAAAAGAAGGCGGTGATTCAAAGTTAAAAATCTAAAGACACTCCTATAGGAATGTACACTTAAAAAAAATTCCTGCTTTTTAATGTTATTAGCATAAATCAATCACTGTTTGTGAGTACAATAATGCACAATTTAAAAGCAAAGGATAAGGCACAATAAGGAGTCAGCCATTCACAAATATAAGGCTGTGAATAACCAGGCAAATAATCCCATTGACTTCCTCGTGAATACTTCTGAAAGGTGACATTCTTACATGACTCCTATTGAGCTCATTGGACACACAAAATATCACCCCAAGACCTTCTAGATTCTGATCCCACAGAGTCCATATTAATCAATCAACCAACCAACCAACCAACCAACCAACCACAATACACAAAGGCCTTATCCAATGAGGTGACTCCATTGGCAATGTTTATGCAGAATTGTTTATTAGAAGCAGTTTCTGTCTCCTACACTATATTTCAGACCAAGGACAGAAATCAGTTTTGGCATCTCTTGTTTTCTAGGCTGCCAGCCACAGCCCAAGAACAGTAAGATTGTATTTTTAAAGCATGCTTACGTGAAAACATCAAAGTCCATCGAACACAGTATTTTTCAGATCACGAATCTAGTCACCTTTAATATTTCACATCTCAGCTTTTCCTTTCTCCCCAGATACATCACTTAGATAATAATATAATAAGTAACACAAGAGAGCCTAGTTTTTTCTCAAAAACTGTAATGTCGGAACTCCAAAACCATTGTTTACAAAACAGACACTGCATATATTTTCATATTGTCAATAGGTATATAAATCTGAAATAATTGCACGCTTTTTATTATTGGCCTGATGCTTCACCTTTTTGTCTTAATTTGTTCTCTTTAGGCCCAGACAACATGCATGCAAATAAAAGTTTTAAAGCATGTGTATTGGCCTGTTTTTCTGGACATTAGCAATGCATCACCACTCAGGAAATCCAGGATTAATACTGCCTCCTAGAGGGCAGCTAGTCATGATGCAGCTTTCCTTGTGATTTTTTTTTTTTAGGTGTTTAAAAGCAGTGAAGGAAAGTACATACAGGGAGGGAAATATATATAGTTCAACTATATATTAAACTATAAAAGAACAAAATTTCTGGGCTAAGTAGGTGGACAACTGTGTTCCCAGCTATTATTCTCCTCCAACTTCCAACAGATCTTATGATGTCCAAGAATTGGAATACAGTGGTACCTCGGGTTACATACGCTTCAGGTTACATACGCTTCAGGTTACAGACTCTGCTAACCCAGAAATAGTACCTCGGGTTAAGAACTTTGCTTCAGGATGAGAACAGAAATCGTGCTCCAGCGGCACGGCAGCAGCAGGAGGCCCCATTAGCTAAAGTGGTGCTTCAGGTTAAGAACGGACCTCCAGAACGAATTAAGTACTTAACCCGGGGTACTACTGTAATGACTTCTACAAACATAAAAAGATGTTCTGAATACTGTATATTTCTAAGACAACATAGAAAGAATCTCTTCTAAAGGGGGGGGGTGCGTGCACACGCACACACTCACATTGGTTAATACATTATTTTGAGTTCTAGGAAGACCTACATTTATAATAATAATAATAATAATAATAATTTATTTATACCCCCCCATCTGGCTGGGCCTCCCCAGCCACTCTGGGCGGCTTCCATAGAAACCAAAAATACACTATCACACGTTAAAAACTTCCCTGAACAGGGCTGCCTTAAGATGTCTTCTGAATGTCAGTTTATCGCTTTGACATCTGCTGGAAGGGCATTCCACAGGGTGGGCGCCACTACCGAGAAGGCCCTCTGCCTGGTTCCCTGTAGCTTTGCTTCTCTCAATGAGGGAACCGCCAGAAGGCCCTCTGCGCTGGACCTCAGCGTCCGGGCAGAACGATGGGGGTGGAGACGCTCCTTCAGGTATACTGGACCAAGGCCGTTTAGGGCTTTAAAGGTCAGCACCAACACTTTGAATTGTGCTCGGAAACGTACTGGGAGCCAATGTAGGTCTTTCAAGACCGGTGTTATATGGTCTCGGCGGCTGCTCCCAGTCACCAGTCTAGCTGCCGCATTCTGGATTAGTTGTAGTTTCCGAGTCACCTTCAAAGGTAGCCCCACGTAGAGCGCATTGCAGTAGTCCAAGCGGGAGATAACCTGAGCATGCACCACTCTGGTGAGACAGTCTGCAGGCAGATAGGGTCTCAGCCTACGTACCAGATGGAGCTGGTAAACAGCTGCCCTGGACACAGATTTGACCTGTGCCTACATTTCATTTTCACATTTATGTTTATGGAAATGACTAATAAATTTGAATAATGAATCTTGATAATTTATAGTTCCTTTACTGATGAAGTTTGGAAGAGTATTCCCCTAGATTTCAGGGTTCCCCAGAGCCCCACTGCAACATCTTTCTGATCCTCAGACATCTAATTGGCTGAGAGCCTTGAGCAGTTCACCTAGGTCAGATCTGCCTCAGTCCAGCTTTCAGCAAATTACTGATCTCTTTTGTCTAGATTTACATGACCTTACCTTCTCTGCTGATATTTATCAATCCCCTCTATCCAACCCATGTATTTGAATACTGAACATATATCCCTAGTTTTTGTAGCAGAGAACTGAGCAATCATCTCACCTCTACAAGTGATGAAGGATAAATGCCAGTTATCAGCCTCAGATTGTAGTCTGAGAGAAAGCCTGATTGCATTCTCTTACACCATCTGAAAATTAAGTGTGTTATAACATATCACATAGTTTTGCATAACTAAAGCCTATGATGTTGTGAGTTTATGACAGAATCAGAATGAAAGCTGAGGATGAGTAAGTAATTCATTTCAAATAATCTTAGTTTCTTTCTTTCTTTTTAAGTGTATCGCAGCTCTACTTCAAAATTGAGCAAACTTTTTATTGCTGAGTGATGAAGTCCTGGAAACTGAGGCCGATAACAGAAATGTCAGCAGATGCCTTCTGCAGCAGGGCTGCTGGGCACCACTATAGCCATCAGTTTTAATGAGATCCGTTAATATCACCTCAATCAAAATGGCTGCCCTGGGCTGACTTCTTAGGGGTATGCACAGGTGCTCTCAGCCAAAGATGTAATGAAGGTTATTACATTATCAACGAGGCACAGATGTGCATTCTGTCTGAACTCAAGGTGCTGCTTATTGCCAAGTGCATCACTCTTTGAGCAGATTCCTGCTCTGTGTATCAATATGCTGTTCCAGCTCACTGAACTCAAGCACAGCCTTCTGCTTCCCCTGACATAGACAGTCAGCTAGGAGAGAAAGGAAAAGAACTTAAGGTGGGGCGGTTACACTACCAGCACATCTCAATGCAACACAAAACAACGACCAAATACGTAATGTTGGATCTCCTTTTCATTATTTTGAAATATAAAATTGATTAACCTATTTTTTTTGCCGGGGGACTATCTTCCATTTTGGGGTGTGCAGAGAAATCTGGCTGCCTTAAATCGGCTGTGATAATTATTCTTCATCTTGTAAGCTTCTCTTTCAATGATATTCTCCCAGTCGTCTCATGCCCACTCATTAGTGCACATCCATCTTCCCCACACTTATACCAGTCACATCACCTAAGAATAAGAACTGAGTCAAATATCCACGAATCTTTTAAATTCTGCAAAGCTTTCAGTTTCTCCAGCTGATTATTGTATTTATATGAAGTAAATTCACCAGTTAATGTTTCAAAATGTAAATGCTGTAGACTTGTTGACTTCTGTTGATTATTTTGGTTTTGGCAAGCTTCAGATAAGAAATCTCATAGGTTGTCAACTGTTAAATTACTGTATTTTATTAATCAAATGCTATTAAATCCTAATACTACTGCATGTCAACTACCAAATACTTTGAATGTCAACTATTCAACACTGTCAACCATCAAATATATTGTTGTTGGGAATTTAAATATATGAATCCCCGTGGACCCATATGTGTGGGTGAACAACAAAAGAATTGGCTGGTGTCTGGATTCAAAACACAGGGCTAGCACAGAGCTACCCTTTTGCAATGAGCAGACCACACACTGTTAAGTAAGTTTAAAACATTTTACTTACAAATCCAGTGTCTCAATCATGCAATCTACCATGTAGCAGCAAGTATAATATAGGCAAAATACTCTTGGGTAGAAAATACAGAATATCCTTCTAAACACATGCTGTAAGTTCAGGGGCAAGCTTACTTCGTTGGTTACATGGTGCAGAGAGAGAGAAGAAGAGGAAATAAGTTTCACTTTTTCTCCAGAGGAGAGGGGTGTGTGACATAACTGAGTCTATCTTGAAATTCAACTCTATGGTCCTTAACTCCTTAATTCACTAACTAGCAGTTGTACATAGTTATGTTTGATGGCATTCTCCCATAAATGTAACAGTGGCATTCAAACTATTTTGTGGAAAATCCTGGTTTCTTTAGAGGCCTATTGGTGCATGAAATAGCTTGTCCACCATCATGGATATCTGATGTACAGCCCAAAGTGAATACTGAGTCAGGAAACACACAGTTAATTCATCTGAAAACAATGTGCAGCCTAGGACATGCCCAGGATCCACTTCAATGTAACCTGGCAGACACACAGTGTTTCATTGGCATGAGCTGATGTAGGCAGAAAATTTAAAAGCCACTGTGATTTAATACACTATCTGTGCTGATAAAGGTAAAGGTAAAGGGACCCCTGACCATTAGGTACAGTCGTGACCGACTCTGGGGTTGTGGCGCTCATCTCGCTTTATTGGCCGAGGGAGCCGGCGTACAGCTTCCGGGTCATGTGGCCAGCATGACTAAGCCATTTCTGGCGAACCAGAGCAGCGCACAGAAACGCCGTTTACCTTCCTGCCGGAGCGGTACCTATTTATCTACTTGCACTTTGACGTGCTTTCGAACTGCTAGGTTGGCAGGAGCAGGGACCAAGCAACGGGAGCTCACCCCGTCGCGGGGATTCGAACCGCCGACCTTCTGATCGGCAAGTCCTAGGCTCTGTGGTTTAACCCACAGCACAACCCGTGCTGATACTAAATATTAAATACCACTGGAAGTCATTGATCAAATATAGTGAAAATACCAACTGTCACGTATCAGTATCTGGACAATATTTGAACATTTGGAGAAGGAGAAGAAAATTAAGAAGAATTTTCACGAGAATTGTGGGCAGCAAACTGGTTTTGGCTATAGTACATTAACCACAGCTGTAGGCTCATCTAATGATTTCTTCATGCACCCAGAAAAATCCACTTTCAGTTATTGGTCATATGTGATATCTTCAGCAACTCGTATTTTGTACAGCAGTCAGTTTCCAATGAGGTCTCCTTGTTTTCCCAGGCTACACAGTAGTCTAAGAACTCTGATGTAAGGTGAAAATTAAATCTAATCAGAATCAAGATGTTATGGGCATGGTAATGAAGAGACAACTAACAGGGTTCAACTATGAATAAAACAAGGGAAAAGAATTCAGATCCAGTACAAATTCTCTCAATATTTTCTGATCCCAAACCATCAACACTCTGACTAGGACTTCTTAATCATCTCTTCATAACATGTTAGGACATAATTTCTTTTGAAATTATACTTAATGCTCCTAATATGACTGACAGTGCAGTCCTATACATGTCTTCTTGGTGGACTTGCTGCCAGGCAAGCGTGTCTAGGATTGCAGTGCACTAAAAACAGCAGATAAAACTTAAGATATTTACTACTTCAGTATTGCATTATATTATTCATGGGATTTCCCCACCCCACATGGTCTATGGGCTACAAGTAACCCACTGGAGTCTTCTCTTTAGCTCCTCTTCTCCCAAGTTGCCTTGCCACTGATGCTGAATATTTCCCATCATCACTGAATGTTATCACCAAATGACTTCCATGTTACCAAAATCTACCAAGCGCTGCCCCACTTCCACCAGCATGCAGACTTCACCCTAAATACAGCCCTCCACCTGAAAACAGTTGACTGCTCCTCTTTTATTGTTTTGGTGTGGGGTTTTTTAATTGTAACCCATCCTTGGAGCACTTGTTGCTGAAGACACAGTTTAATAAACAAACAAGGCTGCCCTACAGCGGGAAAACAGTTGGTCCAACATCAATTGTTTGCTTCAAAGCTCCTAAAACATTTGCATTGCTTGCTTTTTATCTTTTTCAGCAGTTTTACATAAAAAGGATGCAATCCGCCTGCCAGTCAGAATACATGAATAATTCTTTCTTATCACAAAGCAGCCACAACTGTCCTTGGGTCTCAGACAAAAAGTTGTAGGAACTGATCCAATTCACCATCATAAGGAAATAACTTTTGCAATTGTTTGGGTTTTGGTTTGGTTCCCCACCCCCCCCACATTTTCAACATTGCTGAGCAACCTCTCATTCACAGGCTCAGAAATGAAGTGTTGCAAGACACAAATGACATTTTAAAAAATCTAGCTAAATTTATATACTGTGTAATTGTAGAAACACCTCTGAGCAGTTTACAAGAAATATAAAAAGTATGAATAAAAAGCAGCTTGGCAGACATGAAAAAAGCACAGCAAGGGCACCTGCCTGATGTCAATGGGCAGGGAGTTCCGAAGTGTATTGATTTCTTATAGCTGTGGAACAAGTATTATATGGTACCTGTAACAAACAGTACCAGTTCCACAAATCAAAGCAGTTAAGTGGGCACAGAGTGATCCCACAAATAAATGGTCCCAACAAGCTATTAGGGGCTTTATATATGCATAGCAATGGCACTGTAAGACTATTTCCAAGTCAACATGCACAGGTTTGCACCCCTGCATAACTAGTATGGAACTGTAGAGTTTAAATAGTCTCTTGCATATGGGGGATAAAAGGCTTTGATTCAATGCCCACTGTGATAAAGTGCAAATGAATTCAAAATCCCAGGGGTGGTAGTCAAGTAACGTTTAGTGCTAGCAGGAGGATTAGCACTACTGCAAGGGGTTTCCCCCTTCTTCTCCTTCCATGTCCCCATCCCTCCCCCGTTCCATCCCCCAACCTGCTCCGGAGGGCTGGCGGAATCTCAGAGCAGATTTATGGGGTGGGCGGGGGGGGGAGGGGAGAATGTCCTGTTGGCAAGGAAAGCCTTAATGCTATTATCACCTTAGTGCTATGTTGAATACAATGTCAGGACTCTTTAGCTGCAGTTTAGTCCAGCCTCATTTTTCTCCCCTTCTAGGCAGATGTTTGAGCTCAGACTGGTCACATGTAATATATTTTAAGCTTCTCTAAAATGACAGTGCCAAAAGGGCAAATTTGGGCCCTTGTCTTCAAGTCTACAAATGCAAAGTGGAAGGATGAAAAACCCACCTGCCATGTTTAGAATCAGCTGTTATTCCAAAGAAAACATTATTGAGGCTGCTTACTAGAGTGCAAGTCTCAAAAAAACTCAATAGGGTTTACCTCTGAGTAGATTAGTGTAGAATAGCACTGAGAATGACTAAATGTCAGAATAAATAATATATAATTAGCATTTAAAATGGATTAATCAACCAAAAGCCAGCTGAAATGATAAGGCTTATATGCTATTTTAAGGATTTAGTAAGTGGCAATATGTTTTTCAAGTTCCGTGTGTGCAGCTTGTGTACAGTAAAATTTCAATGCCATCACAAAAACATCTCTATACCAGCCTTTTGAAACATATACAGGTTATTCACACCTTTCAACTCACAACATTTAACTTGTGTGCTTTCAGCTTTATACACTAGGCAAAATAAAATAAAGTAAGAGGTGACAGAAAGGGGGCAGGCATCCTGGAAAAAAGACTTTGGCAATTCCCCCTGCCATTGAACCCAATGTGTTTTGACCATTCGTGATTTGGCTTCACACGCGATCCCTGGAACATAACCCCAATGTAAGTTGAGAGTCAGCTCTAATGGAAAACACCATGGATGAATGCTACTGATATATCTATGGCAGAGCTGGAGATAAAACACACATATACAGACAAGTGCCTTTTCTACGCAGGTACTTAAACTTTATGTCTCAGGAATGCTACTCCTAGACATTATTGACAGGATTTTTTCAAAAGTTTGTAATTTAATAGTGTGCCATTTTAATGAGGGTACTTCTTCACTGACTTTGGGGAGTCAAGGGTTAACAGGTTGTGGTCTCTGAAAGAAAAACAAAGTAATCATAGACCATGAAGGTTCTCAATAGATTCAGAATAGTCTCCAATATTTCCTCTTTGTGGTATTAGGCAGCTGTTCTTCTTGGGAAGATTCCCAGAGGACAACACAAATCAATGCGGGTGATAGAATGTGGAGGAAAACCAGTGTATATCCGGCACAGACAGAATGTGTCCTCAGGTTCCCTCTGAAGCAGCGAACTGTTGAACCTGTTCCCTCCACTCCTTCTCGATCCACTGAGATTATTGCTAATCCTTCCATCAAAGGCAACATAGTGTCAACCCACAACTTTTATCAGATCCCCTTTGTACAAGGAGAGCAAGTAGAAGAAGGGTATTAGCACAGTTGTGTCACATCCTTATTTATCTATGCATCTATTGATATTGCTGGGGAGCTGGGATGAACTAAACCCAGAAGGGTGTTCCCGTTCATATACATTACATATTACATTAAAAAATATTTTTAGACGCCTCAACAAATTCCACAAAATTATTCATTAGTATTTTCTGATCAATCTACAAGATTGATATTTGGGCACAATATGAGATGACATGTGTCTGATTTTAACATTTGACAGGCAACTGCTTTTTGTGCATAAGGTACAGATGTACTGTATACATGATGGCCTGGTTTGCACTAATACTAAGCCAAACCATGGCTTAGTGCAAACGAGGAAGTGGGTGAATTGAGAGAATATCATGATTCCTTTGCTCCTCCCTAAGCTGTTTTTCTTTTGCCATGGGCTTACAGTTTGTGGTTTGTATGGGACAGCTAATCGCAAGCCCATGTTTGGGCAATATGTTAAGTCAAACCATGGCTTAGTGCAGCACAGCAGCAAAACCACCAGGAAGCAGCAAAGTGGCTGTGATCTCTTCTCCAGGAGCCCACACATTTGCTCATCTACTCCAAGCCATAGTTTGGCTTAGCATTTGTGAGGAGGAGTGCTGTGTGTAAGTTGATAGTAACTGATTGCAACTGTAAATTACATGGGAAAGGGACAGGAGGAATCGGCCTTGATGTTTCAGAGTGATTTTGTATTTCTCTGTCATAATAACTTGCAATGTAGGACTTGGCTGTTTCCTGGAAGAAATAATAACTGCCTCCAGTTGACCAGGCACATACTCATTGCTGCCATAATTATACCCAAATTATCAGTGGGGCAGTCCAGCAGAGCTACATGCTCGCTGCCATAACATTTCCCCTTTACACAAGGGTGTCCTATGTTCTCATTCCATGTAGCCTTAAAGTGCTTCTGAACAGAGACAAGAATGCAGTGTTTGAAGGCTCAATATAGCATGATCTTTGAGGATAAAAATATGGATGTAAGTCAGCCACGGAGTCTTTATAGCTTGGTGTTTAAAAGTATGTTGCCATAGAGGGCTCACGTCTGACTCTAAACTCTACCACCAGGAAAAGCATTTGAGAAAACTGTGATGAGATGACAGGTGGGGCACTGGCAATGGAAGCAGCAACAGAATCAGTGTGGTGGCAGGGAAGAGCAGCACAGAAAGTGAAGTAAATATATTCACGACTTAGTTCCAACATTGTGATAAATTCTAACAGTCATGTACATTTGAGTCCATGGGTGTGGTAGCATCACAGTATCCAGAGGAGCCAACCTTTAGAGGCCAAGGAGGCTTCCCCCCGATAAAATGTTTGAGGGGGCTGCCATTCAAATGGTGTTGCCATTCAAATGGTGTGCATGCACTGTATGATGTGATTGATTATGCAGGGTGGGGCTTACTTGCCCCCCCATATTTTATTCAAGTTCGCACCCCTGACAGTATCAAAAAGATTTTCATTTAATGGACTTTTAAAAAATCCCTGTGGTCTGTCATTTAATGTCTAGCAATCACTTGTTACAGTTTTTATATTGGAAAGGGAAGAAAACCCATGCAGGACCTCCTCCCCACCTTTTACCAGAAAGCTAAGATGGCCTTTCCATGATGAAGAGCTCCATTAATATTAGTGCTACAAGGGTGGGGGGTTGGCTTAATTGGAGATCAATGACCTCATCTAAGAACCAAATTCTAAGCAGCTCGAGAAGAAAGCAACTTTCTGCCAATCTGCTAAGACATAAATTAAGGAAATTACATTAGAACATAATTATGCTAATCAGTAATTATGCCATGAAAATGGTATTTATGGATTTGCACTTAATTTGACTTTAACCCTAAAGCCCAAATAAAATGCTTGCACAATGTGAGCAGAGTCTGAAAATGCAGTGTTAACGCTTTTGTAGACTGCTATTATGGACTTCATTTCATTAACATGCCATTCTCATTAAATTCAAGGTCTGTTAAAAGACAGTCCTTTTCTCAGCTCTTTACAAACAAACTTCTGGGGCAATTCTTAGACAAAATTTGGATGTACGCTGGGAACCTGTATTTAAGATTTGGGAGAGGACCATGGCTCTGTTATCCAAAATCTGCGAAATGAGTTCTGTTTTATTATGATAGCAGCTGGACTTTTGCATCTCAGATAGAACTATAGTGGTTACCACATTGAAATATTTTGAACAGAATGTGGTAAAATTAAAGCCACAAGCAGAAATGCAAGTCCACAAATGGGCAAAATCCAGGTGATAAAGTGTAGGACTGCCAGAGTTTCAGGGGAAAAATTTCCATGGAAAAACAAGCCACAGGAAAAAATTCCACCCACATCACTGGAGGCTTTCCAATCAACACAAATTTTAAAACTTTGCATAGGAGGAAGAAAGCTTTCTAGTGGCATCTGTATTTATGAGATTGTATGTGTTTGAGTATGTTTAGCTAGACATTCCCATACTTACATGTATATAGTCTATTTTGTTCAGTGACAGATTTATAAGCATGCACATTGTGCACAGAATTAGGGTCCCTTGAAGCTGAGGGCTCTCCAAGTTATTAGTATACATTACTAACTGAAAGAATACCTTTGAAACATGACTACAAACAATGAGTTGCCATTGTTGAATTCTACTACTTTAGTTTGTTGCATTGTTTCACTCCTCATTTCTCCCACTCCTTGATTAAAGTCAGGGGAGGCTAATCCATGGGTCTCTGTGTGTGTGAACCCAGTGACCATGAAGGCTGCCTTTGGTGTGTCTGAACAGGGGCATCAGACTTTGAGGTTTTGTTTTTTCAAAAAATTAGTCTCTAGCCCTTCTAGAAATAAAGTAATGAAGCACAATGTTCAGGTACCCTTCTAAGCATTTTTAAAAATTAAAATAAATTAAGCCAGACTGGCTTTTCCCACCTGTCAGTGTTTTTAGTCAATGAGTGAAGTCAGAGCTGTGAGTGAAAAGTGAGTTGTTTCAACACCAGGCAATGTATCCCTGGGGTCCAAGGAAGGCAAGGCCAGATTTATAACGGTGGGATTTAAATAATTACAGCAAGGGCCATGCCAGAAGTGGCCATGCCATTCTAAACTTTCATTTCAAAAAACCCCTAAGCCTATTGCCCTTCTAGAAAGGAAGTTATGAAGCATAACGTTCAGGCAACCTTCCAAGCTGGGGGCTGCCAACCCAACACAAGCAGAGTATAATCCTTTTTCTGGCACTTGCTGGAGGTGGAAGGGCCCACCCATTTCCAACTCCAGTTGGCTATGATGTTAACTCCTGTCCTCCTTTGTTGCAGGACAAAGATAGGGAGAAGAGAAGAAGCAGGATAGTTGCCACCCCCTTGGTTCTTGGAGAATGTTGGGGCTGGCGGAAGTGCCCAGGCTGTTCCACTTTCTCAGCTTTGGCTGCACATGGCAGGACTTTTTAAGAAGGGGGGAGCTAAGAAGTGCTCTGCTCATTTGTCATCTCTTTGCTTTGCTGCCCATGAAAGGTGTGATTGAGGGGGGGGGGTGCAAAGACATCACCACCACCACCACCACCACATTTACCCTGATGGTTCCCAGGGTTGTTTTTTTTGGGGGGGGGTCCCATTGCTGAGCGACCAGTATCACCACCACCACCATTTTTTCCCTTGATTTTTCCCAAGTTGCTGGGGGTTTTTTTGGTGGGGGGGAGCCCAGCCCAGAGGCATCATCAGCATAATCATTTTCACCTTTTCCTCGATTGAGGAAGTACAAAGGCATTATCATCATCTTTATTATTCTCATAATTATGATCATCATCACATTTTCCATCATTGTATTTTTGGAGGGGGAACCCATTTCAGAAGCATCATTATTATCATCATCATCTTTTCTTCCTGTCTGGCCCACAGTAGGAATTGTTCCCAAGTTGTTTCAAAATGGGGGAGCACAGTGCGAGGGCAGAAATGTTATTGTTATCAACTCTTCATACAACCATAATTTTTGCATAGTCACGTTTATTTAGGCGAAGGAATAGGGCCCCTCAAAAGGGCTGTGCACAGGGCCTTGCAGACCATAAAATCTGTCACTATGTTGGAGTGTGGCTGTGCAGTATGACATTATTGTCTGGAATTACCATTAACTAGATTTTAATGGAGACTGTCAAAGCCTTATATGATTGAATATGAAACAGGAGAAGAAGCAAATGCTGCTTTAAATTCTTGACTGTCAATTTTTCTGCCTACCATTACCGCTAAACATTCTTCTCTGATTATAATTGCTGTAAAATTGCATGTTTTTGCCTGTCCCTTTGGACAAGTGGGTTGAAATTAGTAGTTGTGTGGAGCTGCAGTTGACTCATTAAAATACAAAATACTGGGGGGGGGGGGGGTTGGAGCTGTTTTATATGACAGAAATTGCTGAGTTCATTCTTAGACTGACTGTGTAAATCCAATGGTGAATGCATTCTTTTCAAATTATACACTACATAATCAATTTAACATGTGATACTTGCTGGAACATAACCTCACAAAGGGCAATAATAGTAATAATAATAATAATAGCCATTCTATGGTGGGTTGAATGTTTCTGGGAACAAAATCATGGGAGACTTTCATAAGAGGCTAGCATGTAGCACATAGTTTCTGGTTTTTGACTACCGATACTTATTCTATTATCCTGATACTTAGATTTGTCTCTGTTAAATCTAATACATTTCACCACTAGAATTAAAAACAAAACAACACTGTGCTGTGGGGTGACAAATCAGCAAGCCCCATGACTGCTTTCAAATAGTGCAATATAAAATAAGATATTTTGAGCGTGGATTATCTCCATTTGCTTATGTTGTCAAAGCATAGTTCTTGCGGTAGTTACGCAGGGTTTCATTAAACTAGCATTGTGTAGGCTCCATTATTAAGGGTGTATTTACTGACATTGCAAATCTTAAAACTGATAATGTCTTTTGGGATGTACCGGTATGTGCATTGCATGATGTTAGACACCAGAGGGCCTGTTTCATAAAAGCATGGGTGGTACATTATCCCTCAGTCTCAATGACTAGCAGTGAATGTGTGAACTGTGTCTACAGAAAACAGGATATGAACAAATGAAGGTTATTTTTACTGGTCTGGGCGGTTTGGGAGTATCTGGCCTGGCTGTCATATGAATGAAAAGTGGATTAAAAGCTGAGCTTTATTACTTGTTTTCGTTTCCCCACATTAAATATTTTCCATCTTTAAATAAATGTTTTGTGAACACACATACATATCTCAGGTGTCAAAGACCAGGATAAGGAGATTATTCTTCTGCCTATGATGAAAGCTATACCATGAATAAGGCTGGACGATATATCATTCAAAACCAGTTTGAAGTCCATATCATGATATTGGTTTCATAATTTTTGACCTGGCAATATATCACAAATGATGATGTGTGTGTACTAGGCAAAAATTAGAATGTGGGGAAAACTGTGAAGCCAGCCAATGCTTCTCTCAACTCCTGCAGGCACTGTTAACTCTGCCAGCTCAGCTCTCCCCAGCCTCATGCAAACCTTCTTCTGGTCTGTCTATCTACCCATCTAAAATGAAATTAGGTTTTCATTCACTGTTGGGAAAGGGGCATATGCGTGACTAAACTGACATATGAACAGTTGTATCAAAAGTTATTGTAAATTAAATATTTTCTTATTTGCATATGTTTTAAAAGTTAATTCAAATGAAAAAAGTAATTCAGATCCAGAGGAAAAGGCATTGTTAGTCTGAAGTAAGAATAAGATTAGACTGCAGAGATGAAAAAAAATGCTATTACAATTAGAATAAGATCTTTTCATTTAATGGCTGCAGTAAAAATCCATTTTCTCCAATCATTTTTATTTTATAATTTAAGAAAGTGGATGATGATCCTCAGGATCAATTGCTCATTTGTTCCTCAAGAGATCTCTCCAGAAGGCACAATGTCCCTTATTTCAAGAAAAGATAGTTGTGGTTTTTTTTTTAAATAACTTCACACTCCTTAGTTTTCTGTATTATAATTTATACGCAGGTCACTGACTTATACTCTATGGGAAATGATGCTTGCAGTAATTTAATTATTCAAAACTAAAGCTTTCTCTTAGGGCTAGATAAAATACTTCAGCAATTTATATTGCTATGAGTTTGGCGGGATAGCTTTGTGCTTGGGGCCCTTCTAATTCCTGGATCCAGCACAAATTTCCTCCACTGCAGGCTCAGGTTACATGAAAATAAACCATATACCAGGCACCCCCAAACTCGGCCCTCCAGATGTTTTGGGACTACAATTCCCATCATCCCTGACCACTGGTCCCGTTAGCTAGGGATGGTGGGAGTTGTAGTCCCAAAACATCTGGAGGGCCGAGTTTGGGGATGCCTGCAATATACCATAAAGACACCACATTCTCCACTGTCCCTCATTCCAAAGGAAATACAAACCCTGGGAAAGCACCTGGAATGCCTGAAATCTTGCACCACTCAGAGATTGGGGTGGCGTGCAATAATATGTTGCGAAAAGTGGATCCTTAGCATTTTCTGCAGTTCTCTCATACCCAACTTTGATCATTTGGCTGTTTGAAGTTTCAAGTGTATCTCTAATTCTATGAGACCCCACCCACCCTCATCCAGAGCATGTATGTTATTATGTAAATGATTCATGGCCCTAGGACAACTAGAAATGTGTCCTGTCCAACAGAGATACTAGGGCAATTCCCTCTAAATATAAATAAGCTGTACTGTATTGTTATTTCCCCCCTTTCCTGTTAGCTATCTCAGTCTAGCCCTGATTCCTGTGTATTAATGTCTACATATCAAAGACACAAGAATGATAATTCCAGTTTACATCTGGCCCATCGGGAAGGCAGCTAAGATTTGATTAAAACTGAAAGGGGAAAGTGTATTTAATTTCTTGAATATCCTTGGATCTTGAGTTCCCTTCTGCTAATGAGGTTCTGCTCACAGGACACTCCTGTGGCCAAAAGGGAAAGGCAGCTTTTGCCAATTTGCCTTTTTCACCTGCATCTTTTTGCACCCCTGAAATTCTGCTACAGAAAGTTGGGGAACAGCATGGAGGGACCTGCAGGGGAAGGAGGGGGATTGACTAATTTTGCCTTTCTCCGCCACTTCTGCCAATGGAATCATCAAATGCCTCTCATGAACAAAAGGAGCCCTTCACTGCGAGTGCTACAGGAAATGCCTGTGTAATACATAAAATGCAGACTTCGTACAAATGTATATATACATATTTAAACACTGTGTATATGCATTTAGGAACCCTGGCATAATGATATTTTCTAGACTTATGTATATGGGTGTTTAAAGAAACATGTGCATATTTATGTGTGTGATAGCCATACTTTATATTTTCTGCAAGAAACACCAGTAACACCAGTTATTCCGCACAACAACCATAATGTGTGGAGTCGCCCTTTGATGCTGACACACTGCAAAGGAAGCTTGTCTATGTTACCACTGGTGATATATCTGGTCACTGCTTAAATGAAAGCTTGTTGTTTCTTTGGATAAATGAAGCGGTTACACCTGGTTATAATAACTGAGTGGTTAAACATCTAATATTCTCAAGCCCTAAATATAATTTTTGATCTAGATTTGAGAGGTAGGGGAGAGTCAGCACACTTAAGTGAACAGACCAAAGGATAGGTGTTGTTTTTAGTGGAAATTCAGTTCGGTGGAAATTCTGGTTCAAGACTCATGAACCTATGAAGCTTTCATTAAGTTAGTTGCAATGCTTGCTTTCATTAAGTTAGTTGTTTTGCTTGTTATGCACACTGCAAGCCTGGGCATGTGCATACACTTCCAAAAAAGAAGTCTTGCTCACAAGGGTGGGGCACTTCAAATTCAATGAACCAGTACAAGTGACCACACCTGTTACTATGCCTGCATTTAGATTAAATTACTGGTATATAATTTGTGATGGCTAAGAGGAACAAGCATTCTATCAGTACCTCCATGCAAAAGAAGACTGAAGGGGATAATGTTAAACTGAAATATTTGTACTCCATGAACTCTTACACCAGCAACTGATCCTAAGCATTCCCTTTAAAATAACAGCTTAAACAGAGCAGACCAATAGCAGCAACAGCTCCTAATGTTAACTGCATTCTATTACTGCCAGAGACATTGCCTCCTGACAACTTTCTCTGTGTTGATACTGGCATAAACCTTCCATAAACCTAAACGGCCTGAAAGATGATACATGCAGCTTCCTATCACAACTGGACATTTGCAGCCTGAATGGGGACCTTGTAAACAGCCTAATTGGACTATTTAATATTCGATTAAGGAAGAACCATAGTTGAGTGTTTGCCCTGCAAGTCCCAGGTTCAATCTTCATCTTATCCAGGTAAAACTGGGAATATTCCGTCTGAAACCCTGGAGAGCCACTGCTAGTCAGTTTAGAGTATAGACAATACAGAACTAGATGGATCAATATTCTGATTTAACAGAAGGAACAAGTCCCTATGTTCCTGTTGGTTGATAGGGGAATATTTAAACTGTAAGTATTCAAAGTTGTTCAGGATTGTTAGAATAGTTCCCAAACTATGTTTTGGAAAACTAGAAATGCCTTTTTTGTCATGCAGGTAAGTGCACTAATTTGTGCCAGCCTCTCTTAAGAATATGCCATAAAGTGTTGAGGCTTTGACTTGGAATGCTATGGGTCTTAGTGTTCTAGTTTTTAGGTAAAATGAACAGCATGAGACCTCACTGAGATGTATGATCTCAATTTACCCTACTTTACGCACAGTAGTGACAATTGTATCAAGAGCTAAAAAGCCAGCCTCTTTTTCTACTCAAGTACCAGTTTTATAATAGAACTATTTAATGCCCCTGTCAATTCAAGTCCACTAGTACCATGCTCTTTTTAAGCTAATGATAAACCCAAGCATTATAAAGACAGCCAGGGAGAACTAAACAAAGGCTCATACAGTCTCATCAGATCTGAGCAAAGCTGAGTTACGTAGCTTCAGCTAAAGCTCTAATGACAGAAGCCATATCAACAGACATGAAGCCAACTGCAACCAGTTTAACGTTATAATAGCTTCCCTCATGCAAATGTAAGAGCTGTGATTTGTGAGGAAGCTGAGAGTTTTCTGTGGTGGTTGCTTATCCTCACAGGCTGGATGCTGAAAGAGAGACAAAGAGGCAGGACAGCTGCTCAGGCAGATCTTCTGGCCATAACAATAAGAGGAGGACTACAGAAAGCAGTCCTGTGTGGTTTGACAGGACCTCATTGACGCCTAAGGCGACTTGATTCTGTTGGGCTTGTGCAGTACTCCCTCCAAGTCATCAGCAGTGCAGAGCTGCCAGCAGAGATCAGACCAACAGTTCCCTTTAGAAGCTTCTGTATGGGTGCAGTCAGTCAAACACCAAGGCTCTTCCAGTCTGGTTCTGAGGTCTCTTATGCAGACCTATGGTTTCTCTGGTGAAACTAGTGGCTTACATAGTTTGGTTAGCTGGAGGTGTATCTAAGATACGCTGAACTGATTACTTCTGTGGTTTTGAACATCATAGGTAAGAGGCAAAGTGATTCTGACGTGGCTGCTAAATGTGGCTAAAACATTCCACCCCAGAGAAGGTGATACACCAGAAATACAAAATGTTAGTGCACCCACTCTCTTGTCTCTTGTTGTTCTGTGCAGGAATACAAGATCAGATGTGGTATTCTTTTTCCTACTCGGCCACACTTAGCACTGATAGGATAAAAAAATGTTGTTAAGCCAGCTTTGAAGCCAGTTTTGATGGCAAGTACAAAACGTTTACCAAATCAAACACACATCCTCCTTTATTATCATACCTATTATCACCTACATTGGCATGAATGGGGTCTCATGAGCTACATTTGTGGAAGGAATGGTTGCACCAGGTAGTTAAAAGTAAGACTGTAGCCCTCTTCTAGTGTTCAAACTCACACATTTCCCATAATGTGAGAAGGGAACAGTAGGAGTCATGTTCCCTACATGCACTGGAGTTGGGAAAGGTCTGGAACAGGGAGCCATGCTGACTGTTCTAAATCATGTGGGTACCCTACATACATAGAGCAAGATTTTTGTTTCAGACTTCCACCCACAATACATGTAAAGCGATGGAGACGTAATGGAGAGGGTGGGGCCAATGAGTGCGTCTCCACTCCTGCCTCTTCATGTAATGGAGAATGTGTGAATCTGAGCATCTGAAAATGATTCTGAAATGCATTTTACTCAACATCATTTAATTGCATTACCAAATGCAGGTGGAAAGTAGCATAACTCATATGGAAGGTGGGGAGACAGAGAGGGGAGATGTGCACAATACCAGATTAAAATGCAGACAGGCCATTCTTTTTCTCTAATCAGATCACTGGTCTAGGGGAAAATGCATCAAAGTGCAGCATTTCATAAAAACACACACAACAGGATAGATACCACAGGGAAGGAAGCACAAATGGTCACGAAAACAGAGTGAGCATGCTAACAGCTAGCCAAGGTTTTCTTTGCAGTAGGAGTAGTAGTTGAGGCCAGATTTGCAGGGCAGGGCTTGTTGGCCAAATCAATAGGGGGAGTTGGGGTGTAGGGAACTACTCAAGAAAAACTGAGCTCCCAAGCAGTGCTGGCTGCCGCTAGACTAGAGTGAACATTTTAAACACTTTAAGAATCTTGCTGCACCATTCAGACACCAGTTCATGCCTTCCTCCTCGCCTCCCCCCAGCCTCATAGTGCCACCTGAAGCAGCCACACAGCTGGCTGTGCTCCCAATATCTTAACTCTCCTTCTTAATTCAATCATGCAGAATATTAGTGAATAATTACATGAAAATGTTACTCGATTGGATTTTTTTAAATAGAAAGGTAAAGGGACTCCTGACCATGAGGTCCAGTTGCAGATGACTCTGTACTGTACCTCAATTCTCTTATGGGGGGGAATGGTATCTACTTTCTTTTAAGTAGACAAATAATCATGTCATATGTGTAATCATTTCTACAAAACCAGTTACTTCCTGATTTTTAAAAGTCAAATTATTTTCTGTCTGGATTAATAATGAACATGTTTTTCATATTCCTCATCATCACTCTTGTTTTATCCTGAGAGCAATTTATCACTATGCACTGAACTCAAGGGAAAACAAAAAAAAAAAGTAAAAAGTAAAATGAAACCTTTTGTTTTGATGTAATAGCTGGGAAAACTGTTAAATGAGAAACAAAACAGATTTTTAAAAGTGAAAGGATATGCTTCAAATCTTTTACAACTGCTGGACGGTTGCCACCACAATGGAGCTGCAAAATGAGGACTTTAAAAGGTAACTTATGAAAGCAAGTTCCCCCAGAGATTTTCAAAGAGGGACATAATATGCTGCATTTCCTCTTCATATTAAATTTCATATTAAACACATGTAAATTGCAATATGTGTGGTATGAATTTGGGAAAACACTCATAGATAAGGGGATGTTTGTTCCCTTATCTTGATTTACTTATTAGTTTGTTCCTAAATCTTAATCCTATTTCAAAGACTAAATCTGGGTTACAAACTTTACCTTGAGACTCTCCAGATGATGTTGGACTCCAGCTCTCATCTGCCCCAGCCACCATGGGCAATGATCAGGTGGAGTTACAGCCCAACAACATCTACAATGTCCATCGGTTAGCCACTTCTGATCTAAATCCTGAATATTTACCCAAGCAGTAGCTGTGACTGACATTTAACAATTTGTCCAAGGCCACACAAACAAAGCCAAATATGTGCATCCATTAGATTTCGGTTATGTTTTCTGCTGGAGTAGGTGCTATTTATTCAAAGTACGGTGCAATAAACATCTTCCGTAAGAACAACAACAATAAAGTTTGCCCCTAATGAATTCCCACAGTTTAGTACCAGTTTACAAATTGGAAATACATAGTTAGAGTTGCATGAGTGGACAGCTTACATAATCATGCACCCTCCAAGCAGTTACTGTGGGTCAGGGTCAGAATGTTGTGGGGTTGGGTGCAGTGGATACCAGCAAAACCAGGTGAAGTCCCTCAGGACTGCTTCTCAGTGCCTTGGGGGCTGAACTGAGTAGCAAAACCCAGCTGCACAAATGGACTTCTTCATTGTTCTATGTGGTAACCATTGCCACAAAGAGAGCTGTGCATCTACAGGAGCTCACCATGTGGACCGGGTGGTATGATATTACTGTATATCTTTCCTTTGGGGTGTAGTGGTTAAGAGCGGTAGTCATGTAATCTGGGGAACCTGGTTCGTGTCTCCGCTCCTCCACATGCAGCTGCTGGGTGACCTTGGGCCAGTCACACTTCTTTGAAGTCTCTCAGCCCCACTCACCTCACAGAGTGTTTGTTGTGGGGGAGGAAGGGAAAGGAGATTGTTAGCCGCTTTGAGACTCCTGAAGGGGAGTGAAAGGCGGGATATCAAATCCAAACTCTTCTTCTCTTCTTCTTCTTCTGTTTGCAGAAAAACGACTTGAATAAGAACATAAGAGGCTCTCACTGGGGCAGGCCAGTGGCCCATCTAGACCATCATCCTGTTCTTATAGCAGCCAAACAGATGCCTATGGGAAGCTTGAAAGCAGTACCTGAGGGCAACAGCACTCTCCCCACCCCATTCTTTCATTGCAGCATGCAGCTTACTTTCTTCAGTAAACACATCCTGCATGGTAGAGGGGAGGAGAGCAGTGGCAGATCAGGCCCTGATTGGTGGCCACTAGTGTATTTTTTAGGGAACACATCTGTTTTTACACCGTTTTATATTTTCTGGTTGTGTGTGTTTCAACCCTCTCCTTCCTTTATGGACTGAGCACATATCTCTGTGCATGTCTCCGACAGTGTAGCTCTGGTCCCAGCACAATGTGAGCATAGGATTGCTCTATCTGTGATTCTGATTGGGGTAATCATACTGTGCTGCAAGGAATGCTCAAAGCACCATAAAGTTGAAGGATTATGCTTAGAATGAAAATTATGGGGATTCTGGCCCTGGTACTGCAGACAAATAGAAAGGACAAAAGCTCAGTATATTCCTCACACTTGACTAGTTGCACTGGGAGCTGTTTTTGTCTCGCAATTTATGTTACTGTCAGTTCTTGTCATGATTAATTTCTCTTGCAGCTATTCCACATAAGACAAGTGAAGCTTAGCTATTTTAATTCCAGAAGACCAGTCAGATTTTGACTGGCTCATGCAGCTTGCACACTGACTTGCTTCTTCCAGTTTTCTACTGCCTGAAGAAGCCAAGCAGTGCTGAGGAAGGTGAGCAGGCTCTATCTACACTATTTAGCTTGTTTCTTTACTAGCATAAAATATTCCTTTTGCAGTGGGAAAGTGATGAACCGTGTACCGGTGGCCCATTCTCTTGAGAATATTTTCCAAAGGACTTTGTACAGTGGCTGAAGAAGTGTCCCAGATGTGTGATTAGTCCATCAAATATCAAGCACTGTTCGTATCACCTCAAAATGCACCTGTCAATTTAAATATTATGCCCTTTCAGTTTGGAGTGGACTCACATCCAGCTATTCGTCAAGTTTTAGAGTAGCAAATGGTTTTTAGGATGTAGCATATAGAGTAAAAAGCCCGCCCAAAAGAGATACGAAAGCTCTGTGATTTGGAAGTCTTGGTGTGGTTATGTGTATACATTTGTGCATGTAGAAGCCCTAAAGTCAGTTGCTGAACACATATGGATCATACTGTTGACTTAAAAGGAAGAGCTTTAGACTTTCACACCAGTACCAAGAGCTGCATTGCCAGACCCTTTGAACCGTAACACAATGGTGCTATTAGAAACGCCCCCCCAACTATCGTATTTCACTTGTCAGTGAAATATCAAGCTGCAAACCTGCATTTGACTTTTGCGGGTGTTTTTTGTTTTTGTTTTGTTTGCTAATGGGCACTTCTACAGAGTGTTCCTTATAAGCCTTCCATCCTCTTCTGAATGTGCTTTAGTGAGATAAGTCCTAATGAATACAATGTTTCACCTGCCTAGTATATTGAGAAAGTGCAGATGACTGAACTGGGACTGAAATGACAGAGGTTTAAATGCCACGTCCAAAAAGAAGCTTGGATTTAAAGGCCAGGTATGCAAACCAGTTCTTTAATATGTGGATGTTCTCTTGATGCTGAAAGAATTGAGTGGCATTGATAAATCACCCTATTCAAGTGTTTGATAGCAGAATTCAAATATTTATGGAAATGTCCAATTAAGGCCTGAAAGAAGCAACAAACAGTGCCTCACCAATGAGTATAAGTTGGAAAACAGTGACGACAGAAATTGGGAAATAAGAGATCCCTATAATTTGAACATAAATGGAAAACGCAAAGAGCTGAGAAGCAACCAGATTACACAAAATAATATTCCTAGCTACACAGCCACAGGTGTATGCTAATAGTGACTACACCAGTTTTTGCCAAACTGGTGTCATGGACTGAAAATCCCATCAGTCCCATTTTCAGCTGCTCATGCTGGTTGGGACTGATGGGAGTTGTACTACAAAACATCCAAGTTGGCAATGGCTGGGCTATTTAGTCCATCATTCTTATACCAAATTAGACCATTGCTTCATCTAGTTTAGTACTGACTACACTAGAAGGAGCCAATGTGATGCTGTCCACATGTTGCTGGACTGCAGGTCCCATCATACCTAACCATTGGCCATGTTGGCTGGGGTTGATAGAAGCTGGAGCCCTGTAGATCACTTCTGGTCTATACTGACTGACTGTGACTCTCCAGAGTTTCAGATTAGGAGCTTTCCCAACATTATCTATTGATGCCAGGGATTGAATCTAGGACCCTATATATGCATTACACGCTACCCATCCCCCAAGCTGAATTTTTCCTGAAGGGGTAGATCTGCTGTCACTTTTAAACGTCAAATGATGCTAGTAAACATGGCACATCAAGGCTGCAGTTGTATGCACCCAGGGGGCAGGCCCCACTGAAAACAATCAGACTTATTTAAAAGAAAACATGTATAGGATTAGGCTGCAATGCTACTTGTTACTTAATGTAATGTGTCTTTTTTTGTGGCACCACTTCCTATTTTCTTCAGAAATATTCAGTCAATGTCTTGTTTTCTTTACAAGCCTTTTGCTATTTATTCCAGAAAAAAATGTATCCCAACACACAAAAACAAAAAAATGCTCGAAAGAAGAAATGGTGGACAGAATGCCAGCTGACAATTATGCTATTTGGAATAAATCTATAGACAGCAGCAGCTCCATCATCCACTAGTCTTGCATATCTCCAATTTGAGAAAACTCATCTCACATAACTGCAGCAGCTGTTACTGTTTGGATTGAGAATAGTAATAAGCCATATGGTATGCAAGAAATCCCCATACATATTCTCACATGGACAAATATTATTATTGCACAGGATAAACACATCACTATATTGAATTTTCTCTGGGGAAGCATACAGCCTTCAACCTAATTTTAAAAATATTGCCTGCTTCCCAGTGAGCCAATTGTCTAAAAGGAATGCATTTAGTTACCCCAAATAAGTTACTTAAGGCCTGAATTTCAGGGACACTTTTAACATTGTAATTAGATTTAAGCATTATTGTTGTAAAAAAACCAAGCATAAAGTAATCCCAAGCAGCCTTTAGGGAGAGATATTGGCAAAGGGGAACAGACTTTCAAGTGTCTTTTAAGAAGATGTAGGTGCAGAAAATTTGTCAGTCCAGGACCTGTGTCAGATATAGGAGCTGGTGAATCAGGAGGAACAATGACCTTGATATGGCTGCAAGACTGGTGTGCATGTGAAGGAGGTTGCAGTGGAACTCCTCAGGACAATGGCCGAAGTGT
Organism: Podarcis pityusensis; assembly: GCF_964106645.2. Taxonomy (NCBI): domain Eukaryota; kingdom Metazoa; phylum Chordata; class Lepidosauria; order Squamata; family Lacertidae; genus Podarcis; species Podarcis pityusensis. Next base: position 65,082,142 of record NC_138026.1, on the reverse strand, counting down.
GTGTATCACAATTACAGCGGAGCTAAGGCAGGATATTAATACCAGCATATGGGCATTTAATGACTTGATCCCTTCCTATGGAAAGCTGCACATACATATATGTTCTTAGAAAACAATATACTATGTCTCCTAAGTGTTCATGTCAGTCAAATAACATTGGTTGGGAATTCAGTTGTAACTGAGTGCAGAAGAATAAGCTTCTCAAACGGCATAGAAGGGACTCCTGTCCTACTGCAAGATTGAAAGTGTCATCTATTGACAATAAAGGCACAGAGTTTTTCATTTTTCTCTCTCCAGAGATTTCCCTTAGGGCCTGGTCTGTGTGCATATATCATTTGTTTTCAAGTTTACTGCTGCACTACCTGATATTTGAGGCAGAATTTGGCAACTTAAGAATGTGGTGACTGTGCCTAGGGAAAACTCGGAACCAAAGGATGGAAGGGTATGTCCAGTAGGAGTTTCCAATTACTTGAATCAAACATTGGACTCAGACTTTAAAAAACAAACAAACAAACAAACACTTCTAATACTGACCACATGCAATCTTGACAGCGTCAATCTTAGAGTGAACAATAGCATTATTGTTCCACATTTGCTCCATTTCTTGCTTCAAAACCGTCTTCCTAAATGCCAAGAGACCTCTGGGTGGAAAATTAATTCTGCAAAGAACACTTAACGGCTATATAATGATTGCCTGTAATTTACCACTGAAGCTAATTAAAGGGGAAGAGGGCTGAGCTCTTTGAACTGCTCATACAACTGCAAGTCTGGCACTGTTAGCTGAAAGCCTACCTGCAGATCTTAACTGCATGCTTTCCTGATCTGCATTAGAGTACTACTACTGTGGGGAGATGTGGTATAAAAGCATGATATCTTTCCCTCTATAAACTAGCAAACAGAGATCCTGCAACAAATGTGGGATAAGAAGTAACAATTTTTTTTAAAAAAAGCACAACATGAATATTTCAGTACAGCCAGAAGCTTAGGATATAGTGACATAGTGGGGCACTACAAAAACCTGTAGGAATGGAGAGAACCAGTGGGAAACAATTACAGTATCTCTGAATATAAAACTATATAGGAAGGGCAGCGAAGGACATGCTGGAGGTGGTATCACCTTGTTCATCAAAGAGGGCATGGAATTCAGCAAGCTAGGAATCCCAAAAAGTACAGATTCATTGTAGGCGGTGAAACTTGCCTTGATTCTGCTTACTTGAGCACCCTGTTTTCCACTGCTCACTAACCTATTCCCATTCCTCATAGGGGAAAGAATTGACCTAGGGGACCAGGGAGAGGGTAACTGATAGGTGAAGAGTTCTCCCTTGCAGACGGGAAAGGCTCACTGGGACCCTCCTTCCCCCGACTGTTTGAAAAGTCAAATGTGCTGCTAGCATTGCTATGTTGCCAGCATCTTTATTTTCAAACTGTTGAGGCCCAGCTGACTTCTTCCTGTTTCTCAGACGTTTCATCTTTACCTATTGAAAACTATAGGAATTTAAAGTGTTCCACTTTAGTTGGTTTGTGCCCTTCTTTCTTAGGTAAGAAAAAAAGCCATTTATATTAGTGTTCAATAATATATTTAAATTTAAATAATGAGAGACAAAGAATCCCAGTGATCTCACAAATATAGATGTGCATCTGTGCTGATTACCCAATTCATTCTGCTTTTCTGAAGCTCTGTTATCTATAAGTGCACAACAATTCTCTTGGGATGTCTTAATTATTTCACCACCTGAAACAATTACAGACATATTCACCCTTCTGTTCCACGGTCCCTGGGACCTGATGGCCCCAAGGGGCCATCAAAATCATGAGAGTTTTGACCTTGGTGGGTGGGAGAGATCTAATGTTGGATGCCCCCTTCCCTCTGCCATGGAAATTTCTGTAGCCCTTTCTTCCTGACCTCAAAGCTCTGATATCGCTAGGGTTGAAAAGGGGGCATGCCAGAGAAGGACCAGGGGAAGGCACTGGATCCAATATCATCCTAGTAGTTCTCTGACATGCCCCCAAACCAGGAAAAAGCTACACCAGCCCAGAAGCTGCCATACCAGGCCATACCATCACTTTCCTCCCACAGTACTCAGTGGGATTCCCCCCAAAAGATAATCTGAAAAAGATGTAGAATTCAATAACAGTCCTCTGCCTTGCATTTGCATCTGCTTCTGCCTTAGCAACAAGCACGACTACTTGTACAAGTAGAACCACCTATGTTTTTTAGATCCTTGAGCCCTCCATGCCATGTGCCAGAGGCTCCCTAATCCCTAGAACCAGCTTTTCAGGTGGAGGGCTTAGACAGGCATGGGGGGCGGGCCTCAGTGAAAATGGATGGACTAAGTTGCATGGGTGGAAGTGGATACAACTCATTGAGGACACAATCCCAAGGCCTTTTTCTCTCTCCCCTCCTCCTTAATTTCAAACATGGCCCAAACCTGCTATACATGCACAGCAGATTTATTTGTTGACACAGACAGTTATAAACAAACACATAAAATATATGGAAACAAACACCAAGGTATCCTGGGACAGACATTCGCATCTGGTACTTGCTTAGCAAAATAGTTAATCCGGTTTTAATAAGAAAGGATATACCGGGAGGTCCTGCTAATTGCAGGTCATCCACACCATATTACGTGAATAGTTTCCCCTCCCCCACTTCAATCTTTTGAAGGGCAGAAAAATCAAATAGCTACCTGTTACCTTGAGTCTTGCTTTGGTCAGGGCTGTTGTATTATTAGTGTCAGTGACAGACTCCCAATGCTAGAAAAGCAGCTTTTAATTGATTTAAAACACACACAAAACACACACTAATTTTACTGTATTCCACTAAAACAAATTCATCAACTACTTTCTTCAACAGTTTCATTCAGGGAGATATAAACCTAAAGTAAAGCTGTTATTTCAACAGATGCACACACAGAGATATATATTTTAAATTCCAGTAAAGAAATCAGTTTCATTTATTCTATTCTATTCTTAAAAGTGGTTATAATACTGAGTTAAAAGAAAGCTTTATTTTACATTTCAAGACCAATGGGAAATTATAGTTAATCCTCAGTACAAAAACACTGAAAGACTGATAACGACTTTTTCCATTTTGAGATAGCCTGGATCCTTTAAACAGCACAACCACTTTCATCTGAGATTCCTAAACTTGTAAATTTCCAAAGTAAGAAACACACTTTTACTCAGCATCCATTTTACTTACCACTTCCCTCTCAAACACAGACTTGCTTGCAAAAGTATCCATAATGAAAAGCGAATGCCATTTATCTTTTCCTTTTCAGAAAGGAAACGTTTCACTGCCAGAAGAGAATTATGAACAGAATTTACTGAGCACTTCCTGACTCAGAGAGACTCCGTGGCAAATGAGTTTAGAACGATCTGGGTTGTGGCATTTTATTTTGTGATTCAAATGTTAAGTATGTCTCACTTGACTGGATGCTTGCAAAACATGTAATAAGGAAACAAGGAAAGAATAGACATCCCCCCAGCATTATTCGTATTTGAAAATGTTCGGCTCAAGTTACCATGTGTCATTCAGCTTGGCCACTCCTACATATACTGTTTCTCATATGAAAAATCCAACCTCTTAGTGGGTGTTATGAGGAAGGAAACCAAATATCAGACCAGATGTTTGTAATTAGATACTGCATGTTCAATGTGAATGAAAGTACATAACATACAAACTTTTTGTTCACTTTAGGAATATTGCATGGAAAATTAAGGGAGCTGTTATAAGAGGTGTTACTTCTTTTAAACTTTCTGCAAATGCCTGGTGTTTTTGCATGGGAGTAAAACACTCAGCTGAATAGAGTGCCATGCCCTAACTTGCTGGAAACAATTATTTCTACATTTTAGAAGCAGTATCATTCTTGCAATTAGCAACTGCATGAATAGCTTCTAAAAAGCAAATTGTTGATATGGGGTCATCAGTTTGGATGAGGACCTTGTCATGGAGAGCCTTTAACCCTTTGTCCTCTGCATTAGTCCTGATCTAGATTGAGACCCCCGTTACTGCTATTTGCATTGGAAGTTTCATTTCCAAGGTAAATATGAGGTGCTACTCTACTTGGCCCTCTAATCACCACCACAAAATTTCTTTAGTTATATCAGAGTTTCTTATGTAGTTTGCTCTCCCAGATTGATTTTGCTTTAACAATTAGCTGGCATGGAGGGGAGGGCGGGACAAGCTGGTTCAGGACTGTGATGTGGGTGGATATGTAACTGCAGACTAGTATAGAAGGCAGCATGCTTCTGGATACCAGTTTCTGGAAACCACAGGAAGGGAGATTGCTCTTTTGCTTGGGTCCTGCTTGTGGGTTTCACACAGGCATCTGGTTGGCCACTGCGAGAACAGGATGCTGGACCAGATGGGCTATTGACCTGATCCAGCAGGCTTTTCTTATGTTCTTAAGAGCATTGTGCTAGTATAGCATTGACTTGTTAGATAGACGGTGTTCTTTCTTGTGCGCTGGCTAGAGCCAATATATATGGGAAAGGTATACATAAACTGCAGCCTCAGGACCAAGAGATAGTACTTGGTTGGGAGCAATAGTGCTTACTGATATCAGTGTTTATTTTAAGTAGTTCTACAGCATAATCCTATGCTCTGCAGCAGAGTGTCAGTAGAGTGTAGGACTGGATTTCAGCTCCCATTGCTGGCACAAGAAGAAATACCTGTTGGTCTGGTGCTAGTCTTTGACCGTTCCACCAGGCATCCTTCATTCTAACCAGCTGAGCAGAAAAGGGTGGCATCTTCCACTACTTACAAATTATTAAAATGGTAGAGTGGTATTAGAGTAGTGTAGCCTTCCCCAACATGGTGCCCTCCAGATGTTTTGAACTATGACTCACACCAGCCCCAGCCAGTATCTCCAAGGATCAAGAATGATGGAAGTTACAACCCAACACATCTAAAGGGCACCATGTTGGGGAAGCCTGGAGTAGCCTATTAGAGTGGTAATGGTCCCTCACCAATGGCACAACACTGAGATACTGCTGCAAAGGGGTTTTAGTGGAAGTTTATAAGCCAAGTAGGTCATGGCTGAAGACCTTTGAGCCCCTTTGCTTTGGACACAATTATGCTAGAAGTGGTGCATGTCTCAGCTTGCTCTGAAGCAGCTAAATGAGATGATGTGATCAGGCTGTAAATCTCTTAATTATTAGTCTAAAACAGCCAGATAATTGTTAAAAAGGGAGGAGGTTTCAGCACAATATTTGTAGTTTGCTGCACAGCAAAAGTTCTTCATTTTCAAAACTTCAAAATTCAGCTTATGAAATGCAGCTTTTTTATTTTTATTTTTTTTCTTTCCCCCTCCCCTCCCCTCCCCTCCTTTGAAATCTGCAGCCAAGCCACTGAATCTCTCTTATTTGGCCTCACATTTTGTCAAACACAGACAACATTGTCTCTTTGCAAGGAATTGTGAACCCTCTGGCCTTGCCAATTACAGTCAGGATGTCTCCAGTGCTTTATTTATTGTTTAGAACTGGGTGAATATAGGCCAAAGAGTTTCAAATATTTCCTTTAACTCAGCTCTTTAGCCCAATGTCCGATCATTTGTATTCTCGTCCCTACAGAGTTCTTGTATTGTACCTTGCCTTCTGTTCTTTAATTGAATGGATTATCAGCTTCCTGCATAGCGCCAGTAATTATGTTTAGAAAAGTAAGGATGCAGATTTGTACTTTAAACAGGAGGAATGTATTTGTTATAAGGAATACAAAATAGCTATTCTTTGTTTGTTTTGTGTATGCTTCTGCTGTACTTAGCAGTAGAAAAATGCCAATGAAAATAAAGCAAAACTGACTTAGACTGCAATCCTATCTCCACTTACCTGGCAGTAAACCTCAGTGAACATAGTTGGATTTATTGCCAAGTAAAAATCCATAGATTGGCTCCTTACCTCTCTCGCCCTGGCCTAGCCACTGTGATCCATGCGACGGTCACCTCCAGACTGGATTATTGTAACTCGCTCTACGTGGGGCTGCCCTTGAGACTGACCCAGAAACTCCAGCGGGTGCAGAATGCTGCAGCGAGACTCCTTACGAGGTCTTCGCTGCGAGATCACATTCACCCGGTGCTATGCCAGCTGCACTGGCTCCCGGTGGAGTACAGGATCAGGTTTAAGGTGCTGGTTTTAACCTTTAAAGCCCTATACGGCCTAGGACCCTCGTACCTACGGGACCGCCTCTCCTGGTATGCCCCACAGAGAAACTTACGGTCTTCGAATAAAAACATCTTGAAGGTCCCAGGCCACAGAGAAGTTAGGCTGGCCTCAACTAGAGCCAGGGCTTTTTCGGCTGTGGCTCCGATCTGGTGGAACACTCTGTCACAAGAGACCAGGGCCCTGCGGGACTTGACATCTTTCCGCAGGGCCTGCAAGACAGAGCTGTTCCACCAGGCCTTTGGCCAGGGCACAGCCTGACTCCCTCCCTCGGCAATCTTCGCGGAGTTCTGGCCCAATGGTTGCCAGTGGCTTGAATTAATTAATTTTATAACGAATGATTTTAGACTGTTGTTTATGCTGTACTTTTGTACTGTTTTATTGTTGTTAGCCGCCCTGAGCCCGGCTTCGGCTGGGGAGGGCGGGATATAAATAAAATTTATTATTATTATTATTATTATTGTTTGTTCAGTTTTGGTTTGTAGATGTCCTTGCCAGACAATGGGAAGAATTTCAGTTGAAAGTAAAGAACAGAAGGTATTCTAAATAGAAGAATTAAAGAAGAACTGACTGTAGACTTCAAAATCTCCTGATTTCTTTTTAAAACCTGAGCTTTTCTGATGAGGAAACAGGCTATTTCCTCAAGATCACAGTGACCATCCATCAAACATCTTTTTATGCTTACTGAGAACGAGGCAAAGTAATTCAGTGAAAAGTCTGAAGTTCAATTGCAGCCTTTTGCAGAAAGCTAGCAAAGGGTGAGAAATGAATCATCTTTATGCACCATTTCTGTAGTACTCTTTTTTTTATTGATCTACTCACAAAAAGAGGTTTGAACATTTTGAAAGCCAACTCAATGCCTTTGATCATACACAACTCAGAGATTTCTTAAACCTATAGCATGCAGTTGCTTATACAAGTAGAATTTTTAACATAGTTTTATTCCAATAGAAGGGGGAAAGGGCCCTTTATAATGCAGCTTCAGGGCCAGTTCACATGACCCTTAGTTATGTGAAGGGCTGTTTCCTTTCAAATAGCATTCTAAACTATGGGAGAAGGGGATGCCCCCCCCAGTATAAAAATTAAGGACAGCTGTCTGCAGATGTCATTAAAAAAACCCCTGATTACAGTTACGTAATGACTTTTCTGTTTGCATCTCCAGAGCCTTTTTAGCACCAAATTCTAAAATGTGGAGAAAAAAAACAATCTGTCTTTTGAAGGAGTTGTAGTAGACCTGCTGGCATTAAAAAACATAAGACAAAGTGAAATACCTTTGTTGTTTGTTTCCTTGCTTTTATACAAGTAGACCCAAGTACAATAATGGCTGTCCAACAAAATGTGCTCCAACATCTCTGCTCAAACTGCTTTGCTCAAGCTGCCTGCTCCCCACTCAACTTATTCCTTTCACAGTCATTAACTGCATACTGCTACCAATTATCATAATTACGATGCCCAGGCTGTGCCCTTGATTGATCCTAGAAGTGAACACAATTTATACACAAGAGAGCTTCTGAGGGAAATATAAACAAGTTATTTGACTTTGGAACAAACCCTTTAAAAATAAATCAGAGTAAGAGGAGTCAGCCAGTCTCTCCCCTCTGTCTCTTTTAACCTGTCATATCATATTTTTATTCACAGTTTTCTCAGACTAGTACTGCAGAAACTTGCTGTGATCCTATTAACATAGCCATCAAGCACTATGTGAAGACTTCTATGCTGTAAAGCAGGATGGACTGCCACAATGAGATTGATATGTCAAAACATGGCTAAGTCAAACATGTGAAAAGCTAAATCATTAGGATTGTTCGCGCAACAAATTATATACAATTTCTGGAAAAGGAGGAACGGGTTTGTGTCTGCAGGCCATCCAGATCTAAGCTTGTTGGCAGAAACTAGTGAACAGTGCTAACACACTTAAGTGTAGGCCCTGAATATGCAACTTGTATCCTGCCAGTACAGACTGCACATACGCAGCCTATGTGTGTGCACCTTGCGCACTGTAGACTCTGTTCGTTAACACTGTCAAGCTATAAGAAGGATTTTACCACAGATTAGATGCAAATGTGGTAAAACAATCTGTTCTCTGAGAGTCACTGCAGTCCTGGGCCAATTGCATGAGCAAACCAAGCCACTGCTATGAGCAACAATATTTTTAGGGGGTGCACACAAAGCTGCATATAATCAAAGGAGTGTAGCTCAGGATCCCATGCAGTGATACAAATTATGCTGGTGTGTATCACTCAGATCATGTAACTCAATTGGTTTATGGCAGCAAAAAATCTTGGCCAATTCTTGAGTTCATGATAGTTTCCCTTATGATACCCATCCTTGCTCTAAAAGAAACAAGGCAGGAAATAAGCTAACTTGTGGCCTTTCAGATGCTGTTTGACTACCACTCCCATCATCTCAGATCATTGACCATGCCAGCTAGGGCTAATGGGAGTTGGATTTGAACAACATCTGGAGGTCCACAGGTTAGCCACCCTGTTGTAGAGACTCTATGATAGGTACTTCTTAACCTGTTTGAAATGTTCAGAAATGTCAGTGCATTAGCATATGTTGACACAGATTCAGAAGGCCAGTGTTTCGCACATAATAAGCAGAACCCATCAGCAATAACGGCTGCTGTCATGCCTTCTGATCTCAATTTCCCCTCAAACTCAGAAGAGCACCATCCCATCTTCCTGGACCTTCTAGGGAAGAAGATGTAGCTTTGCCAAACTCCTCCAGCTTGTAAGACAACACTCCTAATGCAGTCCTCCTCACCATAGGAGCTGATAACTGCAGAATTGGCCAATATTCCTTTAAGGGCCCAGAAGGGGCAGCGTCAACACCAGGTCCAGATGGGCCAGATTTAATAAGATCCCTGCAATTTTGAGTTAACAGGTCTCCTCCAACCATCAGCCAATTTTGAGTTAACAGGTCTCCTCCAACCATCAGCTGTCAGAGTGTTCTGTTAGATTTTGCCCCATCAGCAAATAATTCCCCTGAGTTGTGAGGAGACAGAACAGCTACTCAGGGATACCCATGTGGTGCATATAAAATGGGAAGAAAAATGTGTTTTAGGGAGTTAAAGCAATTAAAGTATAAGCAGTTTGGCAAGGCAAGATGAATGAGCAAACCATTGTTTCATATACCTACATTTATCTTCTTGCATGGCAGTCATATAAGCATACTAAGAATCTCCCTCTTTTCCTGCCACCCACATGAAAACTCCTGAATACAAAAGACACAAAGCCATTCTGTTCCAAACACCTGGCAAGTGTAAATTGTTCTACTACCAGAAACACATCCTCTCCTTTTCCCTCCTAATGAAATAACAACCAACATGTTGTTATTTTGAAGGGAGAAGGATGGATATACCGGTACTTCCTGCACCAGGAAGCACCCCAAAAAGAAGCACATGGAACTAAAGAAGAGTCCTAGCTCTATGGCACACATAGCACAACCTGGAGGAAAATAATACTTTTGTTTCATAGATTTACTGGCCATTTCCCATTATGAAGAATTATAGTGCCAGCCCACAACTTGCATTAGGCATGCCACCCATGGATCATCTTTCCTTTAGCTCAGAAATAATCTGAGTTATTCCCTCAGTATACTGACAAGCACTTTAGCTTAATCCTAAACTTAAGCTGAATTTGCTTCCCCTGCACCATGAAATCTCAAATTCCCTACTACCCTGCTCAGAACCTGAAAACTCAGCTAATTTGTTGAGTTCTGATCATGGAAAAAAAATCCAAGCACATTCAATTAAATATATACACAAAGCCCTTCGGACCTTTGCACTAATTTCTTGGGGGTGTTGGAGGTGGAGCCAGAAGCACGTGAATTGGGAAAAGCAAAGTAAGAGACTTCCGGGTTAGCGCCATCGGCGAATGGCGGAGTTCCTCCGACTGGAGGAACTGGCTCCGTGGAAACTGGGTCTTCCCGCCGTGGCGAAGGTGGGGACCCGCTAGAAATCCCAGGCGGAGGAAGCCTGGGAATGTGGGGTTCGGCAGGGCACCAGGAGCGCCCCCCTACTCACGGGGAACCCCTTTTTGGGATTCTGGAGTAAAGTGGGGTGAGCAGCGCGGTGCTGCGAACTGACTGCTACTTTCACGGAGTGAAGCCGCACAGCCATCGCCGGAGAGCGCTGGCTTTTTCCTGTGGACAATTGGATTTAAAACAAGTACCCGTGAGTAGAAATGGAAAATTGGATCAAGAAATATCTTAATTTGACATCGAAGCGGGAAGGTTCAAAACAGGAAGTCCGCCTTCCGCTTTTTGTATATAGACTAAAGCAAAAACCTTGTAAGCTAAAGCCTGGAAAGTCATTAAAAAAGTCTAAATTTCCTTCGTTTATAACTACTGAAACCCCCTTGGAAGCAGGAGAAAAGGGGGGGGGGACTTTGTGTAACACCTGCAGGAGAGGGAGTGAAGAAAGATAAGTTTCCACCGTCTCTAACCTGGGAACGGGGTGTCAGAGACAGAAATTGTTGGAGAGGTTCATTGACTGTGAATGGAATACTTTGACAGATAGCTGAAGAAGAGAAATAAACTGATTCCAATGTTGCCTTTTGCATTCTAAAGAAACAAAATATCTGAAAAATGAAAGTAATTTTCCTTTGTTGGACTTGCCTTAAAAAGATGGATACAAATAGAAATTGTCTTCTCTAGAGGGAGCCTGCTAAATTGTTGCTGCAGTCTACTTGAGGATTCCACAGCTGTGAGATTAAGATCGTGGGATTAGTCCTTTTGACCTTGACTAAATATGAGCTGGAAGGAAGTATTGGTGCTTGCTTTATGCGAGACAAGTGCTTTGTTGGAACAGATGCATGAGAAGATGGATTTGATGAATGAGAAAATGGATTTGATGACTGTTGTGACCAATAACTGTGGACAAATAGTGAATAGTGATACAGAAACCATCCAGGATCCAACTCAGGAACCTGTATTGATTGGGCAAGTGCAGAAGATAATGGAGGAGGCTGCGGTTGCACCTCAAATAATACAAATGGAGAGGCCCAAGGCCCTACAGGAGCATAAGCCGCTGTTTTTGAAGATTGAAGTTGGAGTGGGCCAGGGGGAGTCTGGAGCTGAGGAGACTTTTAACTTTGGAGAGACTTCGAAATATGCTCGTAAATATTTTTTGGATTATATTGATGACTGTGGGGAGTGGGACTGTGGGGAATGGGCTGGTTTGATGAAGGGAGACGGAGATAACTTTGGGTTGGAACCCCCCAGAGACCTACTCCTCAATGAGAAAGGAAAGAAAGTAAGAAAGAGACCAACAAAAGACAAGAAAAAGTGCAAGTATAAACAAGAAGAAGAAGATCTGCAGAAGGGACATGAAGAGACTTAAGGGCCTCGGACATAAGACTTCCAGGTTGATGGACTAGATGGAATGGACAGTAAGGACTGACACGACCCGAGACCAGGAAGAAGAGACGTTGGATGAAGATTGGAAGAAAATTTATAAAGAAAAATTTTTATTTAGGGAATTAGCCTAAAATTAATGAATATTAGGGAAAATGTTGGAATGACACTATATGACGCTAGCAGAAATGATATCAGGAGTTATGTATAACTGAGTATTAAGTTTTAAGCTTTAAGGTAATTTATGATAAGATAAGGTTAAATAAATTAAGGTAATTTGAATAACAGAATATGGGGAAAGATGGAAAGGATCTGTCGAGTTAATTAATAGGTTAAATTGTTAAGATAAATTATTTAATAAAAATTTAGAAAGATGGAAAGAATTTGCTGAAATAACTAACTAAACTAGAATACAAAAAGGGAGGTGTGAGGAGGTCAACGAAACAAGCAAATGGAAGTTAAAGATATGTAATATGGGATTTGTGTCTTTTTTCACTTTTTTATTTTATTTTTTGCTGTATTGTTGTATTGGTTTTTATGTTTTGTGTTTTTTCTTCTTTTTATGTATTGCAGTGTTGTTTTTTATTTTTTATTTTTTTTTCTGTAATTCTGAAATTATTAATAAATATTATTTTTAAAAAAATGAATTGGGAAAAGCAAAGTAGTCCCACCAGTATTTGAAATACTGGTAGCATCATGTATATATTTGTTCTGAAAGTACAATTTGGATGTGAAGAAACAAAAAGAAATTAATATGATTGGCTATTGTGGTTAGAGAACAGCTGTTTTATGGCAAAACTGGGAATGTATTGCATTGGGAACAGGGTTGCTATTTGCGTTTTGAAATGATACAAAAATACAAATGCAAATGCAAATACAAATGCTGGTTCCTATGCATGAATATGTAAAGAAGGGAATGATTTTCAGATTATGCCAACACTACCAGTTGATTCAAATCTTGTGTACCATAGAAACATGTGTGGCATCAATAATATTCGCTTAACTGTGAGATGCCAGCTCCCACTTCCAAAATACACTTCTAATGCTGTGTCTGCACATTCTTTATTAAGGACCATTGAAAATTTACTATCTATATTCTGTTTCACAGGAAATATGGTTCTAAGTGTCAAGGAACAAGACTCAGGATGATTAATTTAAGCAGCAGAGATATGTGGTGTTTAAAGACATCACCGAGATACTTTTGTCCAGCTGCACACATGGATGTGAAACAAATTGATTGTGATGGATTTTAAGTGACAAGCAGAACTGCAAAAGGGCCTTACAATGCCATTGTAGCCACTCTGGCATAAACTGCTTCATGTACCAATCATGTGTAACCATCAATAAAAACAGGGTACAAATCACATGGAATTAACTGATAAAGTCTCAGTCATTATTACATTAATCTGGGGGTGCATCAGGAAAAAAAATGAAAAGACTAAAGTCAACCTTGAACTATAAAGCAACTAATTAGAACACCTACTCGATCATTAAAACATTAAAGGCACACCTTCATGCAGTGGACGAGCTTAATGCCATTGGATGTTAATCATTACAGAGCAGGGCTTCCTTCAGAGGTTAGTATCCCTGGCACCAGATGTGGCTCACAAGCTTTCAGGGTCCCACTGCTGTTCCCTGGAGACTCCTGGACCTGCTGATCCTCCTCTGTGCTGTCAGTGCTGGTTCACCTGCCCTTTCTGAGTGTTCCGGCAGTGGCAGAGGGTGGGATTCAGCTATGTTTTACTCAGAGTAGACCCACTTAAATGAATGAACACAACTAAGTGGCGGGGATCAGATGCAGAAAACCAACAGTGGTGATGGTGGCAAGGAGAACGGAGCCCATCTTAACCATGGCTTTTCAGAAACTTGGAGCTGGCATAGCTGCTCAGTATCCTGGGCGAATGAATTCTATAACTGTGAAGCAGCCACGGAGGATATTCTATAATTCTATAACTGTGAAGCAGCCACGGAGGATAAAGTTCCCACTCATCTTTTTGCATGGATTTTGTCACTGCCAGGTCAAAGGCAAGCAGCAACAGATGGAGGACAAAACGTGTAAACTGAAGGTTGGAGAGACACTCTGGATGGGCAAGATGGAGTCTCAGAGTCAGTTCTGTAGAAAGTTAACATGGAAAGTCAATGGTGCAGGGACAGATGGTGCAATGCAGGCACACAGATGGCAGACTGGAATGTCCGTAGGTAGAGAGACTAGCGGATAGTCTGGCAGTAATACTGGAGAGTCACAAAGTCATGCCCAAATACTCCCTTGTTGTCCAGACCTAAGCTGGAGCCTGCCAAGGGAGACCAAGGGGCTGCCTGGAAGCAGAGTCATCCAGAGGCCTGGGATGATGAGACTATCCTTTTCACTTACAACCTTCAGTGGATTACCAGAAAGGACACGAGTGGAATGATAAGCAGACTCTTTGGATGAGTTCTGATTGATCTCATTTCAGAGGGAGTAGGCAAGAATTTGCAATAATTGAACCTAGGGATTCTTCTGGAAGATAGGGCCAAGCAACGGAGGGCTCAGAGAAAAAGCTGAAGTCCAAAGCTCCCCACTGGGAGTCAGGGCTGCTTTTGAAGAAGCAAGATAATATGCTCTTAGCAATTCAAGCTCATTAGTAATTAAGCTGCTGTGTTCTGCACTAGTTGCAGCCTTACCCATCAAACTAAAAGGGCAAAAATAATAACAATTTATATGCAAATCTTTTAAAGCCCTTTCACATTTTGTAAAGATAAAAGCAAAATTAAAGCAACTCTGTGGATGTAGGTTGACTAGTTTTGCTAGTGTATAGCCTCAGTAATGAAAATTTCATTTAGCCAATTATAGAGAATATGACCAGCATGCTCAAAAGGCCGCTAAAGGCAAACAGGTGCAAAACAACCTACAGTACTTTGCAGAGGTAATATACACTTTCTCGCTTTCCACTAGATGGCAGTAAACGTTTGTTCAGTTTCACTGATAAAATAATGGTCATAAACAAAAATGCACAAAACGGAATTTGTTCTTTACAATCTTTAAAGGTTAATGGATTATTAAATTATGTTTACATAGTATGCTACCATGAAGTTGTAAATATTGCACTTTCAGTTTGGAAGACCATTTCTACTTGCGTTTATGCACACGAACAGATATCACTTGGTGAGGCAAGAGGGGGTTAGCTCCAAAGCTTATACAAAATAGAAATATGGACAAAAATCCTATTACCGGTAAGTCTCTACAAATACACTTCCTTCTCTGACAACCTCTGCCCTGCCCCCCCCCCCCACAGCCACAAAACACTCCCCTCTCTCCTATTGTTACTACATTCCCCCCCTCTCTCTGAGCCATGTTCCTACCTCCTTAACTTGAAGTCTGAGACATGATTCTACTGTCAACCATACCATGCTACTCCCAGAATGATGAACTGTAACCCAGACACCTGCAAAACATTGCCACAAATGTTTTCTTGGGGAAAATGTTTCTACCCCAAGCTAAATTCCAAAAAAAATCTCAGGAGAGTAAAATATCCCCAATCCAAACCAAGGGGGTGTTTTCAGAAGTCTGTTTTCCTGGACCAGTTTTTGTTTGCAAAGGCTGGGGGATATATATCCCCCTCCCTCAATAAATTAACACTGGAGAAGATAAAACACAATCCAGTGGTAAACATCAATAGATTTATTGGAATATTTGTGGGCGGGGCTCTTTTTCATTTTCAAAAAGAAAACGCTAAGTGGGCACTTAAATGTGTACCACTGGGTCGGTTTTTGATGAAAAGTTTTAACCCCAACACATACCATTAGCTGAAATAAACAAAGCACCTTGCGTGTCATGTTCAGTTGGTTTCCTTGAATTATGGTTGTTGTTTTGACTCCTAGATGCTTCTTTGTGTACTGAAAGAAAATTAAATGGCTGAAATTTGGGGACATTGTTTGCAGGTGACAATGTCCTAGGAGGCCTATATTGTATGGCTAGCATTTGTCAATTTTGCAACAAATACTGCACTGGGGTATAATTTTACCTCCAAACTGCTTTAAAATGAATCACATTATTGTTTTCCAATATTATCTGCTCCAATTGACAGGAGAAAATGTCTCAGCCAATGCAAGCTAATCACAATGAATGAACTTGGAGAAGCTGATTAGGAGCCGCTGAAACACTTTCTTGATGTGCCTCTATCCTGAAAAACTGTAATCTGTGTTGGAATTACTTGCAAGCCACATATGGCCTTGAGGACAAGTTTAGGCATCTAACAACATGGGCTGTGTCTAAGGATGCTTAAGAAATCCAATATTTGCAAGTTCTGATACAAACTGACCTGATCTGTAGCTTCACAATGTATTTTTGTGCTTCCTGGAAGCACTAATGAAGTTTTAGCACCCACCCCACCTACCATAACAGACCCTCCAAGTGTCCCTATTTTTCAGGGACAGTCCTGGATTTACAGAAGCCATCCCAGTTTCTGATCTGATTCTGCGATGTCCCACTTTTCCTTAGAATGTCCCTATTTTCAACAGAAAAAAGTTAGAGGGTATGGAACAGGATGTCACTATTTTCACCAGAGAAATGTTGGAGGGTATGCCATAAATGTTACATATATACCCCAATACATTACAGACACACATACACACACACACACCAACCAACAGGCTTATCAATTATTCGAATGTTGGTTGCTTTGTAGCCAAAGCAGCAACAACCCCAAACAAGAGACAAGTATCAGTCAGTAGACATGGCAGAACTCTGAGGTTTTCAGAGCTATCACAAGTATTTTAAAAATCTGCCCAATGAAGACTGCGTATACTCAGAAGACATGGAGAGCTGAATGACTGTGGTCTGGAGAACTGGACTGGAAATATAGGGGCGGGGATTAATGGAATTGAGGCTGTGTATACATAAAGCCTTTGTACACAGCAGCTTGCAGTTGTACACACCTTTGCACAATGACATCATCTACAGCAGTAGCTAATATCTGTCTTTGCACACAGGCGGGCAAGTTTTCAAACAAGTGCACAACACTTAGATCGAGCAGTGAGGGTACTGCCAGAAGACGTGAGGTTACAGGGGAACCAGGCAGAGGGCTTTCTCGAGGCCCTCTGCACCAGCCCTGTGGAACACCCTCCCATCAGATGTCAAGGAAATAAACAACTATTTGACTTTTAGAAGACATCTGAAGGCAGCTCTGTTTAGGGAAGGTTTTAATGTTTGATGTTTTATTGCATTTTTAGTACTCTGTTGGGAGCTGCCCAGAGTGACTGGGACAACCCAGTCAGATGGGCAGCAAACAAATATATATTGCAGCCTTTTGAAAAAGGAACTAGAAACTGACGTCTTGCTATACTGATATACAGAGGATACATATCAGTATACAGAGGTGACTAAGTTACTTTACTGCTGTCTATTTCATTCACAGACAAGTTAAAAACGGTGAGAGGGAGTGGCATAGCTAGCTTGCAATGTCATTAGATCTGCTCTAATAGAAGGCGGCCTGAGAACATGCTCTCTGTGTATATATGTATGCAGCAAGCAGTTGAGAGGTGTGTTCTCAGCATAAAATAGATTATATCCATTCCAGCAGAATGCACAGAATCTAGACAACTAGGGTGGGGCAGGGATGACGTGAGGGTGACGTAGGGTATATAGCACTCCCCAAAAGGCACCTGCATCCAGCACCGAATGCACAGTATCACACACTGTATACATGCCCTGAGAAGCTGGAATTCTGAACAGCCCCACACTGCATTGTACTGTAAATCCCACTTTATTTCTATTATTCAGCAAGGAGAACTGTGCAAGTCAGTACAAACGTACAACAGATGTTCTCAAACAAAGCTAATTTATAAACCATTCTTCTGCCTTATAAATTACAGCAGTATATATTTATCTATTTATTTCGCTTTGTTAATATGAGTGTGCAAGGAATTACAAAATTCCTTCTGTTTTAACTCTTGCAAGTGGATGCCCATTTGCTGTTCTTTGGTGACTGAAATTGAGGCTATAGAAAAATGCTTGATTACCTTCATTGTACATCCAACAGTCATGTTCATAAATAGATTGGGTTTGATTTTTTTAAAAAATGGAAGTAAAGGTTGAATGCTACTATAAAACACCTGCTTTTAACAACTGCACATTATAGCTTTACTGTGAGAAACACACGTTGATTATGTTTTTAAAGAGACCTTTCAAAGAAAATCAAAGGGAGTGTGTATAAGCAGCGTACACACAATTTAAACTGCATATCCATTGGGCTGCCAGATTGGCACTCAGAGATTCATTTCCCAATTAAAGTAACCAATATATATGTGATAGTAACCCAGCTTCACAGGAAGTTTTGTTATGAAACCAACATTATCAGCTATCTGCACATCCTCAGTTTCTCTAAACCTTGTTGCTAACAAACAATGATGGTAATGGTTAAGCTTGCTTCAAGAATAACCCTCAATGGTGGCTTGTTCATTAAGTTGAACTGTTTCATCAACTTCAGTCTGCCCTCAGCCAGCCCCGCCAGTCTGCCAACCAGTCCAGGGTGTAAAACTGCCTGTCAGCTCCCACCTCCTTAGTCTCAATGTTGACCTTGTAGAATTCAGCAGAGATGAAGATGGGGACAAAACTCAAATTACTTGGCTCACCCTGTCATTGGCTCTGTTTCTGTCTGATGTTAACCTCCCTGCTTTCTGCCCCACCAGCAGTGGCGTAGCGTGGGGGGTGCGGGGGGGCCGGCCGCAACATCTGGGGGGGGGTGCGCTCGCACTCGCAGCTCTCTGCCCCTACCTGGCTCACTCACTCTCTCTCACTGCAGTGCTGGCTGCGCGAATCCGATCCGAGCCGCTCGGTCGCCGCCCACTGTGGAGGGGGTGGGCACCAGGCGTGCGGTGCGGAGAGAGAGCGAGGGACTATCTGGGGGAGGGACAGTGCAGCGGCCGCCCAGCGCAGTGCTGAGCGCGGGAGAGAACCACACCAGACCAGACCAGGCAGCAGCAAGAAGAAGCTGGCAGCGGCGGCAGGTTAGGAGTTAGGGGGCGCAAATTACTTGCCTTGCCCCGGGTTAGGGGGCGCAAATTACTTGCCTTGCCCCGGGTGCTGACAACCCACGCTACGCCGCTGCCCACCTGTCCCAATGTGCACCAGATACCATGGCTAATTCCCAATTCCCATATCAAATGGAGCTTTTAGAAACTTCTAAAAGGCTTTGTCTTCTGGTTGACCTAGAAGCAACTGAGTTGTAGAGCAGGGGTGCTGTTGGACTATAACTGCATGGGACTGATGGGAGTTGGAATCCAATAACATCTGGAGAGACACAGGTTCCCAGTCCTTGCTGCAGTGGATGATAACAGGAAGACTGGCTTGCAGATCTCCCAGTGGATCTGAGCTTAGTAGCTGATGTTTGTCAGGGACAACTAGTCAGGGTTTAGCATAAAATAACAGAATTGTAAAGTCCTGAAAAGTCATCTAGTCCAACTCCCTGCAATGGTGGAATCACAGCTAAATAATCACTGACAGATGGCCACCCAACCTTTGTTTAAAGACCTCCAATGAAAGAGAGCCCACAACATTCCAAGGTAGTCTGTTCCACTGTCAAACAGCTCTTACCACCAGGAAATTCTTCCTAATGTTTAGTTGGAATCTCCTTCCTTGTCATTTTAATCCAATGGTTCTGATCCTACCCTCTGGAGCAGCAGAAAACAAGCTTGCTTCATCTTTCATGCAACAGATATCTGAAGGTAGTTATCATTTCACCTCTCAGTGGGTGGGCTCTCATCAAGTACCAGAGCCTCAGCAGCTGCCAAATGAAGCCAATACCTGATTCTGTCCCCTCAACTAAATCTACATTTGGAACATTTTGTCTTTCCAATATGCAATTTATATGCTACTCCTTTACCGCAATCACGGCTGGATCCAAGAAGATGAGGAAAGAAGAGTAGGATGGCCACAAAGAAGAACAGGATGGAAATAATACAGTTGCTTTCAGATATCTTGACTATGTTGTTTTCTCAGTTTTCCAGGTAAATGAGGTTGTATTGTATGCAAAAATAACCCTCCTCTCTTCCTCCTTAGAGGAAAGCCTCCCACAAAGATGCCTACAAAGAGGCTCACAAATATTTCAAGTTTAGATGTATATTAAAACCATATGAATAATGCATGACATTCCTCTAGTATCATTGTGTGCAGTGCTCTGTGATGCTGGCAGATATTCCAAGACCATAAAGACAGTGTTTCACTGGAAGTTGCGTTGCTAGCTCCCTTTTGTGCTTTTGAAGGGGCATCTTAAGAGGCTGTCAAACATTGGAGAAGGAACTTGCATTCTGATTTTAGTAAGACGGTAAATAAAGCTCTAATATTTAAATTTCAAACTCCTTGTAGGTGGAAGAATCTCAAATAAAAGTTTCTGTTGAAAAGAACTTTGTTCACTGGTGCTAATTTTTTCACCACCAGTTTTGGATGTTTATTTGAATGAAGAGAGACTTATAAAAATAAGTGAATAAATAATGCTAATATGTGGAAATGAAGCACTATACAGTACACATTTATATTTGACTTCCATTTTTTAACTTCCATTTGTTACTTCCATATAGTGTAAGTACACATCAGTTTATTTAGATAATTAAATGACTCACAAGGTATCTCTGAGCTGTACTATAAAACTGCTTCTCTGACAACCACCAAGCACTGAAAATATATTTTACAGAGAATGGAGAACTTGCTAAAGGTGCAGACAATGTAGTGTCCTCCAGATATTGTTGAAACTACACCATAATCCTTGACCATTGGCCATGCTGGGTAAGGCAGATGGGAATTGGAGTCCAACAACATCTGGAAGGCACTGTGTTGACTATCCCTTCTTTATTTAATAAGCTGCCATCAGATGTTGTGCTTGGCTCTTTTGTGAGAAATGTTAAATCATTCCATTGGACATACCATATAAGATTGCATAATTTCCAGGACTGGCTTGGATAGTACATGAATTAACTGTCTCATTAAAAATAAAAATATTATTTTATTTATTAACATTGTTTACTGTCCTTCATCCATAGATATCAGGGTGGTTCACGACATAAAAACACAATACAAAAACACAAAATACATAATGAAAACAGGAACAATAAACCAACAGCCCCTTCCCCACAAATACATTTAAAAGGGGTATAAGATGATAATGAGCCAAAGGCCTGGTTGAAGAGGAACGTTTTCTCTTGATGCCTAAAAGTATGTAACAATTGCATCTTTATTTAAGGGACAGAAGAGCCCATCAAAGGTCCATCTAGCCCAGCATTCTGTTATCAGAGTTGCCAGCCAGACACCTAAAGGAAGCCCACAAGTATGTCATGAGCACTGTAGTATTCACCCATGCCTGAACTCCAGCAACTTGTATACAGAGACAGACTGCCTCTGATACTGGAGGTACTGGATAGCAATCATGGCTAGTAGCCATTCATACCCTTATTCTCCATGAGTTTCCCTAACCCTCTTTCAAAGCTGTTCAAACTGGTCACCATCACACCTTGTAGCAGCCAAATCCATAGTGTTAGCTGAGTGCTCCATGAAAAACGACTGTAACTAGCCATTTTCTGGACTTTCCTCAGTTCTATATTCTTTTCGGTATTTGTGTTACTGCTCCAATTTCTATAATGGCATTGCAGTGCTTACTGCTTTCTTTTCCATTTCTTCCCCCACGTGCCTTTTAAACTCTACTGCTAGCAGTGAAGAATCCAATATGCACATTGTGCTGCTGTACACTATAGTTGTCAACACTGTCAGGATAAATATGACCTATGAAAGCACAGAAAGCGACAGCATTTTTGACCTTTAATGTTTGGCTTCGCATTTGCCCCAAAGCAGGTGACCAAAAAGAAAGAAAGAAAAAAGAGTCAGGGCCCTATTTAAAAGTCTCAAGCTGCCTGCCTGCGTCCCTCACAGTGCCTGGTATTAATATGCTGCAACACTCAACAAATAAATATGACACTTATGCCTAGATCAGCCTTCTCCAACTTTGTGCCCTCCCAATGTTTTGGACTAAAATGCCCATCAGCTCCATCCAGCATAGTGCTGGCACTAGGCTGGAGAAGGCTGACTATATACAACAATGCTGGATTTAGTTGTTCTTTCCATAATCTAGCCTATATATAGCTAGGGTTGCCAACATTTGAGGTCTAGTGCTGGAGCCAGATTACAGAACATGCTAGTTTGGTGTGGGGAGAGGAAATGAATTGAACTGTTTATGAAGTTTTCCAGCACTAAACCCCTCAAAATGTGTTCTGCCTGATCACGATTTTATTGAGTGCACCTTTAAAATAAATGATTTGCTGGTAGAACATTTGGAAGGCTTGGGAATGAGGACCTACCACCATTCCCAGCTCCAACATGTGTATTTTGCTGCTGTCCATCTCCTCTGGAGAGAGCCAGCTGTTAACCATCTAGCCTGGGGAAGAGATCCGGCTCATTCTGTATCTAAGCCAAGCTACTGTGTGGAAGGGCAGCTGGACTAGCTTTTTTTAAAAAAGTGTTAATATTCTATCTAGATTACCTTACCACTCTAATTATTACTTTTAAAGTGTTTAAGTTTTAATTAAAAACTTCATTTTAATGAAGAAACTTGGAGATATTTATCACAGCGTTTAGTGCTGGGGGAATCAAACTTTGTAAAAAGCTTAGAACGGCCTGATTTTGTCTGCAAGAAATATCTATTTGTAAAAAAAGTCAAACATAACCAATGAGCAGATAGTCTGTGTCTCTAGAGATTAATTAGAATTCTTCTGCAGCCTCATGTGGATTTTAAAGAAAGCAATACTTGCTTTTTCCAGATATTTATGGCTAAAGAACGATTCTTTGAGCATGTAGAAACCTTTTAAAAAAGAAACTACCATCAACAAATAAGGCTCAGATGAGAGGATTAAGCTTTAAGGAAATTGGCACTATAATTTATATGATAAATAGGAAAGTAGCCTATACTTTAAAAAACTGAAGCAGCATGACTTAATTTTGCAAAGGAGTACAAAAGCCCTATTTAAGTATACAAGTCCAAAGTTGCTATGACTATAGCCCTAATCAGATAATTAGCAAAAGAGCCAATTGATTGTTTGGAAAGGTGAACCGCAGACTGATTTAGTTCCCAATAAGCTGGTTGGCACTGTTGCCTGTTATTCTACCAATGTTGTGTGAGTGCAGTCCCTTTTGCAGAATTGAGCCATTAATCCTACACACAATACCTGTTTGTACATAGGTCCTCTCATCTAGGTAGTGATAGATGTGTGGAAGCCTGCTTCAATACAGATGTGTTCCAAGTTGTGTTGGGGTGCACATGTATAACACCAGGAATTTACATCAGTACAAATGAGTTTTTCGGAAGTCCTCTTCATCTTGACAGTTTCACACTTGCATGAGAAAAGTTGACACTTGGTAAAACACACACACTTTGTCCAGTTATTAACAGCTTGCTGTGGTCTAAACTAGTCTTCACATTTGCCATGACAGTCATTCCAACATTTCTCCCCCAATAAAACAACAAAATTAAAGATTACCTGGAAGGCCTTATTCACACTGAAATATATGACAAGATCATATTACTAAGTCTTCCCCAAATAGTTAACAAATCACCCCATTCACACATCAAAGAATATACACTTAAGGCAATTTAGATTTTGTAATACTAAATTCCCAAAGCTCTGAAGAGCTTCTCCATTTCTAGTGTTAGCTAAAGACAAAACCAATTCTTATGCAGCTAGAATTAGGCTGTTTCCTTGCCACTGAGATAGAATATTCACAGGTCTTTCTATACAGACTAGACTGCTTTTCCTGCTTTGTTGTCATTTTGCAAATATTTATAAAATGATGTTTCCTTACCATGCTACCATTATTTTGTCATCCCCCCATATACGCCTTAGAAATATCAACTGAATGAAACTGAAAAGGTTTATTGTATATCTATGACTCTGTCTGACAGTGCCTTGATTCTTCATAGATATTCAAATGCATAAATGTCAGCTATCTATTTATATAACATACATCAGTCATTTAAACTGCAATTTTAAATTAGACCTGCTTTAACCTCAATTCCTGCTGCTAAACAGAAATCGCCACTACAGAAATTGCTACATGGACAGGATAGGAGACTGTGACAGGCGTTAAAGAAATAATGAGAACCACAGTAATGACAGGTGTTTGATTCTGTATGGTTCTACCAAGAGGTATTGAAATTGTTTTGTTTATTGTCTCACTTCCTATGCTGAAAACAAGAACAAAGGTTATGCGCATGGCGAAATCAATATCCAATGGATCACTGAGTGCTTCTGCACTATTTTGCACATATCTGCACCAATCAAGTGGAATCAACCACTCACTTTTTTGCCTTTCCCTCCTCTGATAATTATGGCCATCAATTCCAGATGGTGTGAGAACTCAAGATTGGCTGGAAGTGGACAGCTGGGGGCAGGCGGGCGGGCAGTATATATTAAGCAGGGGTGACAGTTTGGTCCTGTTCTAACTTTTCTGCAAATCTGTAAAGTCAAATTTGAGCTGAGTTGGAGAATAAGATCTAGATGGAAACAAATTTCCTTTTGAAGTGTCTGCCAACCTGGGGCCCTCATAAAGTTTTGGACCACAATTCTCATCAGCCCCTACCACCATGGGCATGAGACTGATGGGAGGTGTAATGCAAAACTTCCTTAGGTTGTTGAAGGTTGTTCTAGCGAGAAAATTATTCTTATGCAAGACTCTATTGTTGGGAATAGATTGCAATATAATTTATCCCTCACTACAAAGAATTATACTGCTGTACATTACACATGATGAAGCCATTGTGTCGTTGCTGCACATTAGGCATGGTCCAGGGGACATGCAATGCAGAGCCTTTTCTGCAGCTGTGCCATCACTAATATTGTGGAAACAAGTAATTTTAATGGTGCCATAAACTAGTTATGGTGCTTTATGGGCTTATAAATGTAAACTGCCCTTGCCTTTAAAAATTTGCTATGTCTATTTATTTAAAACTACGCAATGATTGGTAGAAGAACTCAATAACTGGGTCATATATTGGTTTTGAACTTATTAGTTATGATTGAATAAATGTAACGCTCTAAGCAATTTAACTTAGTTCTACTTTAACAGATTTAATTTTAAGCATTTAGAATGTCAACATAATTCTTTGAGGAACTGAAGTCTAAAAATATGTTCTTAACAAAATCATAGAAGGGATTATTATAAGAAACAAATGAATTGTTTCCTACATCAGTTTAAGTAATAACCCACAGGATCACACCTTTCATAAGTTCCGTTTTAAATTTAATTTTATTTATATGGTGCTTTTCCACCTTGGACAATGCCAACAATAACTTACAATAAATATTAAAATACTGGATCATAAAAACAGTTAATTACAACCAGTTCCCCCGCTTTCAGATTAAGGTGCCAGAACGCACTTCCCTAAGAAGACCAACCCCAAAGTGGATTTCTTTGAGATGGGGTGGGGGCTCTCCTCACCAGCCAGAGGCTTGTTGAGGCTGTTCCACAACTGAGCAACTTAACAACACACACATGTACACGCCTCTCTGGTTCGTGTGAGCCGGAGCAGCGTTGGGGCTTTCTTCACTGACGCATGGAGAGAGCTCCATGAGAGATAGTTCTGGCTGGAAAAAAACCCTAGCTGGGAGGCTGGGAAGCCTCAACAAAGCCCCACCATGCCTCCAGCTCGTGAGAAGACCCTTTCCAGAGTCTGTAGAGGACATTCCCTTTGTGGTTGGGGTGATTGTGTCTCCTCTTGAGCTGGAGGTGCAGCAGAGATTTGCTGAAGCTGGTCAGGTCACTCCCCACACTTCCGGGGCCAGCTGAGAGGTGCCGGAATGCTGTTCTGGAGTTCCGGCTGAAAAACCCCCCTGATTACAACAGATGCCATGGAAATTCAAATAGAACAAAGTCAACAAGTCAAATCAATATTACAATAAAACCATAATCAAATCTAAAGTAAAGATCCAAATTAGCGCTACAGTATAACCCTACTTCTGCTGCTAATGCTTGGTATTGTCACACTCCAAGGGGCTACAGCCACTCAGTTTAAATAAAAGCTGTTTCAAGGAGGAACAGGTAGCAGCAAAGGGGCAATGCTGGGAAGTGGCAATTAGGGTAGGTTGAATGTAGAATACAAAACAATAGTTGGGCACAATCCACTGGAATCCTGCAGTGATAAGCCCTATTGAAATATATAGGAACAGAACTTGTGGGAAGGGTAGTGAATATGGGGAAGATTCTGAGGGAAGGTCAGTCTCTTTTGCAGGAACTTCTGTGCCTAAATAGGTGGAAAGGAATGGGGCCCAGGCTAGGGCAGTGGTAACCAATGTGGTGCCCACCAGCTGTTGCTGAAATAAAAGTCACTTTGTCCCTGAGCACTGGCCATGGTGGTTGTAGTCCAACAACAACCAGCAGGCACCACATTGTCTAGCCAGGTCTTAACGTTATTTATTAGGTTAGCCTTTAATGAACTAGAACCTATGGATTGAGAATACTGGTTCTCTGCTAGATTTTATTGATTCTAATGGCTGCTGTTCCTGGGCTGCCTTAGGAATTGTGCACTGAAAGATGGTCTAGATAAAATAAATTCACACACAGCTTAAGCAGGCTGTGTGCTTCACAACTATGCATGTTATTCTATAGATGGCAGACACATGAGTTTCCTATGTACTTTTCATTTCCTCTCCATTCTGTTCATGCTAATATCTTTGCCCAGTACTCCTCTAGTTTGGAGCAGCAAGAGCTGCTGGAAGGCTACCTGAGGTGCCCTGCCTCAGTTCTTTCTTCAAAAGCCCTGTATGGAAGTTCTGCTTGCAATCAATTCATTAGGGAAAGTGTCAGATCATTACTGTGGATTACTAATAGTAGATAGCAAATCTATAAAAGCCTTAGTGGTGTTGGCAATCATCTAATAAAGAAATAAAGAGACATAATAAAGTTAGCATTTAACCCAGCACTAATGATGGAGCTCTGTTATTACTCTTTTTTCTGACCTTTGCCTCTAGGTGCCATTGACATGTTGATTTATGCATATATGAAAAGCTCTGCATATGATGCATGTGTGTGTGTAGCACTTTTTGTTTCTGAACTCAGCACTAATCCATAATGACAAGCATGGCAGAGTTGGCAGACAATTAGAGGAACTTGTCTAGAGGAGAAAGAACTGGTAGTTTATATCCAGAAATCCCTGGAAATTCCCATCTGCAGTAAAACTGATATATTTCCACCACAATGATATGTAAAGGGCTGTCTGTGTTTTGTAAGAATGATGTGTTCATTTTAGAAAACAGTTGTGATATGTCAATTGTATTCAACACTGATTATTCCAAAGGCATTACTGTCTTAGCCCACTGCCATTTCAATGCTAATTTGAAAGTCTTGTGTGAAGCGACAGTCATTTGCATAGGGGTGACAGTAAATTTAATCCCTGCACCCGTGACTTACATCTTCGTTTCCAGAAAACCAAATTTTCTTTCACTCTAGACAAGCGAGGCTTGATTCAATTAGGAATCTGTCATGGATGCTTTAGCTGAAATTCCTGCATCACAGGGGGGTTGGATTAGATGACCCTCAGGGTCCCTTCCAACTCTAAGATTCTGTGATTCTATTAATCCAAATATTCCTGAGAATGAATACTCTGTTGAACCTAAATTAATAAGTGCTGCCATTTTGCTACAATTAATTAATTTGTGATGGCAGAAACAATGCTAGAAAGTGTATTAAAGAGCTAAAATAGTTATAGCTATACATTTTTCCTTATTACTGGACAAGGTAAAAAAGGGGGAAGGTAGAGGGAAAGGCAGAAATGTCCCCCTCCCCTCCCAATCTCCACATGCATATGCTGCTGGATAATGTGCAGTATTTCCTTTTTGTTTTGTTTTTTAAGTGAATGGGTGGTAATAGTTATTTTTCAATTCACTCACACAAAACGGAAACAAAAGCAACAAAAGGAGCTCTGGGATTAAGGGCTCTGCTGTCCTCAATCAATTATATGCCTGTAGCAGACAGCTCCCAGTTATGCACCTGTTTTTAAATTGAAAGCTGCTATATATTCCTGTCTAAGAAAGTGAGGGGATGGGTAGGTGGGAAAGAAATCAGTGAAACTATCATTCTCTTGGAGGTCAAATAGGGCATCTTATTAGCGTTCTTCGCTCTCTTCCCTTATTGACTACTTCTGAATAGAAAATAAATTCAAATTGTTATCATGGGGGGGAGATGGGCATAATCTTCTCTTGATGGGAGGAAAGCACATAATAATTTTGTATGTGTGACAAATTCCTTATCTCACAAGCTCATCATGCATAAGGATGGGAGGGATGAAGAACTTGGGAGCAGGCTGCTTCTCTTGATTACATTACCCCTTGCCCAGCTCTGCTATTAATTTCCTTTTGCTATGCTCATATCTCTTAATATTAGAAAAATTCAAAGGACATGAATATAGGATTCTTCCATCTCTGTACAAGGTGAAGAATGAAAATGGCTCAGGTATTTTATTGCTTGCATTCATTCAAATCACATTATGAAGCCTATGTGAGAAGAAACAGTACTGCCTCATTATTTGACTAATATGTCACGTATTATTAATTTGCACCATGGTTGCAAAACATAAAACTTGTACTATAGTGAGTTAGCACATTGGACAATCTAGTCCAGTTTTATCTATCAGATATTTCATTTTATTAAGTATATTTGTTTTTTAAAACGTTGATTTTATCTATATTTTCATAATTTTATTACCGTATGTCTGTTTTTTATATTCTGCTAATTTTAGTGGTATTTTCTTGTGACTATTTTATACTATTTTATGTAAATTGCCTAGAAGTCTTTTTAATCTTACTAAGTGGTAAATATATCTGGAAAACATAGTCTTCAACACAGCAATTGACAGTATCCAGACTCTGCATGTATTGGAAGAGCTGGATGTCATAAACTCTCAGGCATGTGGGAAAGCCACAGGACAGGATGGAATCCTGGCAGAAGTGCTGAAAGCCAGCCTCAATTCCACCCTCATGATGCACTTCCAGGGCCTTCTCTTGCAGGTGGGAAACAGAATCCGTGCCAAAAGACATGCATGATTCCAGCATTGTGACCCTCTAGATCAGCGGTTCTCAACCTGTGGGTCCCGAGATGTTGTTGGACTACAACTCCCATCATCCCTGAGCTCTGGCCTTGCTAGCTAGGGGTGTAGTCCAACAACATCTGGGGACCCACAGGTTGAGAAAGGCTGCTCTAAAACAAAGGGGGCCACCATGAGTGTAACAACTACTGTGGAATCTCCCTGCTGAGGGGAAAGCCTTTGCCCATGTAGTTTTCAACCAATTACAGTTGCTTGCCGACAGGGTCTATCCTGAGTCACAATACAGCTTTAGAGCTCAGAGGTCAACAGTTGACATGCTTTTCTCACTATGTCAGCTGCAGGAGAAATGCTGAGAGCAGAGATGCTCCTTGTACATTGTCCTCATAGACCTGACAAAGGTCTTTGGCCTCATCAGCCAAAAAGGACTCTTCATGCTGCTCAACAAGATAGGTTGCCCACCTAAGCTCCTCAAGATGATTGTGTCTTTCCAGGAGAACGTGCATGGCACCACTCATCCTCGGTTCATCCTATGTTCTTGCCCCAGCTCTCTTTGGCATATTGTCCCAGGTGCTCTCATATATCTGCAGCTCAACTGAATATGGTGTGTACTTTCATTCAAGGAGCAAGAGGTCCAATACCAAGATGATGGTCTACCAGGCTTGCATGTTGAGAACGCTGCTTTATGGAAGTGAGTCATGGGCAACTTACTGTACACTTGCCAGGAGCAGCACCTCAATGCCTTCTACCTGTCAGGGAGATTTGGGACATCATATGGCAGGACAGAGGCTCACACAAAGATGTGCTCTTCCAAGCCCACATTCCCAGCATGTTTGCATGCAGTGACATCTATGCTGGCTTGGTCATGTACTTTAACAGGAAATATTGCGGCTTTATATGTGTCAGGTATGGGGCCATACAACTGATCTACTTGAAACAGACATGTCAAACTGCACTTCTTGAACTATCGAATATTTTTGTAGTTTAATATATTAGAGCAGGACTGGAGAACATTCAGCCTGCCAAGGGGTCCAACTTGACTCATGAGGCTATTAAAATACAACAGACAGTCCTTCCTGGGTGGGGTCAAAATCTGAATTGGCAATGTGCACCCAACACACAGTCAGAAGCTGTTTGAAAGCCCTTCTGCAGACAGCCTCATGCTGCTTTTTGAACCTCCAGTCTGGGCAGATGTAAAGGGCAGTGCAGGGCTGTATGCAAAAGGGCTTTCAAACAGCCCATGCTGCACTTAGAAGGCCCAACATTTGGGGCCTAAAAGTGCAGCATAACATGATCTCATAGCAGCATGAGGTGACTGACAGGTTGGTGGTCTCACCCATCACATTTGACCTGCCAGAGTTGGGGAGAGAAAGGTTCTCTACCTCTGGGATAGGGTGCTGTAGTGCAGAGATTTCCTTACTTCATTGAAATCTTATCTCAGCTATGAAAAGGGGCTACAAGATAACCCTAGGCAAACCATTCTCTAATATCCACCCTAGAATAATAACTATTAATAAAAGACCCTTCTAAATAAAAACACCAAAGTGTGCTTCAGTGTATAAAGAGAAGAAGAAGAAGAAGAAGAAGAAGAAGAAGAAGAAGAAGAAGAAGAAGAAGAGGAGTTTGGATTTGATATCCTGTTTTATCACTACCCGAAGGAGTCTCAAAGCAGCTAACAATCTCCTTTCCCTTCCTCCCCCACAACAAACACTCTGTGAGGTGAGTGGGGCTGAGAGACTTCAGAGAAGTGTGACTAGCCCAAGGTCACCCAGCAGCTGCATGTGGAGGAGCGGGGAAGCAAACCCGGTTCACCAGATTACGAGTCTACCACTCTTAACCACTACACCACACGAGTTCTATAGTTCTATAGTTTGGGTATCAAGCACATTGCTTGCCGAGAAACATGAGGCTGGATTTTAGATGATAACTCTCTTCTCATGGGACAATCCTGCCAGAGAAAAGGAGTGGGGAAGTGATTTTTTATTATTTTACAACCCCAGAAAAGCTGGTTCAGAAGGTTTTGAGCCCTGTGGAACAGTATGGAAATGGCACGGAGGCGGCAGGGGGAACGTGCCATGCTCAGATAAGGCACAAGTCCACATCGATTCACAATGTTTGTTACATTCCTCTTGGGTGGGTTATTAATAATTTTTCTACAACTGGAATAAAGAGATTGTACACTGAGATATTTCGTGGCAGCCATAAGCAGAAAACAGAATGTATCTATGAACCAAATGTAGGTTCTTTTAAATAGCTGATTGAGCATACTATAATGCATTGGTGGGGATCCTGTGGCCCTCCAGATATTGCCTGACTATAGTTCCCAACAGTTTCAGCCAGAGTGACCAGAGTGGTCAGAGATAAAGGGAGCTGCAGGATAGCTAAAAGTTCCCCACCACTGCCACTGCATCTGCCCCATTTGGTTTGGCCTCATCTGGTACAAAATAAACACAATAACTAAGAAGTGATTCTAAATCTAGTCCAAATACACTGGCCTCACAGCCTACTCTGAAGCAAGAGTGAAAATCTGATGTCAAAGGTAGGGCTATTTATTTGGGAGAAAAACTGCAGACTAGCATAGTTGAGTAACGGCTATGTATATCCACCTATATTTAGAATTCTGCAATGGCAAAAAATAGAGCAAAATTTTACTATCTTTAGAAATTATGCATATTTGCTGATTTTTCTTTGTATAAATTATTCTGCAATTGTTATTGTTTTGGTGTTTGTTACTCGGGTGGAGTGGTAGTGACTGAAGTGCCAATCCCTGATCACTGGCATCTTACTTAGCTTTTGGGCTTTTGATATGTTACCTCAGGCATAGGCAAACGCCGACCCTCCAGATGTTTGGGACTACAATTCCCAATATCCCTGACCACTGGTCCTGTTAGCTAGGGATGATGGGAATTGTAGTCCCAAACATCGGGAGGGCCAGAGTTTGCCTATGCCTATGTTACCTCCATATATCTAAACATTCTTCCCCCAAGTATAAAATATAGAAAGTTGCATTTTCGAAACAAAACAAAAATAAAATTTGCAACAACAAGGGCCCCAAAATATAAGCAAAGCTTCTGAGGAAGGTCAGTTCTACACCAACAACTGCATCCTGCACTACAGCTCTTTGTACTTTCCCAGAATCACAGCACACATGCATCCTTAGAAATAATGGCAGAAATTAACTTATGCTTCTTTTTCTTGAACTTGTCAATCACATTTCTAGAGAAATAATCTTTACAGAAGGTGACAATAAAAACACACACCAAGCAATCATCACAAAAGCAGCTCTAGGAAGAGTGTGAAAACACATCAGCAGAGCATGGAAATAAATTCCAACAGAAAATTGAAACACCAAAGTAGCAAATAAAGAAAGCATGGAAACTTCCAAAGGTGTCGTGCTCCTTGAATCCAGCAGCAACCCAGAAGCAGCTGGAGGCTACAGAGGGACCAGCTAAGGCTTTCACTATGGCTTTCATCAGTAGAAGCTATAGCGGTGAAGAAGAATAACATGACGGAAAACTGGGTAACTTATATAAATTTGTTAAAAGAGGGTGGAAAATTTAAATTAAAAGTTTAAGGATTTATCAGGAATATTAACAATGTGGATACAACATTATCATTTAATAAAATATTCAAAATGGGTAAAAAACAGGGGTTTGGGGAACAAGTGTCTCAACTAGAAAGAGACCTGCTAGACTGTAAAGTTAAAGGGATGTCTAAAATGTATAAAATATTATTGGAATGAGAGACAAAAGATGAGCAAGTGAAATCTTCAATGATACATTGGGCAATACATATTGGTCATAACATAGAAATGGAGGCATGGGAAAGACTGTGCAACATGCAGATAAAATTTATAGCATGTTATGGTTTAAGAGAAAACTATATGAAAATGTTATACAGATGGAATCTAACACCAAAAAGATTGGCAAAAATGTACAAATCCAAATTGAATATGTCCTGGAAATGCAAAGGGGAAAAGGTACCTTTTTTCCATATGTGGTGGTCTTATACTGTAATAAGGTTAAAACTTACTGGGAAATGATATATAATGAATTGAAAAAGATGTTTAAGTTAACATTTGTTTAAAAAAAAAGGAGGAAGAAGAAGCCTTTTTCTTGAGAATTATGGGGTCAGAGTTACCTAAACAATATAGAAATTTATTTATGTCTGCAATCACTTCCGCAAGAATGATATTCGCACAAAATTGGAAAGAAGAAGTCCCAATGAAAAAAAGAATGGTTACAGAAATTAATGGACTATGCAGAAATGGCGAAACTTAGAAGAAGAACAAGAAATCAAGACAACAGCCTTTTTATCAAGGAATGGAAATTGTTTATTGAATATTTACAAACAAATTGTAAACAAATTAAGACATTATCAGGATTACTCGTCTGTTCCAAAGGCAACACATTGTGTCCTCTGTCAATTAATCTGAGGGCAGATGCAGATCTAGGTACTGTGTCTGGTAACCATACAGAAAGTTTTAACAGTGTTGGCTCATAGGTAAATAGGATTACAGGGAATCTTGGTACTGCCAGTTCTATATATTGTTGCATGCCACCCCAATCTCTGAGCAGTGTGAGATTCCAGAGGTTTTAGATGCTTACCCAGGGCTTGGTTTCCTTGGAATGAGGAGCAGCAGAGACTGTAGTGTCTTTATGATATATGGTTTATTTACAGTCATATACAACCTGAGCCTGTGATGGAGGGGCTCACAGATTTAACACCCCAGAAGGTCTTGCTTCTCCCATAGCCACAACCTTGGATTCAAGCAGAAATCAAGCATGGCTCTCACTCTCAAGCTTCTGCCTGCAGCCTGCTTCTAGCCCAGCTCTCTCAAACAACTACTCTCTGGTTATTCTCCTTCTTACTACCAGCAAGGAGAGGCCTCCCCCCCCCCACATCTGTCCTTACAGTGGTACCTCGGGTTAAGAACTTAATTCGTTCCAGAGGTCCGTTCTTAACCTGAAACAGTTCTTAACCTGAGGTGCACTTTCGCTAATGGGGCCTCCTGCTGCTGCGCCGCTGGCGTGTGATTTCCGTTCTTAACCTGAAGCAACCACTTCCTGGTTAGCGGAGTTTGTAACCCGAAGCATCTGTAACTTGAAGCATCTGTAACCCAAGGTACCACTGTACTTTCTTATGCTGATAAACTTCCTTTCTTATACTAATGACCCATACTTAAGAGCCACTACAGCCCTTGCCTGGCTAATTCAAATCCATTAGATTTTAACCCTTTTTGGATCCAGGAATTAGAAGGGACTCAGACATCATACAGCCTAATACAGATACACCCACACCCACACACCCTCAAACTCACAACAAAGTTTATCTTTATTTTGGTTTCTTACATTTAAGCCACATTCAAATTTCATGTCTTCAATGTGCTTTTGCAATGGCAAATGTTGCAAACTTCTTTTTTCTAAAATCTTAATGCCAATATTCTTCCACAAAAAGAAAAAAAGAAGTTTTCAAGCTAAAAATAATTGACTGGTATGTGACATGCTGTGACCTCTTCTTTAAGTTCATGATGAGGGCACGCTCCTCTCCAGTAAGTCAGAGGTAGCAGGGAAATGAAGGAATAATTGACACTTATTCTGCATGTGCTACATTGGCTCTGTGGGTAATTATTTCTATCTATAGTACTGTCAAGCCAGCATTTGTTGTTATATCTATAAAGGTACAGATATGATGTTGAACTTTACAGTTCAGTTCAGTGAAAGGATCCCAAATTGTGAAGGACAAGAATGGGAAATAAATTTTAGTGATTTGATTTGTTCTTAATTTACTTTTAAAATTTATAGAATGATTTTTATGTGCCCCTTCTTCTCCTCTTAATGCTAGTATGATAATTTTTTCTATGTTTTTATCTGTAAGCCACCTTGAATCCCTGTCTGGGAAAAGGTAGGATAGATAGTATGGGGATGTTTAGGAAAATAGGCAAGGAAATATTTGTTAAGTATTATCCTTCATTCACGATGTAGCAGAGCAAATCCCTCTATATTCACAGAACCTAGTTGATTAGATTCGTTTGAATCTCTACAAAATGACTAATCCAATCTGTCTTGCCCAGATGGATTATCTCTGGTGTCCCCTTTCTGCCCTCTTAAAATACAATAAAGATTCACAAGTCTGTCTTTAAAAGTATAACAATAAGTTTACTTACAAGTTGTTCACAGTACACACCCTAGAAGGCAGGCTTTAAGCTTCAGGTTACAAACATGTAATGTGGCTTACATCCTTTGTGAGGATGGGCCTACCGTAAGTGCTGCTGGCTCTTAATGTACAAAATGTAAGAGACTTAACTAAGAGTTGAATCAAACAGAACAGAGAATGAATGGCTGCGTGACTCAGCTTTTATAGAGTCACACTCATCTGCTGAGTAACAGCAGGAACAGGAAGTTACACCTCCCCTCTCTGTTCACTCTAGGAAGTAAAGCACGTTGCAATTGACTGTACTGATATAACACATTCCACAGAAAGATAGGTAGGTAGATAGATAGATAGATAGACCATAGAAGTAAGGCTTGAGATGCAGCAGCAACCCCACTGCCTGAGACAGCACCTTGCTAGAGAACTGTGTGTGCTATGCTCCTGTAGAATTACATAGTCTATTTAAGGGAGGGAAATTGTTGTTGTTGTTAAAAATGTATTTCTAAACTTGAATGCAGACTGTTGCTCTCTATCTGTTGAGCAAATTATGAACTTTTCTCCCCACTCCTTGCACATCTTCCACATTAAACCTA
Source organism: Podarcis pityusensis (assembly GCF_964106645.2). Lineage (NCBI taxonomy): Eukaryota > Metazoa > Chordata > Lepidosauria > Squamata > Lacertidae > Podarcis > Podarcis pityusensis. The sequence goes on along the minus strand of NC_138026.1, from coordinate 65,046,825 downwards.
TGACCTAAGGAGCCATACTAACTTTTCAGATATGTAATTTATGTTAAGAAACAACCCTCGGCCCTACTGGTGTAAAAATATTTAAAATAACATATATTTCCATATTTAATACTTACATTGATGGGAACCTTTCCTATGCAAATCCCCAAATCCCATTTAAATAGAATTGCACATATATGCTCAATCAAAGTCTGTTTTGGGGGACGGGATCTAAGATCCATGTCTCTCAACCCTGCTTATGGGCGAATGGCCCTTTATGTGCAGACTGGAGTCCTGCAGAGCTTTGGACTGGGCTGATAACTGTTTTGCTGATATCATGATGAAAAATGCAGAAAAAGATAATCCATGTAAGAGTGCTTTTCTAAGACTGTTGTGTAAGCAGACAAAACACAACTTTATTAAAAATGTGCGGTTCCAAAAATATATTTCACCAGCTAAAATATACTATTGTATTATTCAATGATTTGAGGCCCAGAAGTCTATTTGCACCTTTCCAGTAGTTGATATCAGCCACTGAGCAGATGGGCAGCTTCCTAGTGTTACTTTAATTGTCACACATGGAATGAAATTCTCACACCTTATTTTCAGCTTGCTGCCAGAAATACTTTACAATACAGAAAGACTTTTCCAAGCCAAGGACATCTGAAATGTGCTTTTTTGCTTCCACCTTAAGGAAAAATCACTCCATCTTTCTTTTGGAATATATGAATGGCCAGTTAAGAACACAATGACGATTTAAAAATTATTACATTATCAAGAAAATAATCATGTCAGCAATTATTATATAGGAAATTATCGTGCTGATTTGAGTCCTGCAGCCTCCTCCTCTCTGGACTTTCATCATCACACATCAACCCTCTCAGCTCTTTCTAGAACTGCCAAAATAATTCACTTCTCTCATGGTTCAGGGAACAACACCTTCTTTAAATCCCTGCATTGGCTCCCAGAAGTCAGAGTAAGTTTCTCATCTTTAAGTTTTTCTATTGTCTTGTCCCCCAGTTCTCATAGGGTCTACTTGCAGTTATTTAAATTATTGTGAAGAATGAATGAAAACTTTTTTAAAAAGTCAGCAAAAACATTCATATACTATGCAGGATTTGGAACAGCTTTGTTTGAAAAATGAGTAACACAGAAAGCATTTTCACTTAAAACGTGTAGTACATCATCTATGTGCCTTTCTCTGACCACACAAATGGAGTAATTCAAATTGCCCCACACTCTATTGATTTAACATTTGTTTCTTTTGAACACAAACAACTTTAATACACTTAGGATTTTAGTACCTCTAGATAAGTATATATTATGTACCGCACAAGATCTGTTGAGGACAGTGCTGTTGCAGAGTCCAATTTAAATTTCTAGACAAAGCATTTGTAATATTGCTACTCTGTATGCAAAGAAAAAGAAAGCAGGACTTGCACTCAGTCTAAAATATACCACAATTCCTCTGCTTTTTTCCTGCCTCCCCTGCTTCTTATTATGCTTGTGGAAATGCAGCCATCAGATTCCACCAAAATAGCACAAAAGTAGCATAAACAGCAGTTCAACTAATACTTGGGACTAACAGTGCTAAAAGCCTCTTTTTTCACTTTAACCTTTTCATTCATTTCTATGTACTCTGCTTTTCTTTTCATGCAGTTTATTCAGTCCATTTGAATCTGTTGGCGGCAGCTCGATTATCCCTATTGTCCCATGTACTCGCCAAAGCAGCACCATCTGTTGCACAGCTGCAATGTTTTCTGCATTGGCTAAAATATAATGGCCCATTAAAACAATGGGGAAAAGACACAGTGGAACATTTGGACTTCTGTTAGTCACCCGGTTATGCCAATCCGGTTCCCTTTGTTCCCATTTTTGTACTGGAATAAATTCAAATACAATCCTCATCATGCAAAGAAAATGAAAGGAGATTCACCCACAAATCTTTCCTTTATTATTGCCATTTTTTTGTACTGGCATGTCACTCTACCCTGCTGATGCTAATACACAATGATTAACTTTTGCACATGACCTTACGCAGCAATTACCATATTTTTTGCACCATAACACTCACTTTTTTCCTCCTAGAAAGTAAGGGGAAATGTCTGTGCGTGTTATGGAGGGAATGCCTATGGGTGGCGGGGGGGATCTGCTGCAGTCGTGAGCAGAGGATCCATGGTTCCCCTTCCTTCCCTCCTCTGTGGCTCGCTTTGAAACAGCAAAGCGGGAGAAGAGCCGCTGCCGGGGATGAGTGGGGAGGAGGGAGAAAAGCAGAGCCTGCTTGCTTTAAAGGAGCAAAGTGGGAGAGGAGAGGAGCCTTCTCCCCTTATACCCCTCTTCTTCATTATTAGCAGCATCCTTCTCCACCCACCCCACGCATGTTCCTTCTCCCCTTAAACCCCTCTTCTGCATTATTAGCAGCATCCTTCTCCACACACCCCACACGTGCTCCTTTTCCCTTGAGTGCTTTTCCTTCCCTCCCCACTTAAAACGTGGTTACAAAGCATGGATCCACATGGATCCTCAGGATTTTTGCATTGGGCTACTCCAAACTCACTGTCAGATCACATGTCTGTGGCCACAGCATGAACCACAAAACTCATACATCCACTGTTTCATTTAGAATATTTTTTTTTCTTGTTTTCCTCCTCTAAAAACTACGTGCGTGTTATGGTTGGGTGCGTGTTATAGAGCGAAAAATACGGTAAATCTTAAGGCTACACCTCTAAGCATGGTTATTATGCTGAAGTTCCATTGAGATCAGTGGGGCCTACAGAACAATAACTTAATAAACTGCAACTATAAGCAACACTAATAAGCAAATCCTAAACATTAATTATGCTCTGAGGTGGTGGTGGGGATGGTGGAGATATGCTGCTGCTGTTATGTCAGTGGAACGATTGTTGTACAGTGGTACCTCGGGTTACATACGCTTCAGGTTACACACTCTGCTAACCCAGAAATAGTGCTTCAGGTTAAGAACTTTGCTTCAGGATGAGAACAGAAATTGTGCTCCGGCAGCGCGGCAGCAGCAGGAGGCCCCATTAGCTAAAGTGGTGCTTCATGTTAAGAACAGTTTCAGGTTAAGAACGGACCTCCGGAACGAATTAAGTACTTAACCCGAGGTACCACTGTATCTTATATGTGCTCAGCCCAGGACAGCTTGGGAAAAAATCTCCAAATGGTGGGAAAATGGCAAGCATGTCTCCAGAACCTCTGGAAACACCACCAAACCCATCTATCAGGGGTTGTGCCACTGCTCACATGCTACACACAAAGGGAGAACATGCACCTATGACTCAATGGGAATGCACATACAAAGCACACAGCAGGCAAAAGGATGTCAATGCTCCTATGGCATTACTGCCAATCCACTGCCAGCCTTATAGACAGAGTTTCAAGTCCCCTTATGCTGCTTTCTAGCAGTTGCTTCTTTTGGAGCAAAACACAAAAAAGAAGCATAGCCTATGCAATGTAGCATCCACACAACTGCCCTGGAAGGAGGCCTGCAGAGAGCATACACAGCTCTCCTGCAACAAGGGTTCATAACTTCAAGGGTTCAAGGAATAAAGACATTTTTGGCCAAGCAGCCAAAGGGAGGGTCCAGGACATGTAACAAAGGGAGCTATGGGCACATACTGACAACAGTAGTGTCTAGTGCACACTTCACAGCTCCTGGACTGGCAAGAAAGGACTAAGAGCCCCAGAAGGAAGAGGCAGTGAACATGGCCCCACTAACATTTTGCATCACTGAAAAAGAAAAATACCCAGGGGCAAAATGGAGGGGGTTCCCAGAACTTGAACCTGTACAGCAAACACCACAGGGCTGTTCCCTAACTACTTAATCATTTAGCAATCAGACACACCATGGGACATGTTTTCCCCGCTGGCCCCAGTTGCACAAACCAGTTGTAGATGCCAGGAGCACAGGGACTGCAGGAGAAGCCCTAGCTAGGTATAACAGCACATGTTTTGATGCTTATGTAGAAGAAGTTTCCAACAGCATTTACTGAATCTACCATGTATTACTGAAATATCTCTTGTTGCCAGATTTTTATTCATAAGTGATCCATGGGATTCAATGTTACCATTAAGAAATGACTAAGAGCACAATAGTTGCAAACTATATTTTTTTCCAAGGTATTTGAACCAAAGCAGTGAAGTGATATTGACTACAATGAATCTGAATGGGTTTTCCATGTTTGGCTGAACCATAATGTTTTTTGAAGTTGAAGGATTACACAAATTCACATTACTTTGTCTGCTTCAGTTCACACTGAAGCTTTTTCACTGCACAGCTGTTAATTATACAAAAGGAATAGTAGATATCACTGCCACTTTTATGTTCTGTTTTTCAGACGTACATTTAACCCTATGGGAGGATTCAGTGACAATCTACAGTAACACTGGCACAATACCAAGTTACCCCAGCTGAGGATAGTCTCCATGCTTAATTCAAATAGAAGCAAGTTGACATTTTCAATGTACCGTATTTTTCGCTCCATAAGGCGCACCTGCCCATAAGGCGCACCTACTTTTTTTTGGGGGGGGGGATTCAAGAAAAAAAATATGTGGCTCTAGGGGCTTTTGCGGGAGGTGGGGGAAGTGAGAGAGCCTCGCTCTGTCCCTTCCCCCACCTCCCGCAAAAGCCAGGGATAGCCGTGCGAAGCCTCCACAGGGCAGCGGGATGAAGGCTCCCCGCTGCCCTGCGGAGGCTTTGCAGGCTACCCAGAGCTGCTAAGGAGCTTGTCGGGGCTGGAGGGGGAAGCCCGGGTTTCCCCCCCCCAGCCCCAAAGAGCAGCTCAGGGAGCAGTGGACAGGTTGCGTGCAGCCTTCCCGCTGCTCCCAGAGCTAGTCAGGGCTGGCGGGGGAAGCCCGGGTCCCCCCCCCCCAGCCCCAGGGACCACACATTCGCTCCATAAGACACACAGACATTTCCCCTTAGATTTTAAGAGGGGGAAAAGTGTGTCTTATGGAATGAAAAATACGGTATTTTAAACCAGTTTTGTGAATGCCTAACAGCCTTCTGCAACCTGGCACTTTCCAGATGTTTGGGACTGCAACTCCCACCAGCTCCAGCCAGCATGGCAAATGGACAGGACAGCGGGAATTGTAGTGTATTTGACCGTAATTCAAGCTGCAATCCTATACCTACTTACCTGGCGGTAAGCAATGTTGCTCTCAGTGGGGCTTTCAGAATAGATAGGTGTAGGATTACACTGTTCAGCATGCACTTAAGCCTGCACATCTTAGTCTGGTCAAATTCAGTGGCAACAATCAAAAGATTAGCTGAAACACGTAGGTTAGCAAAGGGCTTTCTATAGGTGGTCATAATGAGAAACTAAAATTCCCCTCATTCAAGTGGGTTGCAGGAGCTGATCCTAAAAAGATGGAAAAGGGGATCTGCAGTACTATGGACCTTGGAGGGTTAGTAGTAGTCAGGCAATGTGTGGACCTGGTTATGAAGATAACTTTTTGTACTTGATGTGGACACTTAAGGTGGTATTATGTGACCCATATCTATGTGATTCCATCTTAAATTATGCACATGTAATAATAAAAACCCTGCTTGCAAGTGTGTTTTTTTTAAAAAAAAGAGGAATAGGGATAATGAGGAAGCTTAGACACAGACATGTCACATACTTTTTTTTGTAGAAAACCATCTCATAGAAACTGGGACTGTGAGATTTCAAAGGCAGTGGATATAATTGTCTGAAAGACTCCTGGAAAAGCACAGCCATTCAGCAGATAAATAGCTCTGGGAGATGAAACATCATTGTGTAGCAGGCCTCTAAGAGATGAACTATTTTTATGCGATAACTCTCTTTTACTTAAGTTCAAAGATTTACAGGAAGTCAGTGTCATATAGGCATTGCATAATTGAAATCAGATCCTTTGTTGAACTGCAAATGTTAATGAATAAGTCTCCGTGAAACAGGTAATCTTAAAGATTTCTGATCAAGCACAGGTTATAGTATGAAATTTGTTTTACCCCTTTTTAGGATTATGTATTTTGATAAAATACTGGAAAAGACAGATGTTGAATTAATTTCTACACACATACTAATCTACATAGCAGAAAGTTTATTGCATTATCACATGATCTCTCTCTCATGCTTGCAAAGCAGACATCTGCTTGCATAACAAAACTTTCCCTTCCTCTCACCTACAACCCCCTCACCCTCAAAATCTGCTTCAGATTATTAGAGGATCCTCCAGAGCAGTTTGGGGGGCATAAAGGTTAAGGAGAGGAAGGGGAACTCCACTCAGGCCACGTTGGAAGCAACCCATAATTTGTATCTTATACTGTACTCGGTCCAACATATAACATTATATATGTATTTGATCATTTTTTCACACTAAAATTTATTTTTTCTATTTTTTGTTAAAGTTTGTGTTCAATTTCTCTCTCAATTACCATTCAGTTACATAAACCTAAGGTGCTCAGAGATAAAGTGAGTTAAGAAATGAACACCATTTTATATGCTAAAAGGTGCTATTTAGTTTCTCTGAAAGAAAGAGAACTGGAGGCACTCTCATTTGATCTCTTGTCACCAGGGCTTTTTTTCAGCAGGAACTCACCGGAATTCAGTTCCAGCACCTCTCAGGTGGGCACCATTGCCATTCTAAGAAAACAAGGGAGGTGTTCAGGGTGAGTTTCGGCACCTCTTTTTCAAGAAAAATAGCACTAGCTGCCACCATAAGTAAGAACACTGGTGCGAATTTAGCTTCTGTGGATCTTTGCAAGCTTTTTTAAAATAACCATGAAAAATGCTGAGCGGCATTTAATTTGCCCAGGCATCAAGCTGATACCTTCTACAAAACTTGATTTTTTAAAAAAAACAAACCATGTAGTCCTAGATAAGAATTACAGCAAAATAAAGGCCCTCACCCTCACCCCATCTCCCCACTTTCATGTTGTTTCTTGCTAACAGTAAGTAAACATCATGCTAGGCTTAATGAAAGTTGTGGTCCAAATCATCTTGAAGGCACCAGGTTGACACCAGAAGCAGCTTTAGATGTTCCCTTGGCAGTAATTTTTTAAAAATCCATATAGCACCTGTTATCTAAAAGCAAGTGTCAGGTTTTCAAAGCCCTCAAATAAGATTTCAACAATCACAATAGAAACCAGGCATCCCCCCCGCCCGCCCCAAATCTAAATCTCTTTGCATTACAAATTTCTTACTCTGCTCTAGTTTCCAGAGGGAATTCAATTTACAAGTTCACTAAAGCATTGCAGAAACCCTGTCTCCCATTTGGCAGAGGCTATTTTAATACACAAAGTTTTATTTTCTGCCAAGTGGATGTTTTGTTTGCTTTCCCACAGTGGGAGACTTTTCTATGAATTCAAGTCTTAGATGGGATCCCTACACATAGAATATTATGTGAAAATTGCACGATTGAGCCTTTAGAAGACGTAACATATAAAAATTCATAAGATACACAAAGAGCAGATCTGATTAATATTAATCAGTCTCATCCATTGTGAAATATATATATGTTAGATGATTTATCATTCAGATAAAGTATATTTAAATGAGTAGAAAAAGTAGGTGTCGGTACATTTTACTAAATTAAAATTTCATACGATCTGCACAGAGGGGCCAAAGGTGAGCTAGAAATGAAGTCCACCTTTGGTAGTCATACATTCAGCTGCTTCTTGATCTTTATGATCAAAGCATATAGAATTGCCTAATACTGTATTGAATATATCATTTTATTATAATGAAGTATAGTATTGGGATCTAACAGTAGAATCTTATGTATGTCTGCTCAGAAATAGCTCCAACTCAGTTTAATATTATTTTCTCTCAACTAAGTTTGTACAGATTGCATCCTTAAACATTCTAATGCATTAATTGCACGCAGCATTCAATAGAAAACCCACTTGAATACAGACAACTATTAGCCTCTCTTTATCCTAACCTGGTAGAACCACAATTAGGGTCAATAGATATGAACTATGTTGGCAGTATACATTCAAATCAATGTAGCCCTTAAATTATGAATTAGATCCACAAATCCTACTTCAAGAATAAAAGGCACTGGGCCCCTCATACTTGCATATGTGTGTGTGTGTATATATATATATATATATATATCGTATTTTTTGCTCTATAAGATGCACCAGACCATAAGACGCACCTAGTTTTTGGAGGAGGAAAACAAGAAAAAAAAAATTCTGAATCTCAGAAGCCAGAACAGCAAGAGGGATCACTGCACAGTGATCCCTCTTACTGTTCTGGCTTCTGGGATAGCTGTGCAGCCTGCATTCGCTCCATAAAACACACACACATTTCCCATTACTTTTTAGGAGGGAAAAAGTGAGTCTTATAGAGCAAAAAATACGGTATATATATATATATATATATATATATATATATTCAACAGCCTCTGACCCTAATAAGTCAGTTTGGGGGAACACAGACGACTGGAGATGAGGCGGGCTATCAGAAAAAACCCAAGTGTAGGATCTTTACAGAAGTGAAGCCAAGATACATAAAATCTAAGGTTAGTCTACAGTGTTCTTGCCAGTGATGGAAAATGGAATTCCAGGTGTAAGGAGTGTGTAATAGATACCTATCCCACGGCCAATGATGAAAAAAATCCTACTAAGGCGTGCGGGATTCCATTGCAGTCAATGGTCTTTGTGTTCCAAAACAAAACCATACAAAATATTAAGCTCTCTGTTTTGTAAGCACAATACATACTCAGGTGAAGATGAGCATGCACAGTACAAAATATGGTGCAGAGAGTGCAGTAAGTGGTAAATTTGAAATCAGCTATTGTTCTCATTTTCTGCTTGTGGCTACCCACTTCATGGCACATGATTGGCCACCGTAGGAAACATGGAGGTGAAGTAGGCAGGCCTTTTTATCTGATCTAGCTGGGTTCTGAGATATACATAAGAATATAAGCAAAAGCACTTTCTGCTAGTACAAGGTCACACCACTGAATACAACCTCGAAAGTATAATGAAATAATTATATGTACATGGATGAAGTATAGCTTTATACAAGAAAATTGTGCTGATCCATATTTAGCAAAAGTCTGTGAGCTTTTGTTACAATACTATGTAACGGTTGTGGTTTTTCGTCTTTGAAATATGAAATAGCAATTTCAGTCTTCAGAAAGACAGCTAAAAAGAAAACATTTGTATGCTCCTGAGTATATGGCAAAGTTTCATATAGTAGGCTTATCTATGAGGCAACTGTGAGAGTCAAGAAAATAAAGCTATTTTCTCTTTCTTGCTCTTCAAATAAAGAAAGGTCTCTTAACAGACTTAAGAGAATTATATAGATAGGCACTGTCTCATGAGGGAGAAGAATTTAAATGCAACAAAATAATGCTTCATTTGTCTTGCGGCGCAAGCCATCTCTACTGAGCTATCAGTCACACATTCCAGTGTGAAACAGCTCCAAACCTAGAAGGTATTTTGCACACAAATGGCACCACAGGAGTGATTTCAAGCATCCTTCAGATAAAAGCAAAGATACAGAAAACAGGCATTGAAGCAATGATATAAATGGCTGTAAGGGGTCCTGAAGGAACTGACAGCTCATGGCCTCTGATTATTATTATTATTAAAAAAACTATTTTATTTTACATAAAATAATGAAGGTGGAAAAGATTCACAAACACTGAAGAAAGCTGAAAGCCATCTGACAGCACATCAAGAATATACATGTTCTTAGAGTCTCATGATATCAACAACATGGTGAAATGTTTGCTGCAAAGGCCTAGGTTTTCCATTTATTATTCTCTTTACATTGTAAATATTGGCTGTGCTCACGTGTAACACCAAATCATAATTTGGCAACATGGGAGTAAACCTCAAAAAATCATTCTGGACTTCTCAAACTGATTTAGCAGCAACCTAGTCTGAAATGCCAAACCAGAATGCAAATTCAGATTTGATCAAGCAATCTCGATGCTTTCCACTGCTAGTTTCTGTAGGGCCACTCCATAATTTGGCATGATGTGTGAATGCAGCTAGAATCAGTGAACAGCAGCGGAACAGAAAATGAAATCATGATGCAGGGTTGGCATATCTAGAACTTTATTTATTGGTTAATGGTATTAACATATCTGGTGCTTTTCACAACAAATGAGTTCAATGCTCCCCATCCCAAAAGGAAACACAAAGGAAACAGTTCAAGAAGGGGGGGGGGGGAAATGGAGGCAAGGCTAAACACAATAAGAATGTGCTTCTATTTCAGCTGGCTTAGTTACGGTATTAGGGCTAGGCAAGGTTGTTCCAAAGGCTTCACACAATTTCAAGGAGGGTTTTGAAGGAAGTAAGGAATGCGATCACATGAAGGCATTCTGGGAGACAGTTTCAGGAATAAAGGGTAGCAAGGAAAGTTCCAGGACATGGTCTGAGGGTGCATGATGCAACTAGCTTTCTGCAGCTACGAAAGCTGGCTCGTGCTAGTCCCTGGGTAGGAAATCACCTGGGAACTCCCAGATACTCCAGAGCAGGCTCACCCACAAGGCTGGGTGAGGCAACCCCCCCCCCCAGGCAGTACACCCATTCCACTGCCCAGCTCTGCTCTTGGTCTCCCTGGGGCAGAGAGGGACTGGCGGCAAACCTCTGCTGAATGGTTCCCCTTCTGGTGAGTCAGCAAAAGGGGAGGTGTTCTGCTTCTCAGTTTGCTCCTGAGCCCGGGGTGGTGGTGGTGGGCAGATATCTCCTCCCCACCTGGCAGTATGGCAGGGCTTTGCACTAGCTTTTGTTGAAGGAAGGAGCCAATGCAAACCCCTTTGATGGGCAGGAGGGGGGATCTGGAAAGGATCTCCCCTCCTTACCCAGCAGGGGAGGTTCCTTAAGGAGTGTGCATCCCCATTGCAGGGGCAGCAGCAGGGCATTTCTCCTCAGGTGCCGAAATGGGATGCCCCTGAATTCTGTGATGGAAGAAAGGCAGTATATGTAATAAGGGAGAAAGGGCAGAATTGTTTTAGGAATGAAAAGAGCTTCAGATAACAGAGCAGGAAGAGTAAAGCTCACAGGTAGGAATGCGATGGGATAAAAGAGTAGGGAGATGAGGGAGGGGCAAGTCGACATAGAAACAGAAATTCAGGCTAAGCCATGTAGGTTGAAAATGTCTTGCAATGTATGTATGTGAAATAGAAACAGCTTGAACATTTATTAAATTATTGTAGTATAATACTAAAATAGGGACGCGGGTGGCTCTGTGGTCTAAACCACAGAGCCTAGGGCTTGCCGATCAGAAGGTCAGCGGTTTGAATCCCCGTGACAGGGTGAGCTCCCGTGGCTCGGTCCCTGCTCTTGCCAACCTAGCAGTTCGAAAGCACATCATGTGCAAGTAGATAAATAAGCACTGCTCTGGTGGGAAGGTAAATGGCGTTTCTGTGTGCTGCTCTAGTTTGCCAGAAGCAGCTTAGTCATGCCGGCCACATGACCTGGAAAAATTGTCTGCGGACAAACATTGGCTCCCTCGGCCAGTAAAGCAAGATGAGCGCCGCAACCCCAGAGTTGTCCGTGACTGGACCTAATGGTCAGGGGTCTCTTTACCTTTTAATACTAACATACAATTAATGAAAAGTAGAACAGAATATGCACCCCATCCATTTGTTTAATTAGGACAATTTTTCTGTATAAGTAGTAATTATGCATAGATCTTGCTAGTAAAGAGCACAATTCAACCTTATTTGCATGAATGAAGTGCTGGGGGTTGTTTGCCTCCATCTGTCTCGGGAGACAATGAAAGAATGCACCTCTGCAAGGTAAGGTCAAACTATTGGGGGGTTATTTGCTATAGAGCTCCTATAGCAAAGCCGTCTTGCCAATGATGGGTGAAATATTGCACTATGACAGGCTGAGGGAGTGTTCCACACTGGAGAGCCAGTGTGGTGTAGTGGTTAAGAGCGATAGACTCGTAATCTGGTGAACTGGGTTTGCGTCTCCGCTCCTCCACATGCAGCTGCTTGGTGACCTTGGGCCAGTCACACTTCTTTGAAGTCTCTCAGCCTCACTCACCTCACAGAGTGTTTGTTGTGGGGGAGGAAGGGAAAGGAGAATGTTAGCCGCTTTGAGACTCCTTCGGGTAGTGATAAAGGGGAATATCAAATCCAAACTCTTCTTCTTCTTCTTATGTCTGACTGTGCATATGCAGGTATGGCATTAAGAGGTTAGTTGGCTTCATCTGGTGGAAGTCACAGAGATGACTGGATACAACAACTACGATGTGAAAAAGTGGTGACCCTACAAAATTGGTGTCAGTTGAAACCACCCTTATTTGCTCACTCTGAGAGCCTTTGAACCTTCTTTTCAGAGGGGGTCTGTACATTACGTTAAACACATAGCCACATTGAACCTTATCATATCTCCCACTAACATTTAGTTACTGTAAAGTCAACACTTAATGTGACATCATTGCTTATTTAACTGTTCTCTACTCCACTTAATTTGCTTTGAGTTGCAGAGAAAGGGGAAATGGTGTGCAATTATTATGTCATGTCACATGTCTGTGACATTATCAGGAGATGTGGAAAGCAGATGTAAGTTAGTGGTGGCCAGACATTTAATTTTGCATGTAATTTGGTCCTTAGATCTTTTGGATGATGCCTCAGATTATTTCAAAGGCAATCCACATGCCATTATTAGTCTGAAAGTTTATTTCATTTTTTATCCGTAATACAACCTTTTATCATCTTTACTGCCTGAAATTGTTGCCAAATTCTTCTATTATTATTATTATTATTATTATTATTATTATTATTACCTCACTAAACTGAAATAAGCTAATATTTTAATACCATCTATTTTATAAATTACTGATGTGGTGATGGGTCAAAACACATTCAGTATACTTTCAGAGCAGTACACATTACTACAACTGAGCAGGCATAATTAAGTCATTATGTTACTGGGCTTGTAGCTAAATTAATAATTGAGGTTTACACTTATCAGGGCCTATAAGAACAGCAAAAGTATGAAGTGAACCAGAGATTAGCAGCAGGGGAAGCAGTTCAGGTATTATCTTGTCTCATTTCTAATCCTGTCTCTAAAGCAAGCAGATGGATGCTGAAACTACAGTGGCACTAAACTATAAACTCAAATTCTCTGCATAGCCACATAAACAAAGATGATAAAACAACCTCTTTTGTAAGACTATCATAAGCAAACTAGAATATAAAGCTAACAAAACAAAACATTTCCAATGCAAGGTCTTCCTAGGCACAAGGAAGCTGACACTTCATGTAGAATGAAGCGTTTATGTTTTTGACCAGAAATATAACCTCAGGCAGAATAGGGTGTAGCACAGTATGCAGCAAGAATGTGGGAACAACGTCATAAGTGAAGAAGGAAATATTTTCCTTGCTTTTCTCTTACTTGTATAGATAGGCTTTTCATCATTTCTGTGCCTATCCCTCAGAAATGCAGATACTTAAATCTCTTTTATCTTTCTAGCATATTTGATTCTGAGCTAAAGAGAAGACATTTCATATTTAAACAAAAGATCTGGAATTAATGGTATGGAACAACTGCAGAAAGCAAAAACCTAATTTTCAAGAAAATTAATAGGGAACAACAGCATTCCACTGACTCACAGTGAACAACATATTTTCATCTAATCTATTACAGGTGTTTGAGATAAAAGGAGAGTATTTGTGATAGAGAAGAGCAGTGCTAGAGAGATTCTGAATTTTGAGTTCACAGAAAATAGGAGCATAGACTGAGCTGATAGCCAGAACTTGACAAAGGAATAAAGCTCTAAGGCTTGCTGCCATGTTATTGCATGTCTGAAGCATCTCTATACATACATCCTATTTGCTTCTCTAAAAGCAGACATAAAAGGTTTCCAAACATTCAGACAGTGCACCATTGTTAGGGCAAGAAAACATTTCTTACTCCTTCCCAATAAGTCATAGAGATTTGCTACAGAATGAATATTTTTTTCCTATAAATATGCGAGCCTTTAACTGGAAATGGAAGATAAACAGAGATGAGTGGAATCATTCAGGTGCAACAGAACCATGAGTTTTCTAGTACAGTAATGTGCTCAGCACAATGACAAACCCTTCATTGTAGAATTGTTCAGTAATTATCAGCAAAACTGTTTATAAAAGGGATCTGTATATGAGTCTTAAAAAGATTTTCATTTACATCCCCCCCCCCTCTTTTCCATTAAGTGACAAAACTGCCAGTACCTTCCACTGCACTTGAGGAGTGTCAGCCAGGCAGGCCATATGGCACAGCTCTGTCCATTCTCCTCACCTGAGACAGGTGTCTCACTCTGCCTCATTGTAGGGCTGGCCTTACTTACTTCCCAATCATGAAATTCTTAAATTTGTTCAGCACCCAATGTCTATTTCTACTACTTACATAAGTTTTTAAATTTACATTTAGTTATGTTTTCCACATAATGCATTCAATGTTTAACCAATTTTGGAGATTAGTTAATGTATGTAAGATTTTTTTCAAACTCACGGGATTTGCAATATGAATAATATGAACTGTTACAAACGCTGAATTTTTAATATTTCACACCAAAAAAAGCCTCAAGGTAACCTTTAGCACAACACTGTAATCTTGGGAAATGAATTAATCATAATTCATTTCTTTGTGCATATTGTAAATCTGACGATTACTTCACATGCAGCAGTTGGCTCCAACTTTCATATATGTGGGATCAGAAATCATACCAAATGGAGATATCCTGGAACAGAAAAGTAGAATTGGGATGGGATGTCAGAAAACCAAACCACAATTACCTTAAGATGCCAAAGGTGGACATGAAGAACAGACTTCCAAGAAATATTGGTACATAACGCTTATAACCATCTTTATGGCCTTAAAGAGCGACTTAATAACTTATCCTATTTGCTACCTATTGTTTTATTATTGATTGCTTTTATTTTTATTAACAATTATTGTTTTATAATTGGCTCAGATTTGTTTTCTCCTCTGGTGTGGTGCCGCTGCCAATGAAAGTGTGTGGCACGTCATGGTGGTGGTGCTGGCGGAGGTGAATGGCATGGAGGAAGCACAGCAGTGTAGCAGAGTGGGCAGCACTTTCCGTTTTGCCTCAAGTGGTGCTACAGAACACACCACCCCGCTTCCTCCTCAGTCTACAAATTTGGAAACGTCTCCCAAACATAGTGATATGCAACCCATTTTTTTTGCATTAGGTCCTTGGAGATGCTAAATCTGAGTATTATGTTCCCAGAGCGACTGTACTAATTGAAAAGCAATTAACTTAGGCCTAGTGGTGAACTACCTTGGTGAACTATACTTGAATTCAGATACGAGTTTTTTTCCTTATACAGTGGTACCTCGGGTTAAGAACTTAATTCGTTCTGGAGGTCCGTTCTTAACCTGAAACTGTTCTTAACCTGAGGTACCACTTTAGCTAATGGGGCCTCCCGCTGCCGCCACACGATTTCTGTTCTAACCCTGAAGCAAAGTTCTTAACCTGAGGTACTATTTCTGGGTTAGTGGAGTCTGTAACCTGAAGTGTCTGTAACCCGAGGTACCATTGTATTGCAATATAGTACAGTGGTGCCTCGCAAGACGAAAAGAATCCGTTCCGCGAGTCTCTTCGTCTTGCGGGTTTTTTCGTCTTGCGAAGCAAGCCCATTAGAGGTTTAGCGGCTTAGCGCTACAGTATTAGCGGCTTAGCCGGCTTAAAGATCAGCTGATAAGCGGCTTAACGATCAGCTGATAAGCGGCTTAGCCATCAGCTGTTAAGCGGCTTAAAGATCAGCTGATAAGCGGCTTAGCATCAGCTGTTAAGCGGCTTAAAGATCAGCTGATAAGCGGCTTAGCCATCAGCTGATAAGCGGTTTAGCAGCTTGGGAAAAAGGGGGGGGAAAGGAAAAAAAACCCGCAGGAACTCGCAAGACATTTTCGTCTTGCGAAGCAAGCACATAGGAAATTCGTTTTGCGAAGCACCTCCAAAACGGAAAACCCTTTCGTCTAGCGGGTTTTCCGTCTTGCGAGGCATTCGTCTTGCGGGGCACCACTGTAATTTGAAATGGCAAAAAATCTAAACACCTCAAAGCAAAAGTGAACCTGAAATCAGTGTCTGGAACAAAATCTGTTAAGCATAAACATCTCATATAGCTGACATAATACATTTTAAAACAAACATATATTTTAAAGATGTAGAAACTGTTCAATATATGTCGTTTCAGTATCCATGGGTAACCAGCTAGAAATTACTATTGCTGTAGCTTATCATTACATTGTTTGATCCACCATGACTAACAAACTAAAAATCTCACAAAGTAAAAAAAGCAAAAGATAAAAAGATAGCATTATAAAATATGCAATTCATATCTGTAGTGACTTACAGCCTTTTGATTAATCATTCTTGATGTATTGTACATCAATAATTAACTATTGTAAATACATATCACTGCTTATCTGAAAATTAGCTACTTAGAAATTCATTACCCTTATCATTTAGCTAATTTTTTATCTTTAGTGACTGGATTTCCCCACCCCCCACTAAAATGAAATGATTTATGGTCATACACGTGTTCTACATAACTGATCCCAAGAAAGAGCTTGTCAGATACCCTAAAGCTCTCCTTGGACTAGATCAGTGGTTCCCAATTAGGGGTCCGGGGACCCCCGGGGGGGTCTATTTTTTGTCATTTTTGTATGGTAATATCATTAATTTTATGGTCTGTTTAACACTGTGCAATTTTTCAATAAATTGGCCAAAATTGGTTTTGAAATCACACCGCGATAATGATTTCGACCCAGCATTACACAGCAATGTATCACTCCCTGCGCGAGGGAGAGCAGGTCAGTCGATTTCAAGGCCCCACCAATATCGCGCGATGATCTCAGCCGATAATGCTGCTGATCTGGGCTGCCTTCCCTCACGCTGAGGGAGACCAGGCCAGCCTTTTCCTCACACTGACAGAGAACAGGATAGCTGATTGCCTTCACTTCAAGGCACTGTGGCACTACATTCCTCTGGCACTGAGGCGGAGCAACTTTTCTGTCAGCAGGAAAGTAGCAGCAGCAGCAGCCACAGTGGATATGTATCTTTGCCGGCTGCCCCACTGACGGTGGCTTGATGCATCCCCCACCCCATCCCCTCCCATTCAACCATGCGGTGGAGGTGACTTCACTTCCTCTCCTCCCCTCACCCATCCAATCTCTGCAACTGCTCCTTCCTTCATCCCCACTCCTGATCTCCAGTGTCAGACATTGTGATATATCAGAATATCTCAATGTTCAGCTGTTGATATATCACGATGTTGAAAACCAGATATCACTCAGCCCTAGTCTGTGTTTTAGTATACCTAAATTCCTTTGCTTATTAAGGCCTACCCCATATTTTGTTCAAAAAAATTGTTTGGCATAGGTAACTACCATAGAGTTATCAAAAATTTCAAAAATGGGGGCGGGTCTGTGGCTTGGCTTTTGAAAAAATAGGGGGTCCTTAGGAATTAGTTACCGTAATTGGGAACTACTGGACTAGATTATTCAAAAGAAGTGAAAAGGCCTATGACTGAAGCATTCTGGCAGGTGGGGAAAAAGACAAATAATATTTAAACATTTACTATGTGTTGTTATGGCTTATATGCCAGTGAACTCAGGTGATGAGTGCAGATTAGAACCAAAATTGGGCCACTGAAAAAGAAGAGGGAGAAAGCAACCTGTTTGTGGGAACTTAAGGTTTACAGAAGTGCAACACCCACAACACGACACCCACACACCTTTTAAAAACAAAATAGAAGGAAGAAATGAGCCTCCAAAATAGTCAAATGGGAATTGAACCTGATCTGGAGTCAAGCAATGTTGACATTTGGAAAAGAAAAATGGAAAACAAAATGGGTGGAATGAAATTGAAGAAAGCATGGGTAGAACCCTGAACACTTCTCTCAGAAGATGAGGACACTCGGCAATGTTTTAGGTGCTGAGATGAGAACACACAGTTACCAATTTAAGGTTGCAGTATTAGCATTTAAAGCTCTGAATGTATTGAGACCAGACTGTCTGAAGGACTGCTTGCCTTCATATGTCCCTGTCCAAGCCTTAACAGCAGCATCTACAGTTCTGCTCTCTGGTCCACAAGTGAGAGCTGTTAGCTTCTTTTCTGTGATCTGTACTGAGTCAAACCACTAGCCCATCTAGGTTGGTATTGTCTACAATGAATGCAGCAGCTCTGCAGTTTCAGGTAGTAGTCCCTCTCAAAATACTGGGGATTGAATATGAGACCTTCTGCATGCAAAGCAGATGCTCTGCAACTGCCCTTACCAAACAGGATTGCAGCTTAAAGTCCATATTCATACACTTTGTTTTAATGCTTTTAATGTGCTACATTTTTATTCTTAGCTCCTCTGGGCTCTCATGAGAGGAACGACAAGATGATGATGATGATAATTCTTCATGTCCTGACAGGAGCATAGCATTTCAATCCTATTTGGTACAATTTAGTACAGTTTTCTTTATTTGCTAAGAACAAATGTTGTTTATCTGCAGAGGAAAAAAGAACCCTGCTTGCTTCTCTCCCCACCGCCTCCCACAGCCCATTCCCAATTTTCCTTTTGGCTTGTTTTTTAATTAATCATTGTTTGTTGCCCTCAAGGCTGTCATTAATTAAAAAAGGATTTTTAGAAAATCCTTCTGGAATATCTAGAGCTACTGGAAGATTTCATTTTCAAAAGATGATTTAAAATGCTTAGTGATTATTATCTGTGTCTGTGGCACCCAGCAGCTGACTTTATGTAGATGTGAACTTCTTTACATCAAGGACTTCCCTTGATGTTTTATTAACACACTTTTTTTGTCTCTGAGTGTAATGAAATTGCATTTTCTACCTGGAATCAATGCTCTGGTGTGGATGTAAATATACAAGTCAAGAGGACAGATAAGGGAGATGTGCTTGCCTCTTGGTAAAGTTTCTATCCCATGATGGAAAACACAGAGAAAGAGATTAATGTCTTTCAAAAATTAAAGTGCACTGGCACTTTACTCAGTATATATTTTAAATCTGTGATTAATAAGATGCCATTGCGACTTTGTCAGCTAATTGAGCTTTGTGTTTTACAGTCTGAGGCAGGCATGGGAAACCTGTGATCCTACAGATATTGTTGACTCCTATCAGCCCCAACCAACACAGCCAGTTGCTGGGAATAATGAATCTTGTAACCCAATAACATCTGGAGGACCACAGATTCCCCATCCCTGGTCTAAAACAAACTATTTTATTAAAATATTATAAATCAAATCAAACAATTCAAGCAATTGCCTTGTTAAAAAATAGCACATTCTATACCCTTATATAAAGCTATAAAACCTTGTGAATAGAGCAATTTTCTACCTACAAAGTCTATCAGGGTTGCCATTAAGGCTGCTATTGCTAGTCTGTCTGCCTGTGCTCCATAACATCTGAAATTCCTTTAGTTTTACATGTGAATGTTCTGCGCTTCATTTGTAAGCATTTGCGTTTAAATGGTGAAAATAATAAAGTGATACAGCACTGCAGAAGTAAAACAATAGGTGGAGGGAGAAAACAAGATAATTCCTCACCCTCAGGGCAATATATCAAAATAAGCTCTTATTTTTGTCAGCTTAGTTATATATGTTAACAAGAGCACTGGATCACCAAGGCAGCAGTGTGAACAGTGCTGTAGGCTAAATTTACAACAGCATAATTACTAGTACCATTAATAGTACCAATATTTTAGTAGCACTAATTATATCTGAATAAAACAAATAGCAATTCAATGGTAAGCATTAAAACAGCCCCGATATAATGCTGTATGGCAAACTATTATGAAAGAGAAAAATGAAGTCCCTTTATTAAGTTTTATTCTCCTACTATTATAATGATTCAAACCTAGTGCAGACCGTGATAGTGGAAATAATATCTTCATTTAAGGCATAGATCCTGACACTGTGAAAATTTGGTCTACTGCATGTTGATTAGATTAGAGATATTTTAACTGGCATAGAAACTGAAATTTAAATGCAAGATCCTTTGAGTTCAGTGTGAGTTACTCTGTGTTAGAGGGTTTAGGATTATACCTTTCATACTTTCATGAATTCAAGATTCCAGTAACTGGTCTTTAATGTTGATAATTTTATTGATAGGGTTCTGTCTGGCCACAACTCTCACACAAGCATACACAGTTATATTTTAAACCAAGGGATCAATTCATTGAGGATATTCTATGAGAAGAACAACCAGCATCAACTTGAATGAAATGCAAACTAAGAGAAAATCAAGTTACCTTTTTTTTTTAAGCAAGCAAACAAAAACCAGCCTGAAAGTAAATGAAATCTGTCCTCAGCCTTTCAACTACTCTAAAGTGATAGGCAATAACTGAGCTGACAAATCAGACTAAACCTGAAAAGAAACATTTTGTGGTTGGTGATTGAAAGTGAACATAAAAGAACGTCAGGTAGATGGATGCTTTATTGCTATTTCATATTTGAAAGCGGCAAACAAGGACGGAATGCAGCTGAAGATGTGAAATTGCAAGTCCTCCATCTATTTCAGGGGACTTGGCAGATGCAGCTAACCTTGTCTTTTGATCATGATCACACCCCCTGAGCCTTTCTACACATTGATCAGCTGTTCCACCTGATGAAAGCTTGTCATGGGGAACACTCTGGGGATTTATATTTATATGCACACATTTTCTTGCTATTATATTTTTACAGCAAGCAAGCTATGCATGAAAAAGAAAAGACGGTAGCAAATACCGTTGCACAGCAGGAAGTGAACTGATAACAGCTTCTGATGTTCAGAATGGAAAGCTTCAACTTCTGCTTTGTTTATAAATTTGGAGTGATAAAAAAAATACATCTATCAGCTTCTTTATCAATTCAACATGAACAACTTTCTCATCTTTGAACATCAAATCTCATTCTATCCAACTCCTTTCTATGCCATTCTAGCGCTGCGTGTTTATTCTTACAAAAAGTTCTGAGCCTTTAATTGGAAAAGATTTATTTCATTTGCTATTATCTCTCCTAAAGTAGCAATGATTGAAAATAATACAAAAGATCTTGGTAGTGAGGATTTTCTCATGCTGTTTCTGAAAATTGACAAGGAATTGTGGATCACAGGATGGGAAGCGTAACTCAAAATGTTACCTATAATGTTCTCAGTTGCATTCATTTTAAAAATTGCTTAATGTGTTTCCATAATGTCAGGGAACTGCCATCGGAAGGAAGGGAAGTGAAAGGGCTCACACAGGTTGGGAGAGACTCAGCAGCTGAAGAGGGAACCAGTAGGGGGAGAGGAGCTGAGCTGAGGGAAAGGGAGCTGGAGGGATGGCTCAGAGACACTTCCAGCGAAAACAGTGGGGAGGTTTCAGGACCTCCTGTAGGGACACCCACTCCTCGCCGGAAACTGTCACGCAGAGCGTCCAGAAGACGTGTTTCCGTTAAGGAGCTTTTATGTTGGAAGCGATTCCGAAAGCAACCACTGTCGGAATCTGCCAGCGACTGACGGAGCCATGTTTAAGGGGCTCCGTTACAGACAGAGGTTTGCAAACTTGACCAAACTCTGAGGGACTAGGATTTTACACACAAGCAGCTCATCGTCCCATCACAGCATTCCGACAGTCTCCGTGAGCAGCTTGTGCAGGAGAAGGCATCATGAGCAACCCAGCCGGAACCGGAGAAGCAGGAGCTGGAGCGGGTCCAAGCCTGGAAGAAAGGTACCGGGTGTTGGAGGTCCAGCTAGCGCTGCAGACGGCGAGGCTTGAGGAGAGGAGGGCTCAGGATGCAGACAAAAAGGGGAAAGACACCCAGCTCGTCAGAAAGGTACCAGGATTGGTGCAGAAGTTTGGGGGGGAGCCCAAAGACTATCATGGCTTTCGGACAGAGATGCAATATGCCCTCAATCTGCAGTTTGATGAATTCCCTGACGAGGAATCACGAGTGGCTTTCGTGATTGGGCATCTTGAAAAGGGGGCGAGAGACTGGGTTAGACCCCTGATGGCAGCGAATAGTGACGTCCTAAAGGACACGATGAAGTTCTTTCGCGCCATGGATCTGATGTTTTCCAGCGATATTGAACAGGGAGTGGTCCGCAGACAGTTAATGGCTTGCAAACAGGGGAGCCGATCTGTCCGTGAGTACTGGACTGAGTTCACCATGTTGATCCATAAATTGGGGTGGGATCTATCGGCGGAACCCATTCAAATGCTCTTTGAAGAAGGGCTTTCTTCGGCTGTGAAAGACGAACTTTCCCGGGCGCCCAGGGCGGAGTCTATGGACCAGCTGACCAAATCAGCGCTGACCATAGGAGCGCGCCAGGAGGCGAGAGCATTGGAGAGGCGGGAAGGGAAGGGGGAACGTTGGAAGGAGTTCCGCATTCCAGACATTCCAGAGCCAACTTTCCCGCCGGCAGAGCCGATGGAAATCGGAACAGCGCGCGCGCGCGCAGTTTCAAAGCCCAGTGAGGGGGGAAAGAAGGAGGGAAAAGGCGCCCGGAAATGCTATCTCTGCCAACAGCCAGGTCACTTTGCCAGAGTCTGCCCCCAGAGGAAGGAATGGCAAGGGATGGTAGGAGCTGTGGAGGGAAGAGAGGAAGAAATACCGAAGCAAGTAAAAGCCAACGCCTGGCTGCCACCGTCGGGGCACAGCAGCCAGGCCAAAGAGCAGTGAAAGTGCCCACGCCAGAACCTCCTAAACCCGCCCTAGTGATAGAAGTGGCGCTAGAGCTGCCAAACGGACACCCTCTAAAGATAAAGGCGCTGTTGGACTCAGGCAGCTCCTGCAATTTCATGAGCAAAGAGTTTGCAGCTGAACACCAGATACAGACGATCCCTTTAAGCAACCCCCTGCAGGTGACCACGATCGATGGCAGGGAGCTGTTGGGAGGAGAAGTCAGCTTGCAGACCGTCCCAATGATAATGAAGGTGGCAAGGCACACCGAACTGATAGCGTTTAATGTGGCCACCTTGGGAGGAGCTCCCATTATATTGGGGATGAGCTGGCTAGCGTTACATGATCCGCTGGTGGGCTGGCATCAGAGAGTGGTTTCTTTTGGTTCAGCACATTGCTTAGAACACTGCAAAGAGGGAAAGGGTTTGGCAGGGGCCCAAGCCACCCTAGCAGGGACTGAAGTAACGGAGAACGTGAAGGTACCACGACAATACGCAGATCTCCGCGACGTCTTCAGCGAAAGGGAAGCTGACCAACTACCCCCGCATAGACCCTTTGACTGTCAAATCAATTTACTCCCTGGGGCACAGCTCCCTGTAGGCAAGCTGTACGCCATGTCAGACAGAGAGATGCAGGAGCTAAGAGAGTTCATTGACAAGAACCTGAAGAGAGGGTTCATCAGAGAGTCCAGGGCGGTGGGGGGCAGCCCAGTGTTTTTTGTGGATAAAAAAAAACACGAACAAGCCGAGGCTTGTGTGTGACTTCAGGGCCTTAAATGCAGTGTCAGAACCAGTGGCTTTCCCTATGCCCAGGATTGACGACATTTTGACAAGGGTCAGGAAGGGAAAGATTTTTACTAAACTGGACCTAAGGGGGGCGTACAACCTGATACGAATAAGGAAGGGGGATGAATGGAAAACCACCATGTTCACCCCTTTGGGGGCATTTGAATATTTAGTTATGCCCTTCGGCCTACAAGGAGGCTCCGCGTGCTTTCAATCGTTTATGAACCACGTCCTGGGGCCTTTGCTTTACAAGAATTGTGTGGCCTTCTTAGACGACGTGTTGGTGTATTCTGAGAATGAGGAGCAGCATGTGAGAGACGTCAGAGAAGTGTTGAGCAGGCTGCAAGCCAACCAGCTGTGGGTGAAACTGGAGAAGTGTCAGTTTCATACCAAGGAGGTGGAATTCCTGGGGTATCGCCTGTCAGACAAGGGATTGGCCATGGATCCCGGCAAGGTCCAGGCGGTGCTGGAATGGAAAACACCCAAAACAAGGAAGGATGTGCAGAGGTTCCTAGGATTTGGGAACTTCTATCGTAAGTTCATCCGAAACTTTGCCCACCTGACGGCGCCCATTACGGACTGTCTCAGCAGTAAGAAGAAGTTCGTTTGGACTGAGGAGGCGGAGCGAGCATTTGAGGAACTAAAAAGGGCCTTCGCCTCGGAACAACAACTCCTGCATGTGGATTTACAAAAACCGATGAGAGTGGAAACTGACGCATCAGACAGAGCGATTGGGGCGGTGCTTCTGCAGCCAGGGAAGGAGGAGTCAGAGTGGAGACCGTGTGCTTTTTTTTCGCGAAAGCTGAACAAATCCGAGAGGAACTACACGGTGTATGACCGAGAACTACTAGCCATTCATGAGGCGTTCCGGAGATGGAGGCACCTGCTAATTGGCGCACAACATAAGGTGCAAGTGTGCACTGACCACAAGAACCTAGAGTATTGGAGGACGGCACGAGTGCTCAACCAACGGCAAGTGAGATGGGCCCAGGAGTTCTCCAAATTTAACTTTGAGATTTGTTACGTGCCAGGCCCAGAGAACATTAGGGCGGACGCTCTCTCACGCAAACCTGAATATTTGGAGGGGGAGGGAGCACCCGAAGAGAGACATGTCATTCCAGAGGACCGCTGGGTGTGTGGGGCGGCATTGGTGGGACAAAGAGAACTGGTAGAGGAAACAGAGAATGATGAATACGCCCAGAATAAGCTCAGAGGTCTTAGGGGTGAGGGAGAGGAACCAGGGGGTTTCGAGGAAAGAAATGGAGCTTTGTATTACAAAGGGGCACTGTATATCCCTGAAGGAGACTTAAGGGGGAGGGTACTCAAGCAGTTGCATGACAGCCCCACGGCGGGGCATTTTGGACAACACAAAACCATGTGGTTGGTCACCAGGGAATTTTGGTGGCCTAAGGTGAGGGAAGATGTACGGGAGTATGTAAGAGGGTGTGAGCAATGCCAGCGAGCCAAAGGGGAGAGGCGGGCACCGGCGGGGCTATTAGAACCCTTACCAACCCCAGAACGACCTTGGGAGGCAGTGTCGATAGATTTTATGACTGATCTGCCGAAGTCCAAGGGGAAAACAGCCATCATGGTGGTGGTAGACCTACTAACAAAGATGTGCCACTTTGTAGCCTGCTCGCATGCAGTCACGGCGGAAGAGACAGCGAAGTTATTTGTAGAACACATTTTTAGGTTGCACGGGGTGCCATTGAGGGTGGTCTCAGACCGAGGAAAACAATTTACTTCCAGGTTCTGGAGGAAGCTCATGAGCTTACTGCAGGTGGAGGTCAACTTTTCGACTGCCCGGCACCCTGAAACCAACGGGCAGGCGGAAAGAGCAAACGGGGTCCTCCAGCAATACCTGAGGTGTTATGTCAATGACAGAGAGAATGACTGGGTAGAAAAGTTGGCGCTGGCCGAATTTGCCTACAACAATGCCGAGAATGTGTCCACAGGGATGAGCCCCTTCTTGGCTAATTATGGGTGTCATCCCAGGGCTTTCCCAGGGGGAGAAGGGGAGAGATGGGGTGTCCCGGCAGCCGAGCATTTTGTAGAAGAAATGGAAGCAATCCATCGTCAGCTCCAACTCAACTTAGAAAGGGCGAAGGAAGAATACAAGAGGCAGGCAGACAAGAACCGAAGGGAAGGTGAAACCATAAGGGTGGGAGATAGGGTGTGGCTGTCAACCCAAGGGTTGCCGTTCAAAGGAGGTTGTAAGAAATTAAGACCCAGGAGATTGGGTCCCTTTGAGGTCATTCAACAGGTCAACCCAGTGGCTTTCAGGCTCCGGTTACCCAACCACATGAAACTGCACCCAGTATTTCACAGGTCGTTACTGTCACCGTATGAGGGGGGACGAGAAGGGATGGCCACTCGGGGACCGGTCATAGAAGAAAGGGAATGCAGCAGCCATGTGGCAGAAATCCTCGACGCCAGGTGGAAGGGGGATCAGGTGGAGTATTTGGTAGCGTGGGAAGGAGAACCGGAGTCAGAAAACACTTGGGTAATGGCAGAAGATATCAATGACGAGGTATTGATAGAAACGTTCCATCAAAGGTTCCCAAGGAAACCTCAGCCTGTGGAGAGGTTCCGGAGGGAATACTTTGGGACCACCGATGAGGAGGAGGAGTTGGAAGGATTCTCGGAATCGGAAGGGGAAGGGGAGATGGACTCTGAGGAGGAGGAGTACTTCGAGACCAGGAACCGCAACAGGTGGAGAGAAGTGTTTGGGACATCGGAAGATGAAGGAAGTTCATTCCGGGGTTTTGCCTCCTCACCGCCCGTAGAGGAGGGGGCGAGAGGGGATGAAGGGGGCCCTGAAGGAGAGGTGGATGTCAGGGAACTGCCATCGGAAGGAAGGGAAGTGAAAGGGCTCACACAGGTTGGGAGAGACTCAGCAGCTGAAGAGGGAACCAGTAGGGGGAGAGGAGCTGAGCTGAGGGAAAGGGAGCTGGAGGGATGGCTCAGAGACACTTCCAGCGAAAACAGTGGGGAGGTTTCAGGACCTCCTGTAGGGACACCCACTCCTCGCCGGAAACTGTCACGCAGAGCGTCCAGAAGACGTGTTTCCGTTAAGGAGCTTTTATGTTGGAAGCGATTCCGAAAGCAACCACTGTCGGAATCTGCCAGCGACTGACGGAGCCATGTTTAAGGGGCTCCGTTACAGACAGAGGTTTGCAAACTTGACCAAACTCTGAGGGACTAGGATTTTACACACAAGCAGCTCATCGTCCCATCACACATAACATCCTTGTTAACTGGATAACTCAATAAGCAGAAGTGTTGACTAACAAAGCTAGAAAGAAGATAATAAAACAATTATATTTATGCAATATAAAAAAGGTTATTTTTAAAATATGGAAGTGTTTTCTTTTTGTATATTCAGTACCATTTTTCAGAGACTCAAAGGTGTGAAAAAATATGAATTAAAATAAATGTTTTCAGTTCTGACTTCTAATTAATTGAAAGTGAGTTGGGAATAACTAACTAACTGTTTCTATTCAAGAATTTCAAGCAGATGTGTACATTTACCTTAATTTCAAGATAACTGTTCCCTAATACAGTGGTACCTCGGGTTATGAACTTAATTCATTCTGGAGGTCTGTTCTTAACCCAAAACCGTTCTTAACCTGAGGCACGCTTTCGCTAATGGGGCCTCCTGCTGCCACTGTGTGATTTCTGTTCTCATCCTGAGGCAAAGTTCGCAACCCGAGGTACTACTTCTGGGTTAGCGGATTTGTAACCCGAAGCATTTGTAACCCAAGGTAACCACTGTACAGTGTTACTGAGATGTCAAAACTGTACTTAATCCCTATGACATGTTTCTTTTTCCTCAACTACTCCACTGAACATTTCATTTTCCTAGGATATGTAATTTCTGGCATTAAGGTGACTATAGCAAAATGTGTTTACTGGCTGGACAAAGTGTGAAGTGCTGAGAGGGTTTTGGTTTTTTTTTAAAGATTTGACACTTTCTCTTTGTACACATTATATCTTTAAAGCACATTTGAAACACGTTATTTCCCACACAAAATTCTGAATACTGTAGTTTATCCCTCAAAGAGCTACAACCCTTAACAAACATGGCCTAAACATGCTCTTACATCTGTCTTACATATAACGTCTAGCCCACTGCACATATTTATCTTGAATGGACATAACAATACTAAATCCACGTATCTGTACCAAGCACAGTGTAAGAATCTAGTTAAGACAGGTGTTTAGAACTCTCCTACGTAAGTACCTAGCTCCAGGTGGCTCTCTTAGGTATCAATCCATCTATCTGATTTATCTTTTTTATCTATGTAACATGTCAGCTTTTAGAGATCAAGGAGCAAAAAGGAAGACTAGGCAAAGGCCACTGGATGAGTGGTGACAAGGAAGCAGTCAGCAAAAAGAATAAAATAAATTTCTTCAGACAACAATATTTCTTTCTTTTTATTTGACAGAAAATGGTGTAATAAATTTGTTTCTAAATCCTGATCCATTTATCTGCAGGAGCACTACACAATTTCCTGGAGGCATCTTTGCATTTTCTGATTTAAGAGAAGGTCAGTACAAAATTATTGTGTGTGTATGTATTAGTGTTGCACACCACCCTTCCAAATTAATCAGTACTGTACTGTATTATAGTAATAGGTTAATACACATACAGAGCAATCCTATGGAAGTGGTAGCGATGATGGAAAGAACTGATGGTGGAACCACCACCACTTCCTATTTCCTGCAGTGATGATATGGCCAGGGCATAGCTGTCAACGTTTCCCTTTTTTAAAGGGAAATTCCCTTATTCCGAAAAGGATTCCTCGCAAGAAAAGGGAAAAGTTGACAGCTATGGGCCAGGGGTTGGAGGTGGGAGGGCAGCTTTTTATTATTCTTCATAATCCCTCTTGACTAAAGTGGGAGGGAATTAACTATGTCAGCTCCAGGGCTGATGTAGTTTCAGGCCCTGGTGGTGGTGGTCAGGAGAATGAGAAGACTTATGAACCTGTGTACCTCCTGCCTTCCACAACATGCTCCATTTTGGCCCCAACTGGTGATGGTGGAACTTCCCACTACTGCAGCAGGAGGGCCTCTAGCAGAACAGCAAGAGCTTTTTAAGTTTAGGGGATGCAGTCTTACTTCAAACCCATAAGTATCATTGAAAGGCATGAAATTACTCCCAAGCAAAAGCTGATCAGAAAGTTCACAATACTGGTTTATGTATATACCCATATTTTCACAAAGATAATTGTACAAATGATTAACAATAATATTTCAATTTGTCAGTTAACTAGCATTTCTGAGGCACTCAACACCTCTGCATAGCCAATTAATTTTAGTTGATGATGCTTAATGGTAACAGTTTGCTAGGCACAGAATATACTGAAATGAATCATGCTGTATTATTACTAGAATCCTTAAATATATTCTCAGGCTTTTTATGTTGTTACAAGTTGCCAGTTTCCAGCTGTCTAGCAAATCCTACATTGAAAGATTGTTACTAGGAGGCAGGAGTTTTTCTGTAGATAGGATGCCATTATCACTACCATAATGAGAACTGTCACTTCCTCTCATCTGTTCCTTATGGGAAACAGCTTTAAAGCACTAATATAAAGAAGTATACTGTTAAATTATGGTTATATGTCTCTCTTGCTGACCTAGTTTTGCTGTTTTAGCCTAATTCTCCCCCACAACAAAGATACTTTTCCACCTCTAAATTTTATTTTATTTTTTACTAGATTGCCGTATCATTTGATATAGACTATATGTGTACAGTGGCTCTGATCCAAAGCTCTTTATATGCCCCAGTTAACACAATGAGTTTCTCCAATGACTTCAGTTCTGAGGACATATTCAATGGCAACACAAAGTCAGAATTGTTTCTAATTTTATTTATTATTGAAAACACATATAAACTGTTCATTTATAAATTTATAAAGCTCAAAGTCGTTCACAATATACATAAAATCAATAAATAGCAACACTTAAAACATCCAAATAGTTATATGATTTCTACAACTACAGCAGCCAGAACCAAAAAAACCCCCCTCAATATTAACAGTAAGTAAATACCAGGGTAAACAGAAAAGTCTTTAGTTTTCTGCAAAGGTGCCCAAACTTCATTGTTCACCTGATCTCCAAATGGAGTTCATTCCATAAAATGGCTGCCACAACACCCTCTTTCAAACTCCAGGCAATGTAACTTCAGCAGGTTGCATTACAGTGAGGAGAGTGCTACCTATATATTGCAGTGACCTGGACAGAGTATATATGGCAGCTAACTGGCAGACAGTGAAGATCCTTTAGCACTATTGTTACATGTAGATGTGCAGCAAGAAGCCCCACTGAGTGGCCTTTCTGCAGCATTCACATGCTGCAACCAGCTGGCAATTCCTACTTACACAAGAGCTTCATGGTATGTGAAACCTCCCTTCATGGTTAAAACTGAAGAAACTCATCATTCCCTAGATTTAAAGGTAAAGGTACCCCTGACTGTTAGGTCCAGTCACGGACGACTCTGGGGTTGCAGTGCTCATCTCACTCTATAGGCCGAGGGAGCCGGCGTTTGTCCACAGACAGCTTCTGGGTCATGTGGCCAGCATGACTAAGCCGCTTCTGGCGAACCAGAGCGGCACATGGAAACGCTGTTTACCTTCCCGCTGGAGCGGTATCTATTTATCTACTTGCACTTTGACGTGCTTTCGAACTGCTAGGTGGGCAGGAGCTGGGACCAAACAGGAGCTCGCCCCGTCACCGGGATTCAAATCGCCGACCTTCTGATTGGCAAGCCCTAGGCTCTGTGGTTTAGACCACAGCACCACCCGTGTCCCTAGATTTACAGTGTATTTAACAGCTATATCTTGCCTGACTCAGCTGTGGTCCTTGAATCTGCTATGAATGAGAACAATGAATTGATTAGATTAACTTATGAAAACTACTGTAATCCTCTCAAATATGTTCCCAATTAATTAGGATATCTATCTATCATCTATCTATCTATCTATCTATCATCTATCTATCTATCTATCTATCATCATCTATCTATCATCTATCTATCTATCTATCTATCTATCTATCTATCTATCTATCTATCATCTATCTATCTATCTATCTATCTATCTATCTATCATCTATCATCTATCTATCTATATCTACCTGCCTACCTACCTACCTACCTACCTACCTACCCCCAAGTGGTTACTCATACAATAACTCCCTAGGGATGGCTTCCTGTAGCCTTCCTGATGCTGTTGGACTAGCTCTTGGACTAGCTCTGCCCCACCTGGGCTATGGTCTGAGATGGTTGAAGTTCTAGTCTAGCAACATCTGAAGACCAACAGGTTTTCATTCCTTATTTCATAAATGGTAAGTGACAGGCAATATCTTGGAAGAGACATTCATCCTTCTCAAGCAGGCATGATGAAATGCCTCTTCTAAAATGGTTCCTGCTTTGATACATGCATGTATCATCTAAAAACAAGGAAATGGTGTCCTCCCTTGATCAATTGACAAAAGCTCATACAATTAATTGGATTTAAAATAATAATAATAGGGTTATAGCAGGCATAGGCAAACTAGGCCCTTCAGATGATTTGGGACTACAATTCCAATCATCCCTGACCACTGGTCCTGTTAGCTAGGGATCATGGGAGTTGTAGTCCCAAAAACATATGGAGGGCCGAGTCTGCCTATGCCTGGGTTATAGCCTTATTACAACATTCTGCTCCAGTATCAATGAGCACCACAACAGTTTGGGCACATCTGGCACAAGACAGTCCACATTTGATTACAGTAATTATGTTGTTTGTTTTCTTACATTTGAACCCTAACCTTTGAAACAAGCGAGGCAAGGAGAAAGGCCTCCCTATGTGAGCATAATGGACAGGAATGGTGCATAATGTTCAAATTGAAAGACTTTGAAATGCAATCATCTGTGCTCATGCAGTCATGCTTTTTGTGAGCTGGCAGTCTTTTCTTTTTCTTTTGGTACAGAAGTCATCTGGGAATAATACTCTGCGTGTGTGTGTGTGTGTGTGTGTGTGTGTTGGCATAGTGCAAGATATTTCCTACTGGACTGTAAATTTTGAATATGCTCTGTAAGTGCAATGCTAAAATCTCTAACACTAAATTTGCATTGAACTAAGCAAAGGTTTTAATTGTTACCATATTCATTGTAGATGGGGAAAGTTACTTCAGGTAAATGGCCATTATCTTTAGAATACAGATGCTCCATTTGGCTTCTGATTTTACACAGAAAGGCAAGATCCTCAAATTCTGAATACATCCTGTCAAATCTGAGGAATAGATATAATTACAGCCACTTTCACCTCTTGTATTGAATCTCACTGTCGTATGTTTCTTCATAGATGCTATTTCAGATTAGACTAGGCTGTTAAGAGCAAAAGTGGCATGCATTTTGTCTGTCATTTGACAAAATTACATTTCCTAACAATAATTTGTGGGGCAGCACTGCTTGCATAACAAGCAAGCTAATCTTATCTATTTTAGGTTACAATGTCAAAATTTATTATACTGCAATCTTGCTGCATTAAAAATAATAGGCAGGAAGGAGAATGATTGTTGCCAGACATTTTACTCCAAATGCCATTAAGGGATAAGGAATATTTTAAAATATTATTTAAACAGCAAAGCAATTCAGGAGTTTCATTTCACTGGATCACACCTGTTCCTTTACTCTTGAAAAATTGTTCTGACGTTTCTAATTTTAATTTCCCTAATTCTTACTATATTTGAATGTGTAAAATGTGCCTGTAATTAATTCCAAGGAACTCATAGAAACATAAGCATTATGCTGCCGTTGAAGAAAGTTCAGTTCAGTTAAGGGTTTTACCCAAGGATCTAATCAGATATTAATAAAATTTCACATTTAAAAAAATAATCTCATCTAACTTTCATTGAATAAAATTATTTAAATTAAAAAACCCTGAAACCTTCAGCAGTGCAGTTCATGGTCAGCACATTTTGCATCTCCTTTCCATGTACCAAGAGTTAGGCTACAATTCTATACACACTTACTTGAGAGTAAGCCCAACTGAGTTCAATGGGACTTACTTCTGACTGAGTAAACGCATATAGGATTGCACTGTTAGTTATAAAGTCAAGAGCTCTTAACCAAGGTCCTATTTTCATCTGTACTTAGTAATTTATACATAGAGAGCCTAAAGTTCAAGAATCATCTCATCCAACCTGGATGAAATATGTAAATTGCTATGTAAATTGTATGCTGCCTTGGTTTGCAGGGGTTAAGATTCCATTAATATGCATAACAAGATAATAGAACAGACACTTTTGCTCATTATTTTAAAGGAGATGGCCTTGACTTTCAAGAGCTTTCATATTACAAAATGTTATGGCCTATACAATATATACAATATATATATTGTATATCCAGTATTTACAATATTATAAAATGTTATGGCCTATCCAATAGACATATTCAGTGTATGGATATCCAATACACACACGCACAGACACACACGCACACACTGCATTAATAGTGCCAGTCACAATTAACATTTAAGTAATAATTATTGTACTTGCACCTTTGGAACAGATAATTATGGCACTGCTTCTCAATTTGGAAATGGGAGGAGTACATACAAATGAATCTGTCCTTTTTTTTGTCTTATGAGCAAATACATATTTAAGTCTCAGGATTTTTCTAATTTCACACGGATACCACTAAAATATAGAAGCATTTACAGGGGTCTCTACTGGACATACGACTAAACAGAAGAGGCAATGGGGTGAAATGTACAAGGATGGGTGCATAAGTCAAATAGGTGGGAAGATTTTGTTCAAATAGAGTAGTCTTGCAAGCTTAGGGAGGATCTCATTTCTATAAGAAACTGTGCTTCTGACAAGAGGCAGTTTACAGAAAGAAGATTCTGATTAAACACCAGGAAGAACTTTCTAACAGCAAGATCTGTTCAACAGTGGGCTCCCCTTCATTGGGAGTTTTTAAGCAGAGTTTCAATGGCTGTCTGTCATGGATGCTTTAGCTGAGATTTCTGCATTGCAGGGGGTTGGACTAGATGACCCTTGTGGTCCCTTCCAACTCTACAATTCTATGATTCTGGAAACAATTAACATATAAATAAGCACCAAACTTCCACTAGATTCTACTAGATTTCCAGAAGTGCATTTTATGTCACACTGTTCATACTACATATTTCCTTACAGTACACATCTGAGAACTTTAGTCAGTATAAGCTTCCAAATGACTCAAATGCTTCGATGTCATCTGTGGCTTCCCCAGGGATACTTGTCTATTTCACCCTCTAATAGATCTCACTATGAGGAAATGGCCTATTTTTTCCCCTTTGCCCAATTTCATCCCATTATGGTATTTTCCCCCTTCCTTGTCATGCTCTATAATGGCTTTCATTCCAGGGCATGAGTAGAAAATAACCTTTAATGGAAATGTTGCTCCTTCACTCCTCTTTTGCCTTGCAACATTTGTAGTATACATTGGTCTGGAAGAGGAGGCAACATCTGTAGCTTGTATGAACCAGACCAATGCTACATGATACCAGTCCACTACTCAACTTCCAACCATAATTATGGAGTGCAGAGTTAAAGTAATAAAGGATAAGAGGTATGGCATTATCTTTGAACGGAGACTTTCTAGAAGTCAATTGTTTAAATAGTCCAATTTTGTAAGCAGATACTGATCACCTAACTGTAACCCCAGCGTACTTGCATTTTTAAAGTTGTCATTAACTTTCCCGTTATTATACAATTGAGGAATTATATGCAAACTCTAGTACCATTAAATTGTAATTTTGGTGAAAGCTAATATGAAGCCTGTGCTAGCTAACCCAAATATAGTACTTACTTAACTTTTGTTTTAGCAAAAATTTAGGAAACATAAAGATCAACATATTTAGTACAACAGATTAAAACTACAATATTCAAATTGTGATTTAGAATTTTGAAAGGATGTTTTGCTTTTGGACTTTCTCAAGATTCCCTTTTTAACTCTCTTCTTTAAAAAGGAGAGAAAAGAATCCAATTCTGTCAGCCTTTTTGCACAATAAGCTATAGAGTCATAATGCTATAAGTGGGGAGATCATTTAAGTATCCACAGAAATTCAAATATTGGTCTACACAGATTTAATTCTGTATAGTCCCTTCAAATGCAACTGGGATGTTTTCTTCATACATTGGCATAATCTGTTCACATGGGCAGTATACAATCTGGGAGTTCATGCAGCAATTTTGTGATATCCAGAGTACTAAGGTATACCTTTCAGATTACAAACATTGACTTGACTGAGGTATATGCGCTTCTAGCTCCCACATTCCACTGCTTATGTAAGGTGAAAAAAGCGAGCAGAAGCAACATGTGAACTGACTCACCAATTAGGGTTAATGTTATTTATTTTTATGTTCAGAAACCCCGGGGACCATTAGACTGGCAGTTGAATGAAGCTTCTGGGCATATGCACACACGTACACCAGGCTTGAATTTAGGGGGACAGGCAAGGACATGCTTAATAAACTCTGCAAGTCTCATCCTTCAGTTTTAGCCAAATCACATTCTCCCTGTGGCCATCTGAAACAATAGTACAGGGTTTGGGCTGCCGCAAAAGAACAGCGGACAGCGGTCCCTAGAGGCCCCTGAAGTGAGAGCCAGAGAATTACTGGTACTAAAGTGGCTCAGGGCATAGACCCATCAAACAAATTTGCATACAATTGGCATATGCTAATTTATATGTTCAGATGCCTCTGGGAAAATTAAGATGGTAGGTGGCTGAGGTCTCATCAGGACTATGCCCAGCTGCCTTGTTAAAGAACAGAAAAGGGGAAGGAGATCCAGGGCTTGGGTCCCCTTGGCCAGCACCTATTGGAGCCCTTGGCCAGAGCACTGCAAGTATCTCTATTTCAAATGTCACACAAAAAACACATGTAATAGGTATACTCTGAAAATGCAGGAACTGTTCCTTTCTGTAACAGGTACAATGGCCCAAAGTGGTGGTTTATGTATAGGGCCCCAGTTTTCGATCCTGAGTCTTTTGCCTTATTTATCTCCAAACAGCAACTCTGCACTACATTGTGAATCATTCTTGGAACTGTTCTCCCCTGCCCCCAAAGGGAGCTTCCTGCCATGTGACATGGGGGCCTCACGTGGGAAGTGGGAGTTAGGGTTGGCAATTGTTAACGAGATTTGCGTAGTGTGAAAATCTAAGTGCTCATCCACATTTCTGTTTGCCCCACCACTTCTTCCTAGGAAAACCCATAGCTTAGTGCTGAATGGGAACAAGCGGCAATTGGGTTTTCTGTGGATTTGCCATTTGTTCCAACTTAGCTCTAAAGAGCGGGTTTTCCAGGGGAAAGCAGAGGGGCAAAGGCAAAACCGCTTGGACCCAGGCTGAAAAAAAGCATGGGACAAGCAGAAAACTGCTCAGACCTGTGCTTTCTAGGCATGGGACAAGCAGAAGTATGGATGAGCCCTAAGAGACAACAAAAGTACTCATTGTGACTATCTATGCCAGAATTTGAAAGGTACCGGTACATCCAGAAACTCAGAAATACCTTTCCCTTCTATATATCATTGTGACCTGCAATATACTTTTGTTTTTTTTGTGTGTGGTATTGTTACATCTTATGTTTCTCTCTTATTTCTCTTACCTCTTAAAAACTTTAGTGAACTACACTATGTCATAGTTTTTTCATTGTTTTAAAAGAAATTCATAAAGAAATAGGAGCACACATTTCTACTGAAAATTTAGCTTGATGGAAGGTGAAATGAATTGAAGATTTTATGACATGACATGTAAATCGCCTGCCACAGTGTTTACCTAGCCCATGCAAATTGGCTGTCTGCTTTTGATGAGAAAGATTAGGGCTGTCCACAATGATGAGAAAAACACGTCCCTTCTCTTCTCTCCCCGCCCCCCCTCCGACAAACAGTTTCTTTTTAAAAGGAAGAAGTTAACATGGAGAAAACAGCTAAGTGATTTATGGCTAGTTTAGATGAAAGTTGTGCAATTGCAAGTGTCAGCTTTTCTCTTCCTTGCTTCGTAGGAGGAGAAACTCAGGGGGAAAAAATAATACAAATAATGTTTTCTCTTCCATGCTACCAATACTATATACTTTATCACCCAGTGGCTTTGTGTAATAACTGTTACTGAAAAGGCTAATTTAAGATCTAAATTTATTTTAATTAGGCTTTATAATGTTGGAGCAGATGTTAGTCTGTTTAAAGACAAACGTGCACTTGCTAAGAATCTCAATGAAGCCTCTGTTTTAGAAACCTTATTAGAATAGAACTAGAGAATAGAAGGAAGATATATTAGAATTGGAGGTGGGGTGCGAATAAAGAAAAAGAAAGAAAGAAGGCTCATGGAAAAAGCAAAGACTTTCTCGTTTTGTTAGACATGCCTTGCTATCGGCTCCAGTACTGTAAATTTGGGGTCGCAGTGCAGTATTAATAACTGCCAGTTGTTGTTAACTACTATGGAACACTAGATAACCTTACTGAGAATCTATATCTAGATCTTAGGCAGCAAAGTAATGAGTCCCAGGGGAATGAAAGCACTAGCCTTCTTTGTTGTACCTATTGATCTACTGTAGAATCCTGATGTGATTTAGATAAGAGAGGAAGAGATAATAGCATTGATTATTCTATTTAGGAGCCAGCCAGACTAAACTCAGGTACAACACGAGCACACGCGCACACACACACACATGCAGAACCCACTTCATCATTCCTTGTCTTTCTTCGTAGTTCAAGGCAACACGCTGTGTCACAGCAACAGCAACAGACAGAGACGTACATCTTTGTGGGCATGTAGCTAAGCACTTTGATGTAATGAAACAATGACATTTCTTCCCCAGTCCCCTTTTTGCATAAGTAGGCCTACAAAAGAAAGCACCAAATGAATAGACAGCTTTTTTTCCCCTAGCAGCAAGGCCAGCACTGCTGAGGCTGAACTTTCTCTGACAACAAACTATGCATAACTAATGTTGAGCTACATTCCCTCCATCCCATTGTGCCAGCCAGTCTGCTCACTTTAGAGGTTCAGTCTTTGAAGAGATAAGTGCAGCAGCTGTGCAACACTGGCCATTGTGGAAAGTGATGCCAACAGTTTATCCCTTTGGGATATAGCACCAAACTTGTAAACACCAGATTAAGTACCCAGATTCAGGGTGAGGGTTTGTTTCTTTTTAAGAATCCTATAAATCCCATAAACTTTTGCAGGCATGCAAAACTTAACACACCAAACCAAAGACAGACCACTAACCATGTGTTATGACTTGCCAGATGCTCAAGAATCCTTCCTTCTTTTGAAGCCACAGGCCTCCTGTATGCTTACTGATCCACTAGTGATCTGCAATATATGGCTGCATTTAGCTTTGGGGGTCACCAGTTGTGTAAGCCAGCCTTTAATGACTTGGGCCCTGCATACCTGTGGAACTGCCTCTACCCAGTGTCCTTTTAGACTCTCTAAACTCTACCAAAATGACTTCTAGTCACCCACAATCCTACTAAAAAAGGGCTTAAAGCTATCTCTGGATGATTTAGCATCCAGCTCCGTGTGTTAATATCTTGTTAATAATCCACAGCAGGGGTAAAAATGTTCCTGCAGCGAAAAGGATTTCACATGTAAATAATATTCTGTCTTCTAGCATTTGATATATTGCAATATTTGTTTGATGCTGTTTTCGTGTCTTTATTATTTTAAACTGCATCTTAGTTGTGAGATACACAAGCCACAAGGAACACAAGCTGCACCATTTGAAATAAATAAACAAATAAATAAATAAATAAATAAATAAGAAAACCCTAATCTCTACATATGATTACAGAACTACAGAATCTGGCTGAAATCCAAAGAGTACTATCCTAAAGGTCTAAAATTACTCAGCAGATTTTTTATTATTATAAAAAGCTTATTTATATGAACAGTGAGCTTCCATGTCCCATCATGAACTGCTTGTGCTGAATGGGGAGTGCTACATCCAAGAACCCCAAGCCTAAAGGACTCTTCTTTGACCAACAACAAGTTAGCTAGAGCTTTGGATCCTGGTTCCTGCATCCATCTTTCAGGCAACATCTTAGTATCAGTTTCCATTCCTTTCTTTTGAGCTGCCTATTTCTGCTCACATTTTAGTATTTCAAGTAGAGGTAAAATTTAATGGTAACTATAGTGCTTCAGGGTTTTACCTATGAATTTTGAGAGTCTATGAATTAAGCTGAGGAGCTTGATAGCTCTCTCCATGTCCAGCTAGTCCCATGATGTGATGATATGGTGCTGAAATCCACACAGCTGATATCATTCAAATATGCTCTTTATGGAAGGCTATCATTCAAATGTTTTCGTGCTTTAAGCCTATTTATAACAGAACATTCCATCTCCACCAGTTGTTTTTTATGTTGCAGTCTTCCAGATTTCCCCAGATTTTTATTCACAAAAGTTTATATGAGATCTATAATTAGCATGGAAAGTAGCAAAGCTTGACACACCTCTTGTTAAGGATGTGTGGTGGTTTTGTAGGGACCGAATAAAGAAGCAAAGCAGTGTGTCTTGGCGTGCCTTCCCACTTCTCAGAGTTGAAACACAATGCAAGTGCCCCAAGTTGGATCCCAAGTTGTCCACAAAGCCTAAAAATGCTTCTGCTGTTTCTGACCTTTTCTTATCCTTACAGGTCTACGTTTTCCCAGTGGCATACCTAGGGTTGGACCAGGTTGGCCCCTATCAAGGGGGGGGGAGGGCGCACACAAAAATCACACCTCTGCACTCTGGTTCAGAGTGGCCAGGAGCCTACCTACCCACCCACCCACCTGCAAGCTCCCTGGGATGCTCCTCTGCTGCTCTAGGTGGCCAGGCAAGGCACACAAACTCTTCTGGGACACCTTGCCAAGGGTGCAAGGGATGGGGTGGGGGCACCAATACAGCTCCTGGCCCAGGGCACATGGGAGCCTTGGTACACCTCTGATTTTTCCGTATCTCAATTTTTCCTTAGGTCTATGAACTTTACAGCAAATGACGCTGTCCAAATGTTGCCCATGGAATATATATATATATATTTAATGAAAATTTTCATAGATTCCCGCCTCCCCCAAACCAAATCTTACATTGCCCTGGTTCAACAAACAACTGTCTAGAACTCGTCAGGACTCAGGTACAGATCAGAATTATTATTATTTAAATGCACAGATGCAAGGCACTTATCAGGGCTGGTACACATCCCTGGATTGTATTCAACGGTACCATTGCCCCTTGTGAAAAGTCTTGATCATTGGGGGGGGGGTCCTGTATTTGTCCTTAGCAGAGTCAAACTTAATGCTATATTTCTGTATGTGCAAGATGTGCAAATTCTTGTCAGCACTGGAGAGCCAGTGATGATGCTATTATTATTATTATTATTATTATTATTATTATTATTATGCTTCCCCCCTGAACCAGGACTCAAGGCAGCTCATAAAAATTAAAGCAAACATGGATAAAACATAGAAAGCTTAAAACAAATAAAAATAATAGTTAAAAAGTAAACTATAATAGAATTAAAATAATATAAAAATGTATCTATAAAACCTAGTACCCAAATATAGTAAAAGAACAGCAACAGCACTATTCAAAGGCTTTTCCTTAAGAAGAGTCACTTCCCCAAAGCCTGCTGGAAAAAACCACTCTTTATCTGCCAGCAGAAGAACAACAGGGAGGGAGCCAGTCTAGGCTCTCTAGGAAGGGTGCTTCAAAGTCTGGGAGCAGCCACCAAGAAGGCCCCATTCCAGTTAGTTTTAGGTGCCAATAGTGAGCAATGTTTAATAAGCAAACAAGAAATGGAAGGAAAAGGAGGGGAAAGTGCTGTCTAGATTACTGCTTGCCAGGCATTTTAAAGGGGCTTTATTTATTTATTTAGCTGTTGTATTTTTAATTGCTACATGATGGCTTTCATTGCATTTTATTGTTGTTGTACACTGGTCTGGTATCTGATTGGATGAAGAATAGGTTAGAACGTTGTAGAATGAACAAACAAACAAACAAACACACACACAAAATATACACCACAGTGTGTTTTCTCACTTGCTTAACAGAGTGCTGAAGCCTGAGTCAAGATAGGGGCCCTTTCACCAATTGTTTTACCAGTGCTTGAGCAACTAACCGCCGGATAGTTATGATGGCTATATACTACCACCAGAATCAGAGGCAGCATGCTTCTGAATACCAGCTGCTGGGGACTATGAGTGGGTGGGAGAGTGCTACAGTGGTACCTCGGGTTAAGTACTTAATTCATTCCGGAGGTCCGTTCTTAACCTGAAACTGTTCTTAACCTGAAGCACCACTTTAGCTAATGGGGCCTCCTGCTGCTGCCGCGCCGCCAGAGCACAATTTCTGTTCTCATCCTGAAGCAAAGTTCTTAACCTGAGGTACTATTTCTGGGTAAGCGGAGTCTGTAACCTGAAGCGTATGTAACCCGAGGTACCACTGTATTGTGTTCCTGCCCTGCTTGTAGGCTTCCCATAGGCATCTG
Source organism: Podarcis pityusensis (assembly GCF_964106645.2). NCBI lineage: Eukaryota > Metazoa > Chordata > Lepidosauria > Squamata > Lacertidae > Podarcis > Podarcis pityusensis. The sequence continues at coordinate 65,005,962 of NC_138026.1, read as the reverse complement.
TGAAAACAGAATGCTGGGATAGATAATCCTGGTCCAGGAGGACTCCTCTTATGTTCTTAATTGCTGGAAAACAGTGCCATCACTTATTTTTCTCCTAGTGTGGTGTTGTATACAACCTATTCTATTTACAAAAGCCATTCCTGTGTGAGACAATGATGAAAATATATAGAAAATGCAAAGGAAAGAAATTGAAAAGCATAATTACAAATATAATCGTGTTAGGCTTGCAGTTTGATGAAAACATTATTAAAAATGCAACCCCCTACCAGAAAAAAAGAGAGAGAAAAGGTGGTACTGACTAAAAAGCTTCCTAAATTCACTCATGCTAATCAGCAGTAAGCAAGTTCTTCTGCTGAGGAATTTTAAATGTTGTCACATAACAGTGGTCCAGTCAAGCAATGTAAATTAGTCACTTCCCTAATCCTAGTGAGAAATGTGATATCTTTCATAGAGCTCTAAGGACTGGTTCATGTTACAAAATTCCTATAGAGAATTACATGATTATATAGCCACACATTCATGAATGCTCATATCTATGGGAACCAGGAGTGCTTGGCAAGGCATGTTAAGAATCTGAAAGAAGCAAATGATTAAATTTTTGGAATTTGGAATGGAAATAGGATAGGTGAGCGAGGAAGTAATATGTCTAGGCAAAGGAAGGAACAAGCTGAAAGTCATGTATATTAAAATGGGCAGTGGGAGTTTGAAAGCAGGGTACAGGTACAGGTAAACCTTACACTTTCTATATTGGAAAAGTTTCTATATCCATTGAATAAAGATGACAAGATCAAACAAATCTGGGGAAAATGTTAGAAGGATGCAGATGTTTACCGCCTTCAGAGCCCATTTTTAGGTCACTTGATTCAGATTATTTTTGGGAATTAAATTCCATTTGCGGTTGGACTAGATGACCCTTGAGGTTGCTTCCAAGTCTACAATTCTATTATTCTATGACTAGATAGCAGCTCCCTCAACAATATTCCGTGTATAGAAGCTGATGGGACTGGCAGCTGAATTTTACTTCAACACTGACAGTGGGATGGTGCCTCCCCCAAGGCAGTATGATAGATTAAGGAGCATGATACAGACCATGCAGCATATACATCTCTGTCCTGCCAAAGTCATCCTGAGACAGTCATCTCACTCTGCCTAAGAATATGACCATAATATGGCCAGCCTGATGGTTGAGTTCAATAACGTATACCTAGAGTTCTACTAATTTTACCAAAGGAGCAGTGGTTCTAAGATACCCAAGAAGTTTTTCTTACAGCACATAGATTTAGTTTAATATAGGAATGGATTAATCTGTCTGTTTCCAATCCCTGCCATTTTGCATGTGTTTGCCCATAACTCAATTCTACCCTGTTTCCCCATTAATCTATGAATTCATATTGATTGATTGATTGCATTTATATCCCACATTTTTCTCCAAAGACATCAAGGTGGTGTGCATGGTTCTCCCCTTGCTCATTTAATCCACACAACAACCCTGTGAGGTAGGTGAACTGAGTGGCAGAGACTGGCTCAATGTCCCCCAATGAACTTCATGGCTGAGTGGGGAAGCTGAACCCAGGTCTCCCAAGTCCTAGTCTATGGGTAGGCAAACTAAGGCCCAGGGGCCGGATCCGGTCCAATTGCCTTCTAAATCCAGCCTGCAGTCGGTCTGGGAATCAGTGTGTTTTTACATGAGTAGAATGTGTCCTTTTATTTAAAATGCATCTCTGGGTTATTTATGGGGCATAGGAATTCATTCATCCCCCCCCAATATAGTCTGGTCCCCCACAAGGTCTGAGGGACAGTGGACTGGCCCCCTGCTGAAAATGTTTGCTGACCCCTGTCCTAGTCTGACTATCTAACAACACTGGCTCTCCGTGAAACCTCCATGACAATGCACATTTTATATATTTTAAAAATGCATTTTATCTCCAAACATGTGATTCTAAACACATGTCCTCTCAAAACAAATGATTTTAAATGCACTCTTGTAATTTTTGGCAGGCCCAAACATTGCATCAGAATATTTGGTGCAAAAGCTGGCAAATTACTGAGCTCTGCTCTGCACCTTCATCTGCAGGATACCAATTAGTTCAAACCATGAACTAATTCTAGAATTTGCAAATACTGAATTCCTCAAGCATCTACACTCTAATCTATTTGTCCATCTGTCACATTTTTGGCTGCAGGCTGTTTAGAACAGTAACTTGTGCTTAGGCTTTCAAGCTGGCTGTAGTTCTGACTGAATGAAAGAATCATAGAATCATAGAGTTGGAAGAGACCACAAGGGCCATCGAGTCCAACCCCCTGCCAAGCAGGAAACACCATCAGAGCACTCCTGACATATGGTTGTCAAGCCTCTGCTTAAAGACCTCCAAAGAAGGAGACTCCATCACACTCCTTGGCAGCAAATTCCACTGTCGAACAGCTCTTACTGTCAGGAAGTTCTTCCTAATGTTTAGGTGGAATCTTCTTTCTTGTAGTTTGGATCCATTGCTCCGTGTCCGCTTCTCTGGAGCAGCAGAAAACAACCTTTCTCCCTCCTCTATGTGACACTGACAAGAAGCAAAGTGATTCTGGCAGGATTAACACACATTCCTTCAACCCACTTTGGGTTTACTGCAACACTTACGGTAACTCAATTCCACAGAAACTCACCCTTTGACTTTAATAGAAAGGGTAACTATCCTATTTTCCCATAATCTTTTCTTTAAAAATACAAAAAAACAGCTAGAAATCTGCATGTGTCATACAAAAGCAGTCTTAGTAAGAGAGCAGCAAAGTGCAAAGCTACATTTTGTGAAATGGGCCAGAAAAACTCAGGAATTAAACAGAATAGAAATTGTGTTTGATTAAAAAAAGCCTACTTAGCAAAACTGAAAACCTTGCTTTAAAGCTTTGATGTTTTTATTACTACACATGAATATTCATTCTCCAAGAATGATTTGTGTAATGTGATATTTGTAGACATGCATATGCAATAGAGATAATAGAAGTCTGAATCCTTGAGGAACCATACTTTTAGTTTATCACATAAAGGTAAAAGGTAAAGGTACCCCTGCCCGTACGGGCCAGTCTTGCCAGACTCTAGGGTTGTGTGCTCATCTCACTCTATAGGCCGAGAGCCAGCGCTGTCCACAGACACTTCCGTGTCACGTGGCCAGCGTGACAAGCTGCATCTGGCGAGCCAGCGCAGCACATGGAAACGCTGTTTACCTTCCCGCTGGTAAGCGGTCCCTATTTATCTACTTGCACTTTGATGTGCTTTCGAACTGCTAGGTTGGCAGGCGCTGGGACCGAACGACGGGAGCGCACCCCGCCGCGGGGATTCGAACCGCCGACCATGTGATCGGCAAGTCCTAGGCGCTGAGGTTTTACCCACAGCGCCACCTGCGTCCCTGCAGTTTATCACATAAAGACTTGTAAATAACTGAAAAGCAAACAGGCATTGGAACCTAAAGGCCACTGAAAATGACTGATTCTGCAGAGAATATGCAATCCACATCATGTATGCAGGTAGGAAAATGTACAGAAGGATCACAAAATACCATGTCTTAAGTTTAATAACCCATTTAATATTGCCTTTCAATTCCATTTCATGCTCAGTAAAGCAAGAATAACTGAACCTTTCAGTGATTCTGATGTCAGATGAATAGCTTTTGTTTTGAAAGCTGCAGTTAGAATGCCTTATTATAGCCAATAATTAAGGTCTACCATTGGGGTCATATTGGTGCTTTCCAGGAATATAGTCAAAGACTGGCAAGTGAATCATTCCAATGATAAACACTTGTGGGGGCTTTTTATCTTAAACTATGGGGCTACACCTAACTGGGTTATAAACTAGTACAATATTGAAATGTTTATTAGACTGAGGTAAGCACAATGCAGTTCACTGTCCCATTTAGTAAAGTTAATGGCAAAAGAAAAGACTCATGGTGTGTTAAAACTGTTTTGGAAAGGTTAATGGTTATAGCACTTCATGTCTCCAAAAGGAAAAAAAATAGTAGGTGGAATTATTCAACATCAGGGTAAGGAGATTTTTCTGTTTAGCACAATCGTTTATCCTTGCCAGATGGAATGATCTTCCCTCTCCTCCCCCATGTGCACTGTTTTAGGGTTTCTCTCAATCCTCTAGATAGGATTTGAGGAGGTGTAAGGGGGGGGAATATCATTGTACTTGTGGAACTCATTGCTAGTGGGACTAACTCATTAGTTGAATCCAGCCCAGCATGTTGGGATCCAGCCAACTAAGGCCCTATTTATACATACAGTTTATACTGTACATTTAGTAATAAAGCTGCTCTTAGACTTCACATTGCAGGACATCCTTCCCCAAAGAGCTTCCTTTAATATAGAAACTTTTTGTATCAGGGCAACAGTTTCAGCCTAGCATGGTATCTTTCTTCCGGGAGTTTGTTTTCCCAGCAGACTGAAGTGCTGAAGTAAAAATAATAATAATAATAAATCACTTGATTATGCTGCAAATATAAAAATAGAACAGTGGGAACAATATAAGAAGAGTGAGCAATGATTAGAAATAAAAGTTACAAATTCTTCCATCATTTGCCCTCTTTTGCAGTATTATACCACCATGATACTGGTGCTCTGGCTGCCAAAATGAGCAATCTTAAGCAATGAAAAGTTTAGGGGAAACACGAGTATTAAACAAGGTTATAAATTCAAAATTGCACATTATATTAGGCAAAATTTTGACTTAGCTGGAGATGGGAAATGGTGGAAGTAAGAGTAAAAGGGATGAAAGTGAGAGTAAAAGAGGATATTGCAAGATCCATTGTATGTTACCAATCCATTTCCAGTTTATGTCAGCCACTACAGAATGTCGGTAGTTAAGTGTGTTCATGTGATGATGTGCCTATGTCAATTCCAAGTGCTCTAGCCAGGGTTATGGAATGCCAGCTCACATCTTTGTAGGCATCTTAAAACCATTTCACTTATTTTAAATGGATATAACTGATGCTCACCTATTCATTTCTATTGGGCTGTCATACTTTGAGCAGGAGACCTATTGAATTAAATGTGACTTAAGGTAATCATATGTCTAAAAAAGGGTAAAGGTATAGGACCCCTGGATGGTTAAGTCCAGTTGAATTTGACTGTGGGGTGCAGTGCTCATCTCCGCTTTCAGGCCAAGGGTGCCAGCATTTGTCCACAGACAGCTTTTCTGGGTCATGTGTCTTGTAGGACTAAACTGCTTCTGACACACAGAACACCGTGACAAGAGCCAGAGTGCACGAAAATGCTGTTTATCTTCCTGCCATGGCAGTACCTATTTATCTACGCATGCTGGTATGCTTTCGAACTGCTAGGTTGGCAGGAACTGGGACAAAGCAACAGGAGCTCACCCCATCTCATGGATTTGAACTGCCGACCTTATGATTGGCAAGCCCAAGAGGCTCGGTGGTTTAGACCACATTGCCACCCACATCCCACAAATCATATGTCTTCATCCATGCCAATTATTTTCTTTCTGTACAATAAAACAAAAAAGATGAGTGCAGCCTAACAGATGTCTAGGATAATAAATGGTCAACAAAATCTAACATACGAATGATAGCAGAAAGTGATACATAGATATCATTTACTGAAGAAAAATGTAATAGTCTATAACATCTTGTAAAAAATCTAAATAGAGCACTTGCATTTTATAACTTCTGCCAAGAAACTGCTCAATGGAAGGCCAGTCATGGAAGGTTTCTTTTATATTTTCCAATTAAGCGTGGATCTCAGCGCATATATTTCATTGGGGGGGGGGGCACTTCCCTGATGAATGTTGTTTTCTATCCTGGAAACATGGTACTAACATAATTTAAAATGAATATGGCAGGGAAATGTATAGGTACCAAGGTTTTGCTTTGTTTTTACTACCAATGAACAACTTCAGAAGTGCAACAGCACATTATGTTTTCAACAAAGCGTTAAAATGTATAAAAGCACATTGTTATTCTGCTGTGTTGATTGCTGGAGCGTTGTGTTTTAGCAACTCAAAGGCACCTGCAAGTTTTAACTTTAAAAGAGAAGGAAAAACCCCAACGAAATATTGTTTATTTCTCAGAAAATTATTGTAATGACTTTTCCCATTTTTTGGCCTCTGTTCGTCTTTTATTTATCAACATGCTTCGAAGAGTTGCCTTTAATGGTGTGTGATTATCATGTTACTTTCCTCTACACTATGATTTGACATACACATCAAATTAACGTCTAGGAGATAAAAGCTCTGACTTAACATATTTTTACTTTATGAGAAAAATCTCTGATCTTTAATTATCTACTGAGAAGTGGTACTTGGAAAATTCCTATATATTGCAAGGTAGCAACATCTTCAGATATTGCTAAAAGAATATTAGGAAGGATATAGTAGACATAACTATTGTGTAGACCCCTGACATGGACTTTTCAGCAGCTGCTCCAAATTTGTGAATTGCCCTTCCTGGTGAGGTATGTCTGCCTCCCACATTACTGACTTTCAGGAGAATTTTTAAACATCCCCATTTAACCAGACACTTGATGGCTATAAGACACTGTTCCTGGCAACCCTGTGACCACTTTCTAAAGAATGTATTAAACTGTTTTTAATATAATAATAATAATAATAATAATAATATCTGTTTTACCACTGATATGTTTAACATCCTGGGCTCCTTCTGGAGTAAAGGTGGGAAATAAATTGGATTAATAATAATACCCCTCTAAACTGTGGGACCCAATAATAAAATAATCTGTTCATTTTGCCTACTGTCCTATGCAGATTTCAGAATTTTAAGGCAACAGTACAACAACAACTGCTGGTATTTTTTGTCAACTGAAATCTATATTTTAGATTTCACACTCTACTCTTTTGATGTCTCTCAAAAATATTCCACAAGATTCTGTGGGATGGTAGTTAATCTATATATCTTTAAAGTATAACATTATTGACTTTTGAGTTTAGATCCTTGTGAACTAATAACATCTTAGATGGTCCCCAGTCAATATGACTTGTGCCAATAAATCTTAATATTGACAACATGAGTCAATACCTTCTTAGGGTTTTTCCAAGTGGTGCTATAAAATGATGATGGTATGAAGCATGCAAAACAATGGTGGCAATTCCTCTGATGTTTCATATCGACATCCAGTTTGATTTATTTTTCAGAAACCTGCTGACTGTGTGCAGCATTCTGAGTTCACAGAACAGCAATGCTATTACTCCTATTACAACAAGAAGTGTGCTTTTGTCTGTCACAAAACATTTGGACATTTGGCCCTCCAGGCCAAAAAATGAACAGCAGAAAGATGCACACATTTAAATACTTAGATTTATACTTACAGAGCTAGATCCACTATTAATGTTCTATATACAAAAGTTACTGCAGTACAGTGGAGACTCCTACTGGAAAAAGTGCGTGTGGGTGTGACCTGATTCTCTCTTCTTTGCAAGTCACACACTGTTCCAGAGAGTCCCTCAGTCCTCTGGAACAGGCTATCAGGGAACACAGGAAGCTTTTGGAAGAAGCAGGAATCAGTGAAGCTAATCTGTCTCCTTCGTCCAGTGGGAGTGTCCCAAGAGCAGTGTTTTGCTGTAAGGACTATGGATCCAGACCATACAATGAAGATAAAAAAAATTAATTGGTAACCAAAAATAGTATATTTTACTTTAACATACGCTTCCTATTTCAGTTGTAACTTATTGCCAACGGTATGTCTGCTGTCCATATCTTGGCAAAAGAAGTAATGTTCTGACTAATGTCTCTACTTTGGCACATCAGAACTACAAACACTGGCAAATATAGCATCTTGGGTTTCAGATATAAAATTCAATCTGCAGAAACACAACACAGAGGTCCATCTGTCTCAGGAAACTAAGACAGCAGCCAAACTGACCACGCAACTCAAAACCCATTGACAACCTCAGTCTTGGACGCTTTATGCCATTTTTGAAAAGAAAAATTAAATGTGTACCTCCTTGTACTCTGCTCTTGATTTTACCATGAGTTTTGTTGTTCAGAATTGTGAATTAATGTGTTCTATTTAATTAAATGCATCCAACTGCAATGTAATTTCCCATTGGTTATATAACCTCATCTGGAACAGAAGCTCTTCTACACTCCATACAATTACAATGAAAAAATAACTAAATAACTACAGTAACTAAATAAATCTGTTTATATACTGGGAAGAATGAATGATATCAACAGAGTACTTCAGTTACACAGAGTATTGATAATAATTTAATTCTTCCCCCATTGTGCTGTACAACAATATACTGTGGAAGTTAATATTATAATGGGCAAACTGGAGTAATTATCATCATTCTAATATTCCTATTTAAATGCATGAAAAACTGATTAGCTGAAGGAGACCCTATATATAGCAGCAATTGCATCTGCCTAATACTTATGCTAATGCAAAGTCCATATTATACTAAAGGTTAGAGTTTACAGAAATAGTGACCACCAAACATATTTTTAAAAGTACAAATATTATTTCAGTTGCAGATATTTAATCAATATAATACATGTGAAAGACCATGCACTGTATGTATTAGAGTGCATTAGAGATAATAGTGTCAATATTTGTGACAATTCTTTGTTATAATTCTCTTTTTTTTAAAAAAATGATATTTATTAAGAATTTTAAAATTACAGGAAAAACAAAGAAAGAAAGAAGGAAGAAACAAGGAAAAAACAAACAACAATCGAACAATACAAATCAATAAAAATCAAAATCAAAAAACAAAAGCAAAACACATAACACATCAAAATCAAAAAACAAAGATAAACCACAAAAATTTAAAAACAGATCCAATATTCCCAAATCCTTATCTGTCATTACCTTATTTCATCGACCTCCTCACACCTCCCTTTTTTGTATTCTAGTTATTAATTATCACAGCAAATCCTTTCCATTTTTCATAATATTCTGTCATTAAATTACCTTAATCTATTTTAACCTTATCTTACTATAAAAAACCCTAAAACTTAAAACTTAAATCTTATTTATACCAATTTCTCATAACCATAGCATATTCTTACATAGTTCTTTGTAACATTTCTGCTAAAGCCAAATAATTTCGTTCCAACATTTTTCTAATACTCATTAATTTTACAAAACAATCCTAAATACATTTTTTAAAAAAACTTTCTTCCAATCTTCATCCAACGTCTCTTCCTCCTGGTCCCGGGTTTTGTCCGTCCTTTCTATCCCATCCATCTAGTTCATTAACCTGGTAATCTTATGTCCGAGGCCCTTAAGTCTCTTCCATGTCCCTTCCGCAAATCTTCTTCATATTTATACCTGTACTTTACTTTGTCTCCTGCTCCTTTCACTCGTGGAAACTCCAACTTGACAGTCTTTTTGTCCCTTCTCGGCAGATCAGCCCCTTTTCCATAGTCCACACTGAACTCCATGTGGTATTTAAAAGCATGTTTCAAGGTCCCTCCAGAGTTGAGGACCCCCACAACCCCAAACTCCTCACGGCCCATTGCCAGACTTGAAAAGTCAAAACATCCCTGCATAGGGGGGTCTATCCAGCCCCCCATCTCCAAGCCAAACAAAACTCTATGTCTCCAAATCTGGCTTTTTCCAAGTTCATTTGTCAGATCCAACAACTCATGTTCCTGCTGGGCCACAGCTCCCTCCATCTCTGCCACCCGAGGTCCAGCAACAACCTCCTCCCTCATCTGATCTGTCAGAGCACACTCCTGAGTTGCTTCCTGGGTGGGTTCTATATAGATACCCACTACCTGTCCAAAGTTTCTAATCGCAACAGTCATCAAATCCGTCTTCTCATGTAACTGTTCCAATAAAGCACTTGTCTTGCAGAAAGCACGCACCAGAGCCTCTGAGTACATTGTTATGCAAAGTCAGAAGTCTGTTCCCACGATCTTAATCTGTTGCAGCTGCGAAGCTCCCCAGTTCAAATTTAATAACAGTTTCACAAGCTCCCTCTAGGGGAAGAACTTCTATTTGTATCCATCTCTTTTCTTTTTCTTTCTTTTTTTTTTTAAAAGCAGAGCTAACAACAAAGTTTCCTTTTTCAGATATTTTGTCAATATTTGTTCCTTTAAAATGTGAAAGAGAACAATGGAGTCACCATGTTTCTCTTCTTTTAGCTGTCTATCAAAAACGTTGTCTATAGTCAATGAACTTCCCAAAAAGTCTGTCCTGACACCCCGCTCCCAGGTTCAAGACGGTGGAAAATTACTTTTCTTTACACTCTCTTCTGCAGGTTTAAACAATCCGGAAAAAATCCCCCCTCTTCTCCTGCTTCCGAAGGGGGTTCAGTAATTTTAGATGATGAAAGTTGATCCTTTACAGACGATTTTCTAAACTCTAGTTTGCCATGTCTTTGCTTTAATCTATCTACAAGAAACAGAAGGCTGACTTCCTGTTTAGACCTTCCCGCTTCAGTGCCAAATTAAGAGGAATTTCTTAATCCAATTTTCCGTTCTACTCACAGGTCGTTGTTTAAAGTCCAATTGTTCAAATTTAATCTGCTCACGGGTAGTTGTTTTGTAGCCAAATTGTCCCAGGAAAAAGGTAGCGCTCTCCGGCAACGGCTGTGCGGCTTCGCTCCACGGAAGAAGCAGTTGACTCTCAGCACCGCGCCACTTGCCCCTCTTCGCTCCGGAGCCCGTAACTGGGTTCCTTTACGAATTGGGGGCGCAAAAGGTGCCCGCCGAGTCCCATGGTCACAGGCTTCATCTGCCTGTGATTTTTTAAAGGGTCCCCGCTTCGCCGTAGCGGAACAGACCCGTTTTCCGTGGAGCCAGTCCCTCCGGATCAGAGGGAATCCGCCATTACCGATGGCGCCACCCCGGAAGTCCTCTTTGTTATAATTCTCAATGATTAAAATTTTTCCATTTTGTCTGAAAAGTTTAGCTGGTGAGGCCTAGCTTGTTAGGACATTGTGTATTTATATTAACACCCTATTGAAATCGAAAAGATAATGTTTCAGCCCTCTATAAATGTGAACATGCAGACTTTGCCTTTCCCTTCCTAATCTGATCAAGACAACACTTATCACTATTGAGAGCCCTGAAGTGTGTGGCATTACACAATAACTCAGAGCAGGGCTTTCACTGTGTCTGCCCCTGTTCTGCTGAATAGCATTGCTGTTGAGACATGACAGGTGCCCACTATCTATCTGCACTTTCTGGAAACTGCCAGCAGACCTTCCCTGCTGGATGAATGGATTTCTGCCATGGGGCATCTTTTTTTTTTGTTTTAAAAAATCTCATTTAAAATGCTTTTTTACTGCTTTTTGTTATTTTACAGTACATCACCTTGAGATAGCTATGCAATAGCTGTGCAATAGATTAATTAATAAATAAACAATCATGGTTAGTACCATAATGAAGGGCTGCGGGTGGCATTGTGGTTGAAACTACTGAGTCTCTTGGGCTTGTCAATCAGAAGGTTGGCGGTTCGAATCCACACGATGGGGTGAGCTCCTGTTGCTCTGTCCCAGCTTCTGCCAACCTAGCAGTTCAAAAGCACACCAATACAAGTAAATAAATATGTACCACTACAGTGGGAAGGTAAACAGCATTTCCATGCACTCTGGCACTCGTCATGGACCTCCATGTGCCAGAAGCGGAGATGAGCACCACTCCTCTTAGTCGCCTTTGATTGGACTTTACCTTTTTACCTTTGTACCATAATAGATTTACAGTACCTTGAGTCATGCCTGACCCCCACCTTTGCCAAGAAGAAAAGTCAGCCATCCTTCTCCTTTTCGCACCTGGCTATTTTCCTTCCAGTTGCCCTGCTATTCTTTCACTAATTTTGATTTTCTAAAATTATAACTAGCCTTAGCTATCTGACCTCATTAAAGGTTTAAGAGACTCTGTGCGATCTCACAAGCATCATGATTCCAGGCCAGCAGGCTTGCTTGGTTAAAGTCAGTCTGACTGACTCCTGGAGCTTTGCTGATCCCTGCCTGTAAAGTGTTGCCATGGCTGAGGAGCATGGTAAAGCAAGTTTTAGACACAAGTCCTGAATAAACATGCCAACCAATTCCTTCAATATATCTCCTTTTAGAATAGGCATCATGCTGATATTGTGCCAGTTACGAGCTAGGAGCAACAGTCCAGATACCAAACTGACAGTCTGGACAAGGGCAGATTGTTAATGCTTTGTTAGGTGGTCCAAATTTGGCCCAAGGATTATCAGCTGCATACCTGCTATTACAAAAAGGGGGAGACTTCAGTTTTAGCTAAAAACAAATGTTGCCAACATTGGGATTGAGAAGCAGATATCAAAGTTCAAAATAAAATTCATAGTCCCAAATTTGTTGGGTGTGGAACTCAGATTTGAGGTTTTCTTATATGCACCCATCATAAGTTGGAGGATTTGTGAATAAAGAATAGTGGTCAAGAGTTTACTTGATTAAACATGCCATTTAATACTGCAAATTTCAGGACTTCCGGGTTAGCGCGATCGGCTAATGGCGGATTCCCTCCGAGCTCCGGAGGGAATCGGCTTGACAGGGGCTGGGTCTTGCCGTGCCGGCGACACGGGGACCCTCAAAAACCACGGGCATAGGAGCCCGTGGACATGGTGACTCGGCGGGCATCGTTAAGCGCCCTCCCGACTCGCGAAGGAGCCTTTTTAAAGGCTACGGAACGGGTGCCGGGGAGCGGCGTGGTGCTGTGAGTCTTCTGCTTCCCCTGCCGAGCGAAGCCGCATGCCATTTGTCGGAGAGCGCTGACTTCTTCCTATTAAAATTTGGACTTAAAATCAAGAACAACAACCCGTGAGTAATTGGGAAATTGGATTACAAATAATTTGATTATGAATTTGGCACGAGCGGGGGAGGTGAAAAAAAGGGAAGTCCGCCCCCCCCTTATTGTAAACAGTTTGAAGCAAGGAGCTGTCAACTAAGGTTGCGTGAAGAATTGGGGTAATTCGATAAAAGATATAAATTCCACAGATTTAAAGGACTAAGCTAATGTGCCGGAGGACAAAAGTTTAATTATTTGGACTAAGTACCACCTTTCTCAAGCCCGGGAGTAACCCGTGAAAAGAGCCTGCAGAGGATTTATAGAAAACTTTTGACAGCTGTCAAATTAGCTGTCAAAGCCGGAAAAATCAAAGCTTAAATTCTAACCGGCTATACTGCTACAAAATATTGAAAGTAAAGAAAGACTGATACAAATAAACTTGATTTTTGGATCGGAAGGGAAAAGAAATACTAAGTAACTAGAATCCCTCTAGAGGGGATTCTTGGATATTACAAGAATGGAACTAGGTCGGGAAATACGAGCTGACTTGCAAGAGCTTATTTTTCTCATGGGAAAGCTGCAAGAGAGGATAGAGCAAGGCCATGTTTTGTCTACAAGTCCTACGAAACCGAAGTCAACAGAAAATATACCTACTGAGTTGGAAAGGGACTTGATGCTCAAAACACAGGCAGCTGGACAAGAAAAGAAACCAAAGACTAAGACATCAGCTGAACAGGAGGAGCAGAAAGAAGGGGTGGCTGAAAAGTTACAGAAGATAAAAGAGAGCCGGAGACCTGCCAAGAAGAATTCCAATTCAACTAAGATGAAAACTGGATTATTTGGGACATATAGACTTAAGAAACAGAGTTGGAGCTCCACCTCTAAACAAGTAGGCCTTGCTGGAAGAAATATGGTTAACATGGAGAAGGTACTTCCCAGACCTGGGGCGTTCAATATGAAAGATTTTCGAAGAAGCCGGCGGAAAGGGACTGAGAGAGATCCGAGAGCCTCGGACGTAAGGTCACCAGGCTAAAAAGATGGACTAATTGGACTTTGGTTTGGGATTGAAACCGGGAAGAGAAGGGTGGGGTTTAGAAGTCCAAAGGGGGCCTGATTTTTATTTTGCAGTGTAAAACTATATGCTCTTTATTATTATAAGAATGGGGAATCTGTGGATGGGAATTAGGGACAATCTTAGGGAAGGTATTTTATTATTTGTTTTTATATCTCTTTTTTTTTATCTTTTTTTATGTATGATTAAGGTATATATTCTAAAAATTGCTAAATAATCTAAATTAATGGATAATAATGAATTAAGGTTTAAAATTATTATAAAGAATCACATTAATAATTTATGGTTAAGTAAATTAATAAATTATGATTAGGACATTAAGGATAAAAACTTGCTTGAATAAACAATCGGAGTTGGAATACAATAAGGGGAGGCGTGGGGAAGTCATGAAAAGAAGTTATTGAAAATGAGACTTAAAAGGTGGAATTTTTTTTTTTTTATGTCGTGTTTTGTGTTATTTTTGTGTGTGTTTTTGTTTTGTTTTTTTGTAACCTTTTGAAACTTTAATAAAGATTATTTTAAAAAAAAAAAATAATACTGCAAATTTCTTTCAAAAGCTTATGTAAGCAGATGGAAACAAGTGCTTCAGACTGTCCTAACCTCACCCAATTGTGTCGATGTTTTTCACTGCCAGCAACTGAAAACAAATCAGGTGTAGTTTTTAGATGAGCATATTTCTTTGCTGCCACTTTTTTCCTTGTGGAAAAACAACAGCTGTTCCCCCCTGGCATTATAAGCAAGAATATAGTGATTTAAGAAACAACAGCAGTTTTAATTCAGGTTCATATTAATTTCTTCGATAAATCAGAGAGTAGCAAGATGAGAATAAAAATAAACATTGAGAGAATATTTAACAGTTTTCCTGACGCAAAACTGTTACCTGATATATCTATAAGCAATACAGTGGTACCTTAGTTCTCAAACGCCCAAAACCCGGAAGTAAGTGTTCCGGTTTCCAAACGTTTTTTGGAAGCCGAACGTCCAATGTGGCTGTTGGCTATTGCTTCTGGGGCGCCTGCACCAATCAGAAGCTGCGCCTTGGTTTTTGAACATTTCAGAAGTCAAATGGACTTCCAGAATGGATTAAGTTTGGCGCTTTTGTTTTTGCTATTTATTTTGGATTTTTGTTTTGAGGCTTTTTGAGTTAATTTGTTTTTGTGACTGTGTAGAACCCAGTTCAGCTATTGATTGATTGATTGATTGTGTGACTGTGGAAAAGGATAAAAGCCCCCCATCCAAACAATGACTATCATCAGTGCAGGTGAGAAAAAATAATATTTTTAATTTTTATCATCTACAATACTGTCTTATTTATTTTATAGTACAGTACATTTATTGCTTTCATTTTATGGATCAATGGTCTCATTAGATAGTAAAATTCATGTTAAATTGCTGTTTTAAGGGTTGTTTTTAACAGTCTGGAACAGATTAATCCGTTTTGCATTACTTTCAATGGGAAAGCGCGCCTTGGTTTTGGAATGCTTTGGTTTTGGAATGGACTTCTGGAATGGATTAAGTTTGAGAACCAAGGTACCACTGTATATTTTATATTACTACATTGTTGTCAGATGTTGCAAACCAAGTAAACTATCCAGTTGTTAAGGAAGCAGCTTTCATGGGTTTAGCAAAATATCCACTCATAACATATACAGTATTTACTTGTTCTTTAGCATGAGGTAATGCCTGTTTAAGATATCAACATATCATACAGGACTGACATGGTACAAACAGTAATAAGAAAGTTAGCTGAATTGTTGTAGCTAGTATATCATGTGGTAACTAGTATAAAATTAACGCAGACAGCTTTCATGTGCAACATGCTGTTTTTGGACAGAAATCCAGTATCACTACTACTGTATTGGTCCATTTCCAATAGTTTGGCTACAGGGTTTCTTTCCCATTTTTGTTAAATGTTGTCAGGTTTTAAAGCAGGCACTGTGACCCCATTTAAATTTTGATCTGTAGATTCCCTAGGCACTATAGCCAAGTACTCTGGGGGAGATGTAAACTGCTCCTGCTTGGTCATCAGATCCATTATCTGATGGGCAGAGCATGGCATCAGCAGGTGGTCTCTCTCTCTCTCTCTCTCTCTCTCTCTCTCTCTCTCTGTGTGTGTGTGTGTGTGTGTGCCTGTTGATATATGAGAACGTGGGTGAAAATGTAGACTGGCCACATCCCCTTTCAGCCACACTCACCACTGGCATGCAGCCCCTGGAGGGTTAGTCAAGGGTGAATGCAACCCCAGGTCAAATCAGTAAGACAACATGTTGATAATGATATATCTTCCTATCCCACCCCACTGCCTTGAGATGCTCACCAGTTACCCTTTTTTTCTGCAGGCCTGCACTGAATCTTCCAGCTGTGATTTACCTCTGCAGTGGGAAACCCATACTTACCAAAATCACTTAGCCCCATCCATTTAACAGGGCACAGTAGAACTTTTTAATTAAAATGCTGTTTGTGAAACCAGTGCCAATTAATTCCCACTTAATCTGCTATCAGCTTATCTTGCGCTATAGGTTGGAAGGGATGCCACAATACTGTTCCAAACTGGGGCAGTGAAGATGAATGGCAATTTTATATGGCCTTTGATTAGCCAGGTAGTACAAGACCCTTCTCTACTTGTGTGTCTCACATGCTCCACATTTCCCTAGGGATATTAGCAAAACTTCATCACAGCATATAGCTGTGAGATTGTTTGGGATAGTTGTTGACTGAGTGAATGTGTCTGAATTTCAAGATGATTCACAGAAAACAGAGTAATATTTTATCACCCATTATAATGAAGAACCTGTGACTAACAAGCAACTTTTAGAATCAGTGAGAAGACCTGCACAGTTCACATGAAAGGTTTAGTGTTCTTGAGTTATGGGAACTTATTGCACATTCAAGTCTCTTGTGTGCATTTTAGAAAATGTCTATAATCTTTTTAGCCTGGTGTTGGCAGGCAATAATGTCACAGGCTTAGTGCTGGCATTGTAGCAATAGGTCTGCATAAATCATTGTGGCTATAGCAAGCAAAATATTAAGGACCCTGCCCACCCAAATTCAGAACCAGAATTCTTTCAAATATTATAATAAAATAATATGTTCAGTTTGTGCAGATGTTATGGGGAGGAGCTCCTTTGCAAAGATGTGATGTCCAAAATCCATAGGAAGGTTCTTGATGGGTTAACGAGATTCTAGTGTACAGGTTAGGCAGAGGGATGTTGTTCTGTGAACGGTGAAATCAGCCTTGAAAGAAACTTGGCAAAAGGTCTTAGGCCCTCGATTAATTAAAGTTGTGCTTGTTGTTCTGGTAAACGGCACACAGTTGGGATTTGCTGTTTGCATAATTTACTCTTACTGTGCTGGCTGACTCTCAGTGCAGCCTCATGTGGATTTAGTCAAGAATTGCATTTTTTGCTTCTGAAGTATCATGAAGTTTGAGTAATTAATACATTCAGAAAATCCGAGCTCTAAAATAAGAGAGATTCAATGACCACTCAGACTGACAGAGTCCTATTAATAGGGCCTCACAAGTATAAAATATAGTTGACTTCATTCTATTTCCATGGTTAGTCATAATTCCTAAAGGAAGTCTTTATTGCTGTGTTGTATATCTTGCAGTAAAATTTTCAAACCACATAAGTACTCTTACAGTTATGCAACAGAAGTACTGTAAGCACACTCAGTGTTTACTCTCTAAGGGCAGAAATGTGCAAGTAACAATGTGAAGAAGAAGAAAACGTAGTTCTGAAAATATTTGTGAAAACATGCCCTATTAATTTGTCATGTTTTATCCTACCCATTCTCCAGTCAGGAGCACAGAGTGGCTAACAACACAGATACAATCATAAAACCACTATTAAACTCAAACTCATCAAATCAACAGCAACAAACATGTGCAGCACCACCGCAGTCAATATTAATTTCAGCTACAATACAAAGGCCTGGACAACTAAAGATGTTTTTAGACTTTGATTTGATGTTTCAACTGCAAGATAATGGCTTTGGCATGTGACAACTACAACAAACTTTATGAAACTATTCACTCAAAACCATCCACTAGCAAGAGGGATGCACACATATCTGTCTATTGGTTGGAGACTGACTGGCTCAGTGAATGCCTCCACCTGACTTACTTCCTACTCTCTCCCTTTGCCTCAGTAGCTAATGAAGATTCCATGGCATTCTCCTTCTTTTCAATCCACAACTGGCTCCATCTCCAGCAGTCAAACCTCAGGTGTACTCCTCAATACACTCTTCCATCAATTCCTTAAAAGTGTCAGAGGGCACAGTGTGGCAAGTTTAGAGTGCCATAATGAGAATGATTTGAACCAAAGTAAAAGGGAAAAAAGAAAAAGAATGGCTTCAACC
Organism: Podarcis pityusensis; assembly: GCF_964106645.2. NCBI lineage: Eukaryota > Metazoa > Chordata > Lepidosauria > Squamata > Lacertidae > Podarcis > Podarcis pityusensis. Next base: position 64,987,812 of record NC_138026.1, on the reverse strand, counting down.
TATATTTTTATTTATTTTTATTTTATTTATCAAGTGAGGTCTTGAATAGTAGTTGGGACCTATGAGATTTCTAGCATCTGTCTGACTGCTGTGTTGATGCTCTGTCTTTCCTCGGGCTTTGGCAGTGCTTTGGCAGGCATCTCATAACTGCAAGATAATTCTCCACTATGAACAAGAGTAGGGGTAGCCTGTCCTGTTTCACCACCTGAGGTGAAACAAGAAGATGCCGCACACACACACTGCACCAAAGCCTCAATTATCTAGGTGGTGCAGGAACAGTGTCTGGGTTCCAGGAAGATCTCATAAGAGGTCCATGAGATCTCACTGGATTCTGGAAGCCACCACCACATTCATTTCTTCTTGCTACTTCAGCAGCAGCAGTGGCAGGCGGGGTGCCATGGCTATAGTGGCTGCGGCTGCTAGCATTGAGATCTTGCAGGAGCCTGTTGAGATCTTGCTGGAAGCCACAGCTGCTGCTTCTTGCTTCTCCAGGTGGTGACGGGGTGGGCAGGGTACCCATGGCAGCAGAGACGAAGAAGCAGCAGCTTCTGGTGAGATCTCATGACAGGACTACAAGAGATCTTGCTGGAACCTGGAAGCTGCCACTGCAGCCACTTCTTCTGTGGTGGCAGTGCATGCGACACTGCCTCATGAATTCTGCCACCCAAGGCAGCTGCCTCAGTCTGCCACATGGATAGGTTGGCCCTGCACAGAAGGTTCAAAGGTTTCTGGTCGCCTTATAAAGCACACTCTCTCTCTCTCTCTCTCTCTCTCTCTCTCTCTCTCTCTCACACACACACACACACACACACACACACAACACACCCCTACCTTGTTAAGTCCCATATCTAGGAATCAGCAGAACCTCTCCAGAAAGTCTGGCAGAGCCAATCATGGGTTGCTTTGTTCTTACAAGCCCACAACCCAGTAGGGAGTTATTGGATTTCAAAATGAATTCTGCAATTCACACTGAGTATGCATGGAAAATATAGTGCCACATGTCTCCAGGCCAAAGAAATCATAGGCTCAGAGAACTGCAATGTGGCACTGAACTGATTCTCAATATACCAGAAAACTAGACACAGGTGAACCTGGCAACTGAAAGACATAGGCCCCGAACATCCCTAGGCTCAGTTACACTTTGCCTCACTAATTTATAGGCCTGTAGCATAACACTGATGGCATACGAGGACAGGGGAGACCCAGGTTAACATTCTTGCTCAGCCCGGAAACTCACTTCCTTGGACCAGTAACTATCTCTCAGCACGACATACATCATAGGGCTGTTGTGAGGATAAGGTGGAGAAGGGGGAGAGGGAGTATGCCCCCCAGAGATCCTAAGAGGAAAGGTGGGGTATAAATGTAATTATGAATAAATAAATACTGGCAGACCTGTGAGGACATGGCAATACTCCATAATTGTGAGGCAGTCTATAGGAACAGCTCTCTCCATTTGTGTGGTTCTAACCTGTCGTGCAAATGGTTTATTGCTAAAAGGTATAAGATTAATGGAGTCCTCTTTGATTCCCTTCATACCTTTCACCTTTTACTGCTATAAAACAGATTATGTGAATACAGGCAAGCAAAGAAGTAAAAGAATGCCTTAACCCAGTTATAGAAATGAGCAGTAAAACAACCTAATGTATGAAAAGAGAGGCCATAAAAGGAATATATCAGTAGAAAATATTAATTTTCTGTACAGCATAAATCATGATTTACAGCACAGTTTTTGAAAATAGACGTTAGTCACTGGGTTGTTTTAACAGGTTAACATATTTTATATGACTTCTGGATCTCTCTTTAATAAGGAGGGGAGAAGTCTTAATACACGAACCTTGAGATTACTACATTGTCATAAAACAAGGTGATTCTGCTTGTTTGAAATAAATTATTCTCAGAAAGTCATTCCCAAGGCAAGAAAATTGCTATTGCTATTGATTTCTCTCTTTATATACTTTTTGCCCCCATTTCCATAGGTCACCTGCTCAGTCAGGAATTTCACTTGCATATAAAGTGACGGATGTTGTGGCAACATTCACAACCAATTTTCATAAAATACTTGTCTATGTTTTTCACTTACAACACAGGAGCAGATGGTAATGCAGACTGCTTTACCAGCTTTTTATTTTTTGCATTTACGAGGTTTCAGGTTAAGTCACTGCCATTTCCACTTGAAGGCTTTTGGGTAGCTGGCTTCAGAAGGACCTTTGCCTGGGACCCTTCCCCAGACAGTTGTTGATAGTCCTGATCTAGATGGACCATTGGTCTGAATCCTATAAAGCAGCTTTTTATAGCCTTGGGAGAAGTATTATAAATGTGTCAACGAGTTTTGAACTTTTCCCATTGTTTCCTTGTAGAAATATGGCTCTAAGGCCCAGCTGTACTTGGAAAAGAAGTAAAGGGGAGGAAATGGTGTTTTCCTCCAAAGAAAATGGATTCAGGTGACCCTAAATCAGTGCTGAAATACCTGCTAAAATGTATGTACATTAATCATGAAAGATCTTCACATTGATATTACTACCAGTAAGAGGTTTTGTTAGTGTTTTTGTTTATTTGGGCTATACTGAATCAACTTTTGAAGTATATCCATGCAGATGGACCTTCTAGTTGCTCACAAACAACAACAACAAAAAACCTAGCTGAACATTTAAAGATTCAAAAGATAGAATTTAAACATTTAAAGATAGAAGCAAGAATTTCTTTATGCACTGCATAGTTAAGCTATGGAGCTTACTCTCAGAGGAGGCAGTAATGGCCACCAAGTGGGGGACTTTAAAAAAGAGCACAAATTCATGGATGATAAGTCTATAAATGGCTACTATTTACGGTATTTATTCATTTAATAAAATTCATACATACTGGCAGGGGCGGCCCATTCCATTTCACAATCTGAGGTGAAACAAGAATGTGCTGTCCTTTCCTCCCCACCGTCACACCCCCTTTTGCTGCTGGGAACATCCTAGAGGCTGGTAAGGAAGGCACTTCCTCAATTAGAAGGGTTTGGGAAGGTCACATGAGGGCCCTGGGAATCTCTCAAGGCCCTTCCACGACCTTCCCAAACCCAGTAAGCAGCTTTCCACCTCCGGGGGGGGGGGGGGAGAAGGTTCTGGGGTATAACCTCTAGAAAGTTCCAGAGGTCACAAAACACTACAACTTGATTTTTGTGTGTTTCATTATGTGGGGATTACAGTGGTGTGTGGGACGTGGGTGGCGCTGTGGGTTAAACCTCAGAGCCTAGGACTTGCCGATCAGCAGGTCGGTGGTTCGAATCCCCGCGATGGGGTGAGCTCCCGTTGCTCGGTCCCTCCTCCTGCCAACCTAGCAGTTCGAAAGCACATCAAAGTGCAAGTAGATAAATAGGTACCGCTCCGGTGGGAAGGTAAACGGCGTTACCGTGCGCTGCTCTGGTTCGCCAGAAGCGGCTTAGTCCTGCTGGCCACATGACCCGGAAGCTGTATGCCGGCTCCCTCGGCCAATATAGCGAGATGAGTGCCGCAACCCCAGAGTCGGCCACGACTGGACCTAATGGTCAGGGGTCCCTTACAGTGGTGTGTATTGGGAGTTGTGTTTAGATGTCTAGATTTGTACTTTTCCCAGATAAAGCAAAGTTTATTCCACACCATCACCTCCATCTCATTACACTGGCAGGGGGAGAAGGTGCCATTGTGTGGTTCGCCTCAAGTGCCTGGCCCTAGACTCTTTTTATCTGCTGTTTTAAATCTTCCTGGATAAATGGAATTAAAATGAATAATCCCAGCACCGCTAGAAGTTTTGAGCATGCTGGGAAACCTGTTTTGTTGCTGGGGAGCTCCTGAATGAGTTGGAGCTTTCAGAAAATTTTTAGGAAAAGCCCAAACCAAAATTGACAGATTTTGACTAGCTTTACTTTGTATTATTGTTACGGACCAATCGCTAGGAAGGTGTACAATCACATTATGTATATAAACAAGTCTGGTGAAAATATGCAAATCTAATTTTATTAGTTGGTACAAGAGCCAAGTGTCAACTAGGTTTACTATCGAACTGCTCACCGGGCTTCACCTTTTATCACATTAATAGGACACATCAGGATGTCACTGCAGTTTAAATACATTTACTGAACCCAAAATGAATTTCCCTAATCTTTAAATGTATATAAAGTTTTCCCTGCTCAGCAAAAGAGTAAAATGTATGCCTGTTGTGAGCAGCTGTATGAATGCACATACCTATTTGTAGACTTATGGTTATTATAGGTTTAGTTTTATTTAGGAATTTCTGTGGTTATCATAGCTTTATCTTCATTTAAGAACTATTGCTGGTTTTTCTTCTTAGCTAGCTCATCTACACATTTCTGCTTCACTTCTTACAGAAATCACCTTAAATGACATGAGCTTTAAAAAATACATTTATCTATTTATAGCATAGAAAGATTGCAGATGCTCTCTTGGCAGCCACATTCTGAGTGTGAATGAATGCTATTTTATGGACACAGAAGTGTTGGTGGCCCGAAAAAGAGCTTCCAATCAAAACCCAGTCCAACTTTTACTTTATGCTTCACCAAGAAGCCTAAGATAAAAGTAAGGAAAGTTTTGAATAATGGAAGTATGTGCTTTTGCTTGCCTCTGCTTTTTGATAACTTGTAAAATTACTTTCAAGGATATGATCCTAAGCTGATCTACTTTATATTAGAAGTTTGCAGTTGATGCTGTCAAAAGATCATCTGCTATCAAATTTGCAGTTATGGGTACTGTGGTGAGCACAATGTATACCTAACCTATGTACTTTAATATGGCAAATGGCCTTTGAAAGACATACTAATAGTAGAGTACGACTTCACAGCTCTGCATGACTTTCCAGAGCAGCGTCAACAACAAAATGAAAATTTCCATTGCTCCAGTAACATTTATGGATCTCTGAGGCATACAGCCTATCCTACTGCATGTCTACTCAGAAGTAAGTCCCCCTGTGTCCAATGGAACACCCTCTCATGTAAGTATTCATAGGATTGTGTGCACAGTCACCTTTTTTTCAAATATTAATTCTGTGGACAAAATCTAGCACAGAGTTATATGACTTTGATTTTGATGAGACTTCAAGTTCACATAATTATGCAATGGATTGTGGCCGGAGACTTTAATTAAATTACCAAGTGCCTTCTGCTCTGCCAAATTATGATAGATGAGCATCCGTAATATTTTGAATATTAGTTAACTTACAATGATGCATACTTAATTATATCAGGTTCCCCACTCTCAAACTGTAGCAGTTAAAAAAGGTATAGAGAGCAGCATGTTTTCAGACTTGACATAAAACCTTTCACCATAAAACCAGGAGCTCTGATTTCATGCTACTTTAAAGTAACTTTGAAGTAATGAAAAAGCTATTTTCCAGCAATTGCTTCAAGGGCTCCTGTAATAATGTTTTTCACAGAGGACCCATATTTTTATTAAACAAGATAGGAGGGAGCATTTTCAAAGTTTTATTGGCATTTCTCTCCCTCTTTTCCTCTCTCTCTCACTTTATTTGTTAGCACACATTTTAAGCAGTTACTAATTTCTTATTGAATATTCTATTTCATTGTTTTAGTAATTTAACTGATTTCAAGGTCCATATAACAAGCACTTAAATTAGGATGATGCTTCTGTAGGTTGAGCATGTAATCCACAAATCATATGAATACTGCAATGAGCCTCTTGCATATGTAAATCAAGAGTTTATGGGATTGCAACCACATGGGGAAATAAGGATGTAAGACAGAAAGGTTGAGAGAACCGAGTCACATTTACAGTGGTACCTCAAGTTAAGTACAGTGGTGCCCCGCAAGACGAATGCCTCGCAAGACGAAAAACTCGCTAGACGAAAGAGTTTTCCGTTTTTTGAGTCATTCCGCAAGACGAATTTCCCTATGGGCTTGCTTCACAAGACGAAACGTCTTGCGAGTTCTTGCGACTTTGTTTCCTTTTTCTTAAAGCCGCTAAGCCGCTAAGCCGCTAATAGCCGTGCTTCGCAAGACGAAAAAACCGCAAGACGAAGAGACTCGCGGAACAGATTAATTTCGTCTTGCGAGGCACCACTGTACTTAATTCGTTCCGGAGGTCCGTTCTTAACCTGAAACTGTTCTTAACATGAAGCACCACTTTAGCTAATGGGGCCTCCTGCTGCCGCCGCGCCACTGGAGCGCAATTTCTGTTCTTATCCTGAAGCAAAGTTCTTAACATGAGGTAATATTTCTGAGTTAGCAGAGTCTGTAACCTGAAGCATATGTAACCTGAAGCGTCTGTAACCCGAGGTACCACTGTATTAATTTAACACTATGTATTGGTAGTAGGGAACCATGGTGTGGGATATTAACTGCACAAAGCAAACTGGGTGAGCCAATCCTACCAAGGGTGAGGGATTGCATTTTAACTAACCCTTCCCTTAAGCCCACCCTTTCAAGCAAGTGGAAAGCATTCCAGGCAAGTGTTTCAAGTTGGCCTCAAAGGTGCTCCATATCCTACCAGTGTGGGACCCCACAGCCTTGAAAGGAACACAAGGTGCTGGTTTTGACCTTTAAAGCCCATAGGGCCCTCGTATTTACAGGCCCGCCTCTCCTGGTATGCCCCGCAGAGGACCTTAAGGTCCATGAATAATCATAGTTTAGAGGCCCCAGGCCCTAAGGATGTCAGATTATCATCTACCAGGGCCAGGGCCTTCTCAGTGATGGCTCCCACCTGGTGGAATGCTCTGTCCCATGAGACCAGGGCCCTGCAGGATTTAACTTCCTTCCGCAGGGCCTGTAAGGCAGAACTATTCCGCCTGGCTTTCAATTTGAACTTAGCCTGATCTTTTATTCACCTTCCTTCCCTCCCCCTCCCCTTTTATGAAGATTACCTCTCTGGGATCCCACAGCTAATTCTCCCCTGGTCTCCTCGCTGGCCCAATAGGACTAATTAAGCCAGCTAGCCCTGGTGATCATCTAATGTTTATTGGATGGATTTATTGTTATTCACGTTTTATACTGTATTTTATGCTGTTTTTTGTTGCATCAATTAAGTGTTTTAAATTTGTTGTTAGTCGCCCTGAGCCTGGTTTTCTGAACCAGGAAGGGCGGGATATAAATAAAAAATTATTTATTATTTTTATATTGGGTCTACAGCCTTCACATTTAAAGGTGCCTAAGGGTGCTCACAAACCTTAACTACTTGGCAACTTCCAGCGCTATTATTATTATTAATTTATTTCTATGCCACCTTTTCCTTTGACATAACTCAGGACAGCTTACAGATAAAAATGAGAACCGGTAAAAACAAAGAAAAGCCAGTTATTAAAATACAACTAAACACTGATGGAATTAACACTATATACATATATGAAATTTGTTAAAATATACCAATAATTACAATATATATGGCATGGCACTAGCCCTTTAATTAAAAGCAGTCAATTCCCCAAAGCCTGTTGGAAGAAGGAAGTCTTTACCTGCCGATGAAGGATAGCAAAGAGGGAGTCAGTTTAGCTTCTCAAAGGAGGGACTTCCAAAGTCTGGGAGAAGGCCCTTGGTGGCATTACCTACAATGTGGCCAATTAACCTATTTAGCAGCAACCAACCATTATGGACATTAGCTGCAAAACCAGTACAGAGTAGGCAAAAAGCAAAAAACAAAAAATAGCCAGCAATCAGCTGACAGGCAAAATAAATAATAATTTAAAAAATCCTGTGTGGCCAAAAAATGTCAACCTGTACTGAATAAAGGGCAGGAGGGTGGATGCCAGGAACCCAAAGAAGGCTGAGGGAAAGGCAGGGTGGGTTTACATCTAGCCCTGCCCCTCCAAGTGCTGGTGCAAGATGAGAGGCAAGATGCCAAATATCCTTTCCCTAAGCAGCTTCCTAAACAATCTGCAAACACCTTATTATACAGAGGGTGCCCCCATAAATACATATATTTAACTATCTTATATCACCACTTCCATTTTTTCTGCATACTCGTGTGTGTGTGTGTGTGTGTGTTACAATATTGCTGTTTTCTAAAAAGCTATCAGACTTGCTTTATATGTTCTGATGTATGAAAGGCAAAAAAAGCTCAGTAACCCCATCAGAAAGATGCAAATAATGTAATGCACAGCTAAACTGCAAGGCTTCCCTTGCAGCTATTGAAAGCTTAAAACTTACAAATGCAATTGCATCCTAAACACTGTGAGCTTGCAACTGAATGCATCAATGAATTCTTGCATATTTGCAATGAAAACACAAGTCTACCTGAGTCATTTCCCCTCCTCTTTGATTTTTTTTTTTTGCAGTAGATCTCTGTGCAATTAAAACATTGAAATCCCTGCTGAACTGCTGATGTACAGGAGAGGACCCAGAGGGCCATGTGCCAAAAAAATTGATTGCTATTAATCATTAATGTGCCTATTTCCCCCTTTTGGCTTAAATCATTTTAAGAGGTTTTTCATTTTAAAGTAGGCAAGAATATTACCAAAAGCTATCACTACACAGAAACCCTTTCAAATCCATACTGTTTTCTAGAAGAGTTTATGCTAATTAGTAGCTGCTTGCATGGAATGATTCACTAACTAATTAAGCAGGTATCTGTGCAAAAAGTTATTTAGGCATATGTTTAATCAAAATCAATGAGAATTAAGTGTGGATAACCATGTGCAGCAGCATTGATTGGTTTCCTCCCACTGACCTCGAGGCTTACCAGTAATTAATCTTTTGGTTAATATCATCTTTTTCCCCTGGTTATGTGTACACTAGCCACCCATATTGCTTAGGAAGGACAAAATATAAAGTAAACTTTTGACTTATATTTCATGCTTGCTGAGTATGTTACAAAGCACCACATTCAATTTCTCATCTGGTTGCCTTTTCACACCGATGCACAAAGCACCTTAAGACAGGAGAGCTGTGTTCAACATGTGGCATGCACTACAGATTCTCAATGGCAAGAGCGGTCCAAGTGGTTACTGGTTGCCAGTGTGGTACAGTATAATTTGACAGGCATATCTGCAACCTTCTATCTGTGTGGTTCTTTTGGAACACCTCCCAGATTGCCACTGCCTTCGTTAGCCCCAGGGTATGGTCTAAAGTCATACAAGGCCACCACCTTGCTGATGCCTCCAGGTCTATACCTGGTTAGTGCCTAAATGGGTGACAGGCAGGAGTGGGAACCACAAGTAAACCTCAGTGAATTCCATGATGGAAGAACAATGGACTGTAAATATAATAAAATAAATAAATTTTGGGCAACAGAATATATTGAGATAGCCCTGACATTACATCTACATCAGAGAAAATAAAGACTGAATTTAGTTACTAATGGGTTTCCTAATCCTGAGCTTAAGGTATAATATCTCCTGGCCAAACAGTATTTAACAACACAAACATTATGACATTCCACTCATCAAAACATAGGTTTGCTTGTACTAAGAAAAAACAGGAACTATTCTATAGAGACCTAATTTGTATAGATTACATTATTAGCACAAAAAGGGTATATTTATAACTAGGTGGTTAACACCATCACTCTAACCTATCAGGTTTAAATTAACAGTCGTGGCATAACATGTATCCATGATACACCAATGGGTTAAGAAATTTGAGTAAAATGGTAACCCTTATGATTAGTTAAACATACATGTTAATAACCATAAAAATATGGCACCAAAGAAGCAGCCTGAATTAGACCTTTCAAAACACTTGTCATTAAAAGATGGATTGTTGAAACTTCAGACAGGTTAAACGTATACTGTGTTTTGAGTGAAATAATTATCTTTCCAGGGTTGCAATTACTAGAGTGCTTAGTTGCCATGGGAACCAGGCAACATATAGATGTTGTCAGATGAAGACATCAAGGGGCAGACAGCGGATTTTCAAATCACTACATGCCAAGTGTCAGCTGTCATACATTGCAGTGTTCACTTTTTAAGAAGGCATGGGGAAAATGAAAAGAGAGAAAGATTAGCATTTCAAAACAATGTATTAATAGCATTAATACTGTAACTCTTTATCCCACATACCACAGAAACAGGATCTGTACCTGAATTTTCTTTTTCTCACTTTCTCTCTTGGTTAATGCTTATCAAACACATGGAGGAATACAAGGAATTAAGGGCACAATGTCAGCCTTAATTCTGGACTTGCTTTGCTTTTCCTACAACTTTAATCCTACCTATTTTTCTGTGTTAAAATGTCCTGCGGTCTTGGGCTTTGATGCTTTTAGTGTGATGCCCCTGTTGACCTGTTCCCCACTTCCTTTCAAGCAAGTAAAAGACATAATAGGTCTTACAATCTGTCTGTAACAACAAGAACAAGGACCTGTGCTGAGAATGCTCCCTTGGTATGAAGGCTGCAAATGCTTCCAACTGCGATCTGTGTGTAAAGGATAAAAACAGGCTGACAATCCGATGTTAATACAACCTTTAGCTCACCTTCAACGTAAGATATTTTATGACTAATTTTGATATATAGCTTCATTTAACCAACATGATAATGAAAGGTTCTCTAACCAACAGGATAATGAAAGGTTTTCACTATTAATTTATCCTTTAACTACAAGAGTAGTTAAAATGCATCTGGAGCCAGATCTTTGCTTTTTGCCGCTTCCATCACAATCCCAACATCAGATAGACATCAGAAGGTGTTGTGAGCCTGAACAATATGCTCTCTCTCATCCTCCTTCAGCCAGTGTCCCAATATTTGACAAAAAGCCATTTGAAAGCAGAATTCTAGTTAAATAAAAATAAATTCAAAGCAACACAAGCAGGTATTTAAAGTAGTAGTAATCCTTCAGCCATAACTTAAGGCCTAACCATGTACTGGCTTCTAGGATAATTTCTGTGAATTAATAACCAAGAAATAGGTGTACTACTTAATCAAATACATTTGTGTGAAGGACTTCTGGAAACATGGACAGAATAGGTGTATTTCACCAGAAGAAGCTGTCTTCCAGGAAGTTGTATGGATTCTATTTATTTATATAAGAATTTATACACCGCCTTTCTTGGCAAAATAACAGCTTAAGGTTTCTTGCAATGTCATAAAATAAAATAAATTAAAACAATGTAATACATAATCAAACAATAAAACAACAATATAAACAAACCTAATGGAAAATATTCAAGGAAATGCATCAATGAAAACCATACTACCCTTGCATCATGGAAGCAAAATCAAGAATTGTGTATATTTCAATTGGGATTCTGTCACAAAATGTAGAAGAGCGGAGGGGGGCAACATTCAGGAGTGGAAATATTTCAGAAGGAGAACTGTCAAATCTGAGAAAGAACATTGGAAGAAAGGTCCATACTACATGGCAGCTTGATACTGTTTCCATTTGGTTCCTGTAATAAAAGACGAATTTATCTGTTGTTTACACTCACTCCTGTGGCTATGAATCTTTTGGCAGGCAACTGCAGAGGCTTCTGAAATAGCACACAAAAAATAACTGAAAAGATAGACTGTTTCAAGGTAGCTGATGAATGTAACATATGAGCTGACATTTATGACATGACGAGACCAGCAAGCCAACTCAGTACATTTTAAGGTATTTTCTAATACAGGGACTATGTTTTTAAATTGTTTTTCTTAACTGGCTTCTTAAATTTAGATAGTTGGATGGATAAGGTCTCCTACAAAAACATCCAGCCTCAATAAAATTAGTGCATCTTTTTTCTGGACTCAGCATGACAGGAGATTGGCAGCAGGCAGAAAATTTCTCCTGGCTCCTGGGATGCAGAGATAACTACAGACACCCAGATTGTTTTAGTAAAGCTCCTGCTGTCCCCAGGCAAAACAAAATTCAGGAAAGTCATAGAGATGAGTTGTAGTTCAGCAACTGTGAGAATGTTTCACAATCACAAGGGCACAGGTTCCATTTCAAGTTTTTTCAGTTACAGGAACTCAGAAAATCTGAAAGTCTGAGATTCCTGAAAGCTAAATGCACGAGTCTAGCTGCACTATTGGCTTGAGGACCTATTCAGACATTACGTTTCCCTTTTTTCATTTCAAAAGCATAAGCAGAGGAGCAACAGAAAAAGAGGGAAAGATGAAAATGCATGTTTGTGGCAATATTAGAACTGTCAGACACTTAACCCAGTTCATGCACAATCCACATGAAAGGGCTGGGTGCAATTAAAGGTTAGTGGAGTCATGTCCAAGTGCCTTACTCCACTTGCAGCCTCTGAACATGAGCTGAAGTTCTGCAGGGACAGCTAGCTGTTTGCAAGCAAGTTCCATCTCATGTTTGCGAGTGCTCAAATGTGTGGAGAAGCATTCACAAGTCCAACTGCCTCCCTCTTCGTGCTTCCTCTTGAATTCAGCATGCAAAAGTGGGGAAGGGTAGAGGGAGCTTGGTGAGCAGGCACAATATTAGGGGCATAGCCTGTAGCATGACCCTGCTAGCCTTTAATTGTGTGAAAATATATGAAGAGGGGTTAAGACTAACTTCAGGAGTCTAGCAATTTCTTGTGCTTGACTCGTGTGTCTGTCTTCAGTTACCTACGCACTCTCATTAGCAAACCTGTCAAATTACTTTTTATTTATGCTTCTTATTACAATAATTCTATTTTATGGGAAGCAATTCATAAACGGAACCAAACAAACAACATCTTTTTTATGAGCTGGGAGCTGGGGACACTATTATACAGTGTTTCCGCTCCTTCCTCCTGGACTGTGCCCAGAAAGTAGTGTTGGGGGATCAGTGGTCAGATCCCTGAACTCTCACTTGTGGGGTGCCTCCGGGCTCCGTCCTCTCCCCCATGCTTTTTAACATCTATATGAAGCCGCTGGGAGAAATCATCAGGGGGTTTGGGCTGGGCATTCACCAGTATGTGGATGATACCCAGTTCTACCTCTCCTTTAAATCTGAACCAGTGAAGGCAGTGAAGGTCCTATGTGAGTGTCTGGAGGCTGTTAGAGGATGGATGGTGGCTAACAGACTGAGGTTGAATCTTGACAAGACAGAAGTACTGTTTTGGGGGGGGACAGGGGGTGGGCTGGTGTGGAGGACTCCCTGGTCCTGAATGGGGTAACTGTGCCCCTGAAGGACCAGGTGCACAGCCTGGGAGTCATTTTGGACTCATAGCTGTCCATGGAGGCGCAGGCCAATTCTGTGTCCAGGGCAGCTGTCTACCAGCTGCACCTGGTACACCAGCTAAGACCCTACTTGCCTACAGACTGTCTCACCAGAGTGCTGCATGCTCTGGTTATCTCCTGCTTGGACTACTGCAATGTGGGGCTACCTTTGAAGGTGACCCGGAAACTACAACTAATCCAGAATGCAGCAGCTAGACAGGGAGTGGCCACCGGGACCATATAACTCTGGTCCTAAAGGATCTTCATTGGCTCCCAGTGCATTTCTGAGCACAATTCAAGGTGTTGGTGCTGACCTTTAAAGCACTAAACAGCCTCAGCCCATCTGAAGGAGAGCCTCCTCCCCCATTGTTCAGCCCGGATACTGAGGTCCTCCTTTGAGGGTCTTCTGCTGGTTCCCTCACTGCGAGAAGTGAGATTACAGGGAACCAGGCAGAGGGCCTTCTCGGTAGTGGCGCCCTCCCTGTGGAACACCCTCCCTTCAGATGTCAAGGAAATAAACAACTACAATGGTAACTCGGGTTACAGACGCTTCAGGTTACAGACGCTTCAGGTTACAGACTCTGCTAACCCAGAAATTGTACTTCGGGTTAAGAACTTTGCTTCAGGATGAGAACAGCAATCAAGCAGCGGCAGTGGGAGGCCCCATTAGCTAAAGTGGTACCTCAGGTTAAGAACAGTTTCAGGTTAAGAAAGGACCTCTAGAACGAATTAAGTTTTTAACCTGAAGTACCACTGTATCTGACTTTTAGAAGACATCTGAAGGCAGCCCTGTATTGGAAAGTTGGTGCAGTGCAAACACACTAGTGGAGACAATCCAATGTTCCCTCTGATATGTTTGCATCAAGCCTCCCACAGTAAGCAGTAGTGATGTGACCAGCCGTAAGTCAGGTGAGCTCTGCTACCCCACCACACTGTCCACTACAGCTTTCAGTAACAAAATCATAGAATAGTAGAGTCAGAAGGGACCCCAAGGGTCCTTTTAACGGAAAAAAATATGCAAGAGAAAGTCCATCCCTGGTGACTTTTTTTTTTACAATTACTCCCCCCTCCCCTTGTGGAGATTCTAGGTCTATAAGCAGTTCATACAAGTAGATATTTTCATATTCTTGCTTGCTTGCCAGTTTATATTTGTGTTGAAGCAAAGTGAAACGTTCCAGAAGGCCAGCAAGCACCATCTTGGTAGTCAAGATAACCCCAAAAAATAATTGGTAGTTGTGAGAATGAGCTAATATATGTTTCTGCTTTCTTTCTTTGATATATGCTAATTGGCTTGCTTTGATGCTGTGCTTATATGTGGACCTAGATATGCTGGGCTCTAGATCCAGAGAGGGAAGAAACTTTGGATAGCTGCCATCTCTGGCCTCACTGGCCAGGTATGATAGGAGGTTCTGGACAAATTGACGTATGCTGCTTTGTGCTTATAAACTGTATAAATGTTTGCTTGGGGGCGGACATGTCATGGCGACCTCTCACTGTTGCAGTGTCCGTCTGTAATGGCAGTGAGGCCTGGCAGGCTGATTTACCACTAGCTTACTCTTTCTGATAATAAACCTCTAGAATGATCACTCTGATGTTTTTGACAACCTTCTTTGGTATGCCTACACCAAACCGCTCACCTGATCCTGCCTTTGCGCTGGTGAATCATGACAATATTGGAATGACCTTCTAATCAATATGTACTGCTAATTAGTAGGGTGTGTGAGAAGATTCAAACATTCACAAACAGAGTGCAAGAAAGATGTACAATCCCCCCCCCAACAAGTTTAGGGCAGGGACAGAGATATTGCTTCCGTGATCCCTAAAAGCAGCTAACAAATATACTTGCTATGATTTCTTTCTCTGACAGATAAAATTAAAAGAAATACCAGATGAACTGCAGCAGAAAGTATAAGGCTCCAAAAGCCTGTTATGCTTCTCATGGTTTTGTTCTCTGTTTTATATTAATAATGGCAACAAGAGGGAGAGGGGAGGTTAGAGTTTTCAGCATTCTGTACATAAAATTCATTCAGAGAGTAGAGACAACTAACAGAGACTAAAAGAAATTCCAAATTATTCCCAGCACATGATTCTGGCCAGTGTTCAGATCTGAAATACCATTTCAGATTTAATATCACTTACAACAATTGTTATTTTTAAGCTCAGATTTGATTGGGATTCCTCCCCCCTCCCCCGTGGATATGAGTAATTTAAAGAGATATGTCAGTTTGAAAGTAATCAATGAACTAACAATATTATTGTTCTATAATCTGGACAGGGGGCGCACATGGATGAAAGCACCCAACTTCACACACATTGATCCACAGTGGATGAGAAACTACACACATTTTAAAGGGTGTTTCATGTGCTATTTCTTTCCCATGTGAGCTACTGTAAGTGGATGTTTGTAGCCCCTCAGAAAACTCTTGAGAGCACCAATCAGTTGTTCAGCAAGGACTGGATTTTGCCCCTTCTGCTCATTGTCATTTAGCATTGTTGCTGATTTTTAGGAAGGCTATTCACAAAGAGCCTCAGCTGCTGCATATGAACACAGCTGGATCAGGGCTGTGTATTCATCAGAATAAGGCAATATTATGTTAGGCTATTTAATATGCAGTCAAAATCATCCTTTTATTCTGAAAAGATGGCCACTAAAGAAGAATGGGGAGATCTTCAGGCCAACTTTCAAAACAGGCACAGTTTATCAAACCTAATGGTGAATGCTCTGATATGGTGGGGGATGTGGATATTGGTTTTGAGTATACTGACATCACTTTACCTCTTCGTTTCAATATTCTGGATAATATTGAATCACTATACAATTTTAAACAACCTTAAGAATTAAATTCTAGCACAAAAGTTTACTTTAACATTTCTTATAAAAGTCCTCAGACACAATAATTCATACACTGCAAGTTCTACAAGGGTATAGCTACTATTTTTTATGTATTAATTATCTCCCTACTTCAGAGACATTTAGATCTTAATTCTTAATCTATCTGCTCAGTTATTTCCCCAAGTGACTCAGAGTGGAGAGGCTTAATGTCTATCCTTTGTTGCCTTAAATGACATATTTGCTTTTCAAAGAGATGGCTGACAGCTACAGCACTCCTCAGAGTGCACTTATACTCAAGCAATACAAGAGCACTAATGCCTGTTTACTCCACATGGGAAGAGATTTTTCTCCTCTCAGCTGGAGGAAGGACAGACATGCTAACCACATCATACTCCAGATACTCATAATCTCTCTTCAGTTCCTAGAAGTGCTAGCCATGATCATCCTTATGCACACAGAACAAGAAATAAAAAGTATATTGAAATACACTTGAACACCCCGAGCTACAATGTAGATGTTAATGTGGTTGGAAATGGTTTTTCAAGTCTTTTGCAGTCCTTGTGACTTGTTTGCTGCACTCCTGTTCCATTAAATTCAGTGGATTATTATTTTGCCAATTCTGTTGGAGAACAAGTGCATCTGGAAAACTACTTATAGATGGGGTGGGATGTGATTGGCATTTGTAGGATCTATACACCAGGGAAATAAGTATCAGCAGGGTCAGGTTTAGGATTGAATCATGTCCAGCATAGTGGTAGCTTAAAACATAATCATCATCATTATTATTATCATCATCATTATATTAAATTTGGATACCCTGAAGATCTCAGGGTGGTTCACAGCATAAAATACAAGATAAAAACACAAACTACATAATAATAAGAAGAACAAAACAAAAACAAACCAATAACCCTCCTCCCCCACAATAGGGACAAGGTAGATAGACACTGAACAATGAAACTTAAGAGGCTGGGAAGGAATTCTGGACAGGCATAAGCTCGAAAGAGTCACGGACAGTATAAGCAAAAACTACTGGGGGCCAAATAATGAGGTAAATGAGGGTACCTCCCAGAGCCCCAGTCAACCAGCTTCCAAGCCCCAAGCCTTGTGTTGCTCTGTTTTTCAGTACAGTGGTACCTTGGTTTAAGAACAGCTTAGCAGGTGGTGCTGTGGTCTAAACCACTGAGCTTGCCGATCGGAAGGTCGGCGGTTCGAATCCCCGTGACGGGATGAGCTCCCGTTGCTCGGTCCCAGCTCCTGCCAACCTAGCAGTTTGAAAGCACGTCAAAGTGCAGGTAGATAAATAGGTACCCCTCTGGTGGGAAGGTAAACAACGTTTCTGTGTGCTGCTCTGGTTTTGCTAAAAGGGGCTTAGTCATGCTGGCCACATGACCCAGAAAAACTGTCTGCAGACAAACACAGAGACACTGAAAAACATAGGAATACAGTACACAGAAAGGTAGTGAGTACAGTGGTACCTTGGTTTACAAACTTAATCCGGTCCGGAAGTCCATCCTTAAACCAAAGCGTTCTTAAAAATAGCAGCGGGGGACTCAATTTACAAATGGAACACACTCAACAGGAAGCGGAACATGTTCTGCTTCCAAGGCAAAGTTCACAAACCGAAAAACCTCCTTCCGGGTTTGCAGCATTCTTAATCCAAGTTGTTCATAAACAAAAGGCAAAGGTGAAGGACCCCTGACAGTTAAGTCCAGTCACGAACGACTCTGGGGTTGCGGCGCCCATCTCGCTTTACTGGCCGAGGGAGCCGACGTTTCTGTACTCTAGGTACATGGGCTTTGCAAGAAGTGAGGCTGCCTAAATGCAACCTGCAAAGCACTGAAGAGAGCTGCCACACATATGAAAAGTATAGCACTATATCTTGGAGTATCAACTGTTGTGTCTCAGCTCCTATGACTTCTTGCCACTGCCTGTCTGAACACTGCAATGGTAGGAGGCTTAAAAAAAGAGAAGAGCTTGGAGTCCACTGTGATTTACAACAGCATTTTAGTATTGGACTTACAAGTCTTCCAATAAGAATGCTGAAGTACTTGTATGCAACAAAGGTACTTGACAGGTAATCTTTCAATTTATTCATCAAAGCACCCACAGTGTACATTTGAAGACATATGAATTAACAATAGCTATTCAATTTATTCCAGAAAGCATTTTATTTAACAAAAACACACCCTCTTTTGTGATCTTTTCATACAACCTTTTTTGAATTTGCTATCTTTTACAGATTCTGACCCTTAAATAAAACTGTGAAAGCTATTGAATACAGAATTTTTTCCCCAAGCTTTATATTCTATGGCTATTGTATCTCCAAAGGGCCAGCCAGTGGAACTTACCAGGTGGTGAACAGCCTATTAAATAAGAGTTCTTGCTGCAAAGAGTAACAGATGACTTCTGCCCACTTTGAAAAGCTTGCCTCCTACATTGCAGACAAAATTACAATGCATTTGGAATTATTGGGGGAGCTCTCATTTGGCAGTGCCCAAGCACAGGACCAGGTTATACAATCAGCAGATTGAAGCAGTTAAGTTTAGAGCTTTCCCAGGTTTGTACCACTTCAAGATACTGTACAGGCAGAAAAAGATTACTGGCTTGAATGCTCCCCATATGAATAAAAGAATTGTCTGAAAAATCTTCCTAAAACTCCTTGTGCAGCTCGAAGTGGTATAATCTAATGAATGCATACATACATATGGATTAGACTGGCTATCTTCCCCTGCTCTTTTGCAGCTACATGGTTTTTATTAAGACCAAATGTAGGGAGATATTGAGAAATAATTATGACTTTAGGAAAGGAAGGAAAGGCTTCTCAGGTTTTCCAGTGATTTGGGATATCAAGTAGTAGTGCTGGAGATTGCTGTTGCGTGAAATAGTAGCTATTTGGTGGGATAAGCAGCAGGGAGGAGCTGTGGTGGTGAGCAGTAGGGTTTTTGTCATGGCCAGGCTAAGAAATTGTGTTGCCTAACGTGAAAGACAAGATGCAGCTCCTTTTCCATTCTATTTACAGAAGCCAACTGCACTGGCAGTTGAATTTTACTTCAACAATGGTAGTGACAAAACATTGGTTTATTTATTGCTTCTATCTCTCACCTTTCCTTCAAGGAGCTAAAGGTGGGATACATGGTTCTCTTCATCTCCATTTTATCTTTATAGTAACCCTGTGAGGTAGGTTAAGGTGAGAGACTGTGACTGTCCCAAGGTCAATGTCTGGCACCACATCTCAGGCAGCAGCCAGCCCAGATTAGGGGGCCCAGGAGAGGCCCTCTAGCAATAGAGAAGGGTTGGGGGACTCAGGAGGAACATTCAGAAGCTCCTACTACTCACCAGCAACTGCAATCCCCAGGTATTTTCCTCACTCTACCTAGTGGTAGAGCCATCCCACAGCTCTTAAACTTAGGGAATTTGGACACAGCAGGCTTTGAGATGCTCAGCCTTGCTCTTCCCATGTGTGGCTGAATACAGATGGCCAGCTTACCACCAAGTGGTTGCAAAAAACACACATAATAGATCAAAAATGTATCTAAGAGGTATACAAAAAATTGAAGCAGCAACAGGCAACTTAAACAAAATATTTCAAAAACACACAGTTACAAATAAAAATATTACATTCATACTACGGTAATAAAATATCTAAATCAATTCATTTTCCTTCTGACACACCCTCCCTCTCAGCCTCTAGGTTCTCACCCAGGGTCCAAAGAACCTCTCAGCTCACCCACAAATGTCTCACAACAAGAAGAGTTCCTGGAAACAGCAGACATCACCCCAGTCTCTTACTCTAGACTTGCTTTTTATGGGCAGGCACAAGGTGAAGTATACTTCCCCAGGCTGCCCACAGCTGTGTCCCATTCAGCTGCACTCTATGAACTCTTTCCCCAACAGTTCACTATAAACCAAACTAGTTCATAGATGTTGCACACACCATTCCCTTACTCCAGTTTAATGTCTTATTTGAACTGGCTAATCACCACTTGCATTTTAACATTTATTTATACTGGATGTGGCCCACTGGACTGGGGAGGGCAGCTGTTTCTGGCTTGTAATCAAATTTGCAACTTGTTCTGAGTGCAGAGATATATGATCACCAGTGTTGAAGCAATGATTCTTCAACATCAACTTCGTTGGACTGGTGATGTTGTGCGGATGCCTGATGATCGTCTTCCAAAGCAACTACTCTATTCCTAACTTAAAAATGGAAAGCGTAATGCTGGTGGTCAACAAAAGAGGTTTAAAGACTGTTTCAAGGCAAATCTAAAAAAATGTAGTATACACACTGACAACTGGGAAACACTGGCCTGCGAGTGCTCCAGTTGGAGAACAGCCTTTACCAAAGGTGTCATGGGCTTTGAAGACACTCAAACTCAGGATGCAAGGGAGAAACGTGCTAAGAGGAAGGCACGCTTGGCAAATCCACACCGTGATCAACTCCTGCCCGGAAACCAATGTCCCCACTGTGGGAAGGATGTGTGGATCCAGAATTGGCCTCCACAGTCACTTCCAGACTCACTGTTAAAACCGTGTTTATGGACGACAATCTTACTCAGCTACGAGTGATTGCCGAAGAAGATATTTTCTATGAAAACCAATTTCTAAACTCATCATAGAAAGCAATGTCTTCAAACGTGTATAAAATACTACTATGCATTTGTCTGAAGTTACCGAGCTTCCCCCTCCTCCAGCCCCGCAAGCTCCCAGAGTGATGCCAAAGCTGCACGCAGCTTCGGCATCGCTCTGGGTCCCGTTCTGGGGGCTGGGGGAGGGGGAAGCTCGGGCTTCCCCCGCCCCAGCCCCGCGCCTGGGGGGGTAAATATTTTTTTCCCCTTTATTCCCCCCCCCCGAATCTAGGTGCGTCCTATGGGGCGAAAAATACGGTACTTCTTTTATTTATTTATTTATTTAAATATTTACAAGCCACACTTTCATAAAAATACAACTTAATATTTCCGATGTAAAAAACAATGGGAGAAGCAGACAAATACGAAAAATATAACCTTTATAGAGAATTTGAAACAACTTCATCAGGATGTAGTGGCTGAAGAATTCCGCTTGAGATTTTTACATTTAGTTAAAATAATTTATGGATAAAAGAAAAAAAGCCACAAGATGATAGTATTACTATTACATTAGAATACCAAAATTACCATACCTTCCATTCTCACAGTCACAAAACCCATCATCTTCTGAAAATTAACTATAAAATTCTGCCATGTCAAATCCTGTCACAATCTAAGTTCTAAATGGATAATTAATACTTGTTAATTAAATAGCACTTTAGTGCCTTATTTTTACAGGTTGCCATAGTAAGCCTTGGGTGTCAAAACACTGCTAATCAATGCCAACAAATTTAGTTGATTGCTAAACTCATGCATTCTTAGAGAAACATAATGTAGCCACATTTATATAAAAAAGTATGAATCCCTAATCCAGAGTTCTTGCATTTTTACAAGCTCATTCTCATTTTTTAAAAAATATTTTTTCACAGTTTTTACTTTCAATATTCAGCTGATTTCTTTAGAAATATGGTTAAGGCACTTTGTCTTGTAACATACATATCCTTCTACTTGCTCCCAGCAGCTTTAATTATTTGGTTAATGCTGTGTGAAATGGTAACAAGATGCAGCAGGAAACTGTAGATTTCGTTTAGCAAATGAGAAAAATACAGCTTAATGCAACTTTAAATTTGGTAAGCATGGCACATTTTCCTGTAGCAGATTTAATCCTTTTAGGGGTATTCACTTAAGAGACCTCCAGACAGCATCACTGCTGTCACTTGATTTATGTAACACTTATTCATCATTCTTAGACCACATGTCATTCATGCCAATGATTGATGAGTTATTTACTGCCCTGCAACACACTCAGGCCATGGTCTTGCAAAACTGCAATGTTGTCCTCGCAATTTAAGAAATACTAATAGATCAGCAGATGCTTGATTAGCATTCAATCATTTCCAAATGCATTCTGAGAATGTATGCCCATGGATTTGTTACCTTACAATGTCCCTAATTTGAAGGTTGAATGTGACTTGCTCCAGTTGCTAATGTGCTCCATTGTAAGCAAAACATTACTAATGGAACAAAAAATTGCTGTTTTCAATGTCAGCATTTATTAGTGGTGATATAGTTGGGGGGGGGGGATAGTTGGGGAAAAACCCAAATTCTACAAACCAGAAAATATAATGTGAGTTTCCAGTACATTTATTACTAAATACATTTATTAATGAGTACATGGTTTCCTAAAAGAACAATATCAGTTGCATTGCACAAACAACCCAGCTAGTGAGATAAAGACCAAATGGAAAATATGCATTTGGTATCCCTTTGAAATAGAGAGGGTGAGTTATGAACCTCAAAGGGAAGTGTAGCAATAAATTTTGAAGTACAGGAGCTCATTGTGACAGTCGTCATAACTGCACCACAAGGAGAGTCTACAATCATATTATTTTAGTTGCACACACACATGCTCCACAGAGCATAATACCGAAGTTATTAGGATCTATTTAAGTGCAATACCATGGGAGGAAGCGCCACTGAAATAAATGGTGCTTACTTTTGATGTCCATGCTCAACTTCGAAAACATGCTGAGCTTTAGCAAAAGATCATCAAACTGAAATGCAATCTTAGCTAGAAATGCAGACATAGAATCATAGCATATTTGCAAAGAAGTGATACCATCTAAACTGTCAAAGCAGTGGTGAGATAGAGTACAGAGCAGTTCCAGAGCAGGAACAATAACATTATCTGCTCAAGTGGCAGGATAATTGATAGACCCTCCTTGCTCTGGCAAGTGAATGAGATGATAATTAGGTTTTAAAATGTTGCTATTGTTTGTGACAGATTGGCACAGAACAGGGATTGGGAACCTGTGGTCATCCAGATGTTATTAGACTTCAGCTCCCATCTGCTCCAGTCAGTGGCCAATGGTCAGGAATAATGGGAGTTGTTTCCCATCCTTGTCATAGAGGAAATCGGAAAATGGGGGAAATAAGCAGAGGGCTCCTATTTCATGCGGGCAGTTTAGATGGTATCACTTCTTTGCAAGTATGCTATGATTCTATGTTTGCATTTCTAGCTAAGTTTGCATACTTTGCACATGAAGCAGGACCAGAGAAGAAGATCAAAGCTGACATGGGAGTTAATATAAGGGCAAGTGCTCCCTCAGTCATAGGGGACCAAGACCATGAATTTCAGCAATGCAAACAATTGCTACAAAATACCTTACAAGTCTTTTGTGGCAAAGCCCTTGGCTTATTTGTTTTATTGAGCTTTTCAGTCTAAATTTGACTTCAGTTTTGAGCTAACCGTTTTACTATGGATGTGCTGTTTTGGTTCTATTAAAGATGGGAAGCTCATGATAATTAATTTTAGCTGAAAAATATTCACATGCACAGAAAGTACTCTGTAACAGTATGGACACATTTTCTGTGTTATAGGTAGAAACCGGAGAATATTAATTATATGCTAATATAGTAACCGAAGTTCATGCTTTGAAGAGATGTTGTCATTCAAGGGCATTAAGCATTTCTGAAACAGCTCATTTTTGCAGTCTGAATAATACATTCTTTACGGATCATTAGGCATTGTGCTAAATGATTTATGGTTTCATACATAATAGCTGGATTCTGATGACTAAAAAACAAACAAACCCTCAAAAGTCAATTGAAGCTGTCCTAGTGCACAGCAGTTATATAAGAACATATTGTATAAATTTATACCATAAATGTCTACATTGTTCACTCTGAAAACTAGAGGTCAGTTCCTTTGAGTCTTTTTTTTTTACTTAGGTTTCAATACCAAAGCATGAGCAGCATATGAAACATAACACATGCATGTGTGCATTATTATTCTGATTAGTCCTAAAACATATACACATGGGTCTGATTGCTGTTCATGAATGCTTTCAGGACAAATATGGAGAATAAAATACATGGCTGTGATTCACACTGGATGTGGTGCCTGTGTATATTTTCATGCCTAAGCATTCACACATAAGGTAAAAAACAAAAGAAAAAGTCACATAGGAACTGGCCATAAACCTTTCCAGAAAAGTTCAATTTATATGGCATACTGTCATATAACTTAATTCTGCTCAGCAGCATAAATAGTAAATTGTTAGGACCAGTGCTGAAAAAGCTCTGCTTATTTTACTCATCAACCTCATATGTGTAGGCCAGAGCTTAACTGATGGCCTGATACAAAGGTTAAAATGTGGAGGGGAGGAAAGGATTAGGTGTCGCTGGTTTCCTTGGGTATCTTGAATCTAGGCTTTGAAAGCCATCACCAACACTTTAAATGGAACCTGGAAACAATCTGAAGCCAATGATAGTTTCTTCAAATTCAGTGAAATATGCTCTCCGCAGCCAGTACTTGCTAACAACAGGGTCTCTGCATTTTGCATTTTATTTAACAAAGTCAACTTTTTTCTGATTTCCCAGAGGAATCAAAGGTGGCTAACAGATCAGATAATAACAGTATTTAAAAAAATCCACTCCCCAATTAAACTCAAATAACAAAAAATGAACATGAAAATGTTTTTCACAAAATTTAGGATTACAGAATAGCTGTCAAAACAGCACACTAAGCTAGAAGAAGATCACTCAGCCAAAGGTCTTCACCGGCTGCCTGAAGCAATTTAATGATTGGGCATGACACTCCCTTTGCTCCGCAGGGCAGTCCACAAGGTGGGTGTCAGAACAGAAAAGAGCAGCAGGGAAGTTACTGATGCATGTTTAATGGCAGCTCAATCATACAAGTGAAAAACGACTGTGCTTAGGTCTTCCCTTTTTGTGGTAAGAGAAATATAAATTTAAAAACAATACAGACAAATCTATTGCAAATGTATTGCAATTAACCAGGTGTAAAAGAAGGACAGGTTCCGATGTCTGTAAAAATTAAAGAAGAAGCACCGTATTTTTCGCTCTATAAGACGCACCAGACCACAAGACGCACCTAGTTTTTGGAGGAGGAAAACAAGAAAAAAATAAATTCTGAATCTCAGGAGCCAGATCAGCAAGAGGGATCGCTGAGCAGTGAAAGCAGCAATCCCTCTTACTGTTCTGGCTTCTGTGATAGCTGCGCAGCCTGCATTCGCTCCATAAGACGCACAGACATTTCCCCTTACTTTTTAGGAGGGAAAAAGTGAGTCTTATAGAGCAAAAAATACAGTAACTAAACATCATATATTACATTTATTAGGAAGGGGGTCCTTCTGTCTAAATCATGGGTAGGCAAACTAAGGCCCGGGGGCTGGATCCAGCCCAATTGCCTTCTCAATCCAGCCTGCGGATGGTCTGGGAATCAGTGTGTTTTTACATGAGTAGAATGTGTCCTTTTATTTAAAATGCATCTCTGGGTTATTTGTGGGGCCTGCCTGGTGTTTTTACATGAGTAGAATGTGTGCTTTTATTTAAAATGCATCTCTGGGTTATTTGTGGGACATAGGAATTTGTTCTTTTTTTTTCCTTTCCAAAATGTAGTCCAGTCCCCCATAAGGACTGAGGGACAGTGGACCGGCCCCCTGCTGAAAAGGTTTGCTGACTCCTGGTCTAAATGATGGCTTTTCAGTGGATGGGATTTCATCATCAACACATTACCCTATGAAGGGAGCAGGAACTGCAGCTTCTCTCTCCAAAATATATGTGAGCAAGATCCCAGTCCTTTCTCAGTCACCACTCATGGGTATTTTGAAGAGAAAAGTCAAATTTGTGTCTTTGTTCTTTAAAGAGTACAGCACCAAGAGAGCTTAGAAACTGTTCAATAATGGCAGCATATATATATATGTGTGTGTGTGTGTGTGTGTGTGCACGCGCGCGCGCGCACATGCGCGCACAGGGAATACTGAAACAACAACAAAAACTTCCATGTTCTGCTGAGAAACAAATTAAACTAATTGGAAACTAAATGGAACAACGTCAAAAAGTGGGACAGGATTACACAGAATGTATCAGCAGTGACCCATTCCCAGCTGCCCTTGAGTGGCACCTGTATATTTGCTGCCCACAGCTGAGTCACTTCTAAGGATGGAAGAAAGCCTAGCATTGTTATTACTACATTTGTATCCTGCCTACCAAGGAACTTAGGGTAGCATCCCATTTTGTCTTCGCAACAACCCTGTAAGGGAGGTTGGCCTGGTTTTTCCAAACCAGCTCAACCATTCAGTGTTCACTGCCAATTACTGCTGCAAAGAGTGCTTGAACAAAAACTCATGCCTTAAAAAAAAAAAAAAAGGTTGCCCACTGAACTGGAAGTGCAGCATTATTAGAAACAAACAAATTAGCAGGGAAAAGGTCAAATCACTACCCAGTAAACCTTATAAGATTTTTTGCTGTCATTAAGTCTCAGCTGAGAGCTTTATAACTTGGGAATATAATTACTGTCAGGAAGCATGCCAAAGAAGCAATCAAGGGGAAGCAGAGAGCAGGAGGCCATGTCTAAAGCCAGTAATATATTATTCCGTTATGGCCAAAATTAGGTTGGTATTTAGTTCTGCCACAAATGGTAGACATTAAGGGTGATAGTAGATCACAGCATGACAGACACATTATTGTGTGTTTATTTTGTGTGCATTTATTAAAAGGATGGTTCTTAATCTTCTAACCACAGCAAAGAAAATGAAAACAAAAGTAAACTATGCATTATGCTTAATGCACTGTGTGTAGCAGTGTGTCTTATTTTTCTTAATGCTGGGGTGGGATGGGAGATTGTTATTAGGATAAAAGTGCACAGGGAGGCAAGGTTTATCTTATACCTTCCCTAGCTACACTGGGAAGGGCAAATTTCAGGGTGGTGGACCTTGTGGCTGGAAAAAGGAACGGATAAATGTCCATTCTTGCATGGTTTGACCTGATATCAATACACACACCAACTGGAATTAAGAAAAGCAAGAGGTGCAGCTTTGTGCTACGCATTAAACACAATGTGCAGATTCTGAACTAAGATAAATCATCAGATGTTGAAGTGAGGACATCAGTATTTAATTTTCAGCTCGTCTTACTACCACAGAAAGTCTTGATTTTCCAAAGTATGCTTCTGTTGTTGTTTAGTCATTGAGTCGCATCCGACTCTTCATGACCCCATGGACCAGAGCACGCCAGGCACTCCTGTCTTCCACTGCCTCCTGCAGTTTGGTCAAACTCATGTTTGTAGATTCGTCCCCTTCTCCTTCTGCCCTCAATCTTTCCCAACATCAGGGTCTTTTCCAGGGAGTCTTCTCTTCTCATGAGGTGGCCAAAGTATTGGAGCCTCAGCTTCAGGATCTGTCCTTCCAGTGAGCACTCAGGGCTGATCTCCTTCAGAATGGATAGGTTTGATCTTCTTGCAGTCCATGGGACTCTCAAGAGTCTCCTCCAGCACCATAATTCAAAAGCATCAATTCTTTGGCGATCAGCCTTCTTTATGGTCCAGCTCTCACTTCTATACATCACTACTGGGAAAACCATAGCTTTAACTATACAGACCTTTGTCGGCAAGGTGATGTCTCTACTTTTTAAGATGCTGTCTAGGTTTGTCATTGCTTTTCCCCCAAGAAGCAGGTGTCTTTTAATTTCATGACTGCTGTCACCATCTGCAGTGGTCATGGAGACCAAGAAAGTAAAATCTCTCACTGCCTCCATTTCTTCCCCTTATATTTGCCAGGAGGTGATGGGCCCAGTGGCCATCATCTTCATTTTTTGATGTTGAGCTTCAGACCATATTTTGCGCTCTCCTCTATCACCCTCATTAAAAGGTTCTTTAATTCTTCCTCACTTTCTGCCATCAAGGTTGTGTCATCTGCATAGCTGAGGTTGTTGATATTTCTTCCGGCATTCTTACCGGTAATTCCAGCTTGGGATTCATCCAGCCCAGCCTTTCGCATGATGAATTCTGCATATAAGTTAAATAAAGAGGGAGACAATATAAAGCCTTGTCGTACTCCTTTCCCAATTTTGAACCAATCAGTTGTTCCATATCCAGTTCTAACTGTAGCTTCTTATCCCACATAGAGATTTCTCAGGAGACAGATGAGGTGACCAGGCACTCCAGTTTCTTTAAGAACTTGCCATAGTTTGCTGTGGTCGACACAGTCAAAGGCTTTTGCATAGTCAATGAAGCAGAAGTAGATGTTTTTCTGGAACTCTCTAGCTTTCTCCATAATCCAGCAAATGTTTGCAATTTGGTCTCTGGTTCCTCTGCCCCTTTGAAATCCAGCTTGCACTTCTGGGAGTTCTCAGTCCACATATTGCTTAAGCCTTCCTTGTAGAATTTTAAGCATAACTTTGCTAGTGTGTGAAATGAGCGTAATTGTGCAGTAGTTGGAGCATTCTTTGGCACTGCCCTTCTTTGGGATTGGGATGCAGACTGATCTTCTCCAATCCTCTGGCCACTTCTGAGTTTTCCAAACTTGCTGGCATATTGAGTGTAGCACCTTAACAGCACCACCTTTTAAAATTTTAAATAGTTCAGCTGGAATATCATCACTTCCATTGGCCTTGTTATTAGCAGTGCTTTCTAAGGCCCATTTGACTTCACTCTCCAGGATGTCTGGCTCAAGGTCAGCAACCACACTACCTGGGGTGTACGAGACATCCATATCTTTCTGGTATAATTCCTCTGTGTATTCTTGCCACCTTGATGTCTTCTGCTTCTGTTAGGTCCTTACCACTTTTGTCCTTTATTATGGTAATTGTACGGAATGTTCCTTTCATATCTCCAATTTTCTTGAACAGATCTCTGGTTTTCCCCATTCTATTGTTTTCCTCTATTTCTTTGCACTGCTCGTTTAAAGAGGCCCTCTTGTCTCTCCTTGCTATTTTTCAGAAATCTGCATTCAATTTCCTGTATCTTTCACTATCTCCCTCGCATTTTGCTTGCCTTTTCTCCCCCGCTATTTGTAAGGCCTCGTTGGACAGCCACTTTGCTTTCTTGCATTTCCTTTTCATTGGGATGGTTTTCTTTGCTGCCTCCTGTATAATGTTACGAGCCTCCATCCATGGTTCTTCAGGCACTCTGTCCACCAAATCTAAATCCTTAAACCTGTTCTTCACTTCCACTGTATATTCATAAGGGATTTGATTTAGATTGTATCTTACTGGAGCAGTGGTTTTTCCTACTTTCTTCAGCTTAAGCTTGAATTTTGCTTTAAGAAGCTGATGATCTGAGCCACAGTCAGCTCCAGGTCTTGTTTTTGCTGACTGTATAGAGCTTCTCCATCTTTGGCTGCAGAGAATATAATCAATCTGATTTTGATGTTGCCCATCTGGTGATGTCCATGTGTAGAGTCGTCTTTTGTGTTGTTGGAAAAGAGTGTTTGTGATGACCAGCTTGTTGTCTTGACAGAGCTCTATTAGCCTTTGCCCTGCTTTGTTTTGAACTCCAAGGCCAAACTTGCCAGTTGTTCCTTTTATCGCTTGACTCCCTACTTTAGCATTCCAATCCCCTATAATGAGAAGAACATCCTTCTTTGGTGTCATTTCTAGAAGGTGTTGTAAGTCTTCATAGAACTGGTCAATTTCAATTTCTTCAGCACCAGTAGTTGGTGCATAAACTTGGATTACTGTGATGTTAAAAGGTCTGCCTTGGATTCGTATCGAGATCATTCTATCATTTTTGAGATTGCATCCCAGTACAGCTTTCGCCACTCTTTTGTTGACTATGAGGGCCACTCCATTTCTTTTACGGGATTCTTGCCCGCAGTAGTAGATATGATGGTCATCCGAACTGAATTCGCCCATTCCCGTCCATTTTAGTTCATTGATGCCCAGGATGCCAATATTTATTCTTTCCATCTCATTTTTTACCACATCCAGCTTACCAAGGTTCATGGTTCTTACATTCCAGGTTCCTATGCAATATTTTTCTTTACAGCATTGGACTTTCCTTTCGCTTCCAGGCATATCTGCAACTGGGCGACCTTTCGGCTTTGGCCCAGCCACTTCATCAGCTCTGAATCTGCTTGTACTTGTCCTCCACTCTTCCTCAGTAGTATGTTGGACGCCTTCCGACCTGAGGGGCTCATCTTCCAGTGTCATAACTTTTATATGCCTGTTGTCTTTGTCCATGGAGTTTTCTTGGCAGGGATACTGGAGTGGCTTGCCAGTTCCTACTCCAGGGGGATCACGTTTGGTCAAAACTCTCCACTATGACCTGTCCGTCCTGGGTGGCCCTGCACGGCATAGCTCATAGCTTCTCTGAGTTATTCAAGCCCCTTCGCCACGGCAAGGCAGTGATCCATGAAGGAGAAAGTATGCTTCTAGCAGGCTCTAAAAGAGGTGCAGGTTAACTGAAATGGAACAATGGATAACAGGACAGAAAACATTTTAGCTATTCACTGTAGGGTAGAATAATAAGTAACAAATGAAAAATCTACAACAGAGTAATTTGCCCACACCACTAGATTGTTCTGTTGGGTATGATGTTGGATTTTAATCTCTTGGGTAGAAAAGTGTATGTGAGAGGAGATTAATACTTGAAATTTTGGGGGGAAATGTGGATAAAGTAGTTTTGAGTATGAGTAAGAGCACACTCAACTCCTAAACCCCAGTAGTAGTAGCACTGCAACCAGGGGTGGCCCATCCGATATTGGCACCTGAGGATGGGCTGGTGGTGACTGCAACTACAATTGGCTAGAACAAGAGGCCTTGAGAGAAAAAAGAGAAGCATTCCAATTACCAGCTGGGTTGGTCTTGGTGAGACAGGCTTTAATCAGATTGCTGCAATAATAGGGTGGCTGCAGTAGGAACTACTGCAATATGTTCTATGTGGGGCTCTGCTCTTTTTGATAACTGGAGCTGTTTCTCAGTTAATATGTGAAGGCGTCTGAGCACACAGAGCTCTCCTTCTTTGGCGATCCCTCATGGCTGAGTAAGGTTGTCTTCATGAATACGGTCTTAATGGTGTGATCATAATTGACTGTGGAGGCTAATTCTGGATCCACATGTCCTTCCACAGTGGGGACATAGGTTTCCGAGCAGGAGTTGATCATGGTGAGGATTTGCCAAACATGCCTTACTCTTAGCTCGTTTCTCCCTTTCATCCTGAGTTCTACACAGCTACCAGAGGCTGTTTCAGGTGACCTCCAGTTTCTTTCGAATACTACAGCAATATCCAATGTTAGTCACACTGGACTTCAGTGGGTCTACTCTGAGTATTAGTAATGTTGATTGTCACACCTAGTGCTTTATTCCATTGAGTCCAATAAGCCTATTGTGATATCTGAGTATATTGGATATCACACTTAGAGTTTTAGGTGTGACTGATGCCTATCTGGACAGTGCAAGGGTGTGGCAGGGCAGCAGCAAGATGGCACCTTACTGCTACCCGGCTCATGCAATCCAGGTAAGAGGCAGTGATGCCACCATTGGGAGGGTAATCTATGGTCCTCCCCCACCATGCCAGCTATTCCTTCTTAGCACCTCTCTGGAAATACAATTAATCCCATTTGTTCTGAGGTTGAATTTGCAATGAAACATTTTCTCAGACAACATAGGAATTTCCCAGAGATGCTCTCCAGCCGACTGTGCTGAGTGACACAGTCACCTTTTATTCCTAGGTGCTGAACTGGAGTGAAGACCTCTTGACTCTGGTCTGTGCCCAGGCTCCTCCCCACAATTGGGCAGTTCAGATGTAGAGTTGGTGGGCTATGCTGTCGCCCAAAGCTGCCAGCCGAGGGAGAACCCAAAGGCGGGCAGTGAAGATATAATTTTCACCCTGCCACCAGGATAGAGAGGAAGACCACAATGAGGTGCAAATGCCACCAATTCACAAGCAGGGTAAGTAGTCATCATTTTTCTGTGCATTCCTAATACCCATACAGACACCACAGCCCCCAATTAGATTCAATGCATCATGTTTATTTTTGAAGATGGAGCAATTCAGTTTCCCTTTATGAATTCTGTAGTGTTCGAAACCCACTAGGAAATAGCTAATAACCATGTAACTTTAGGAAAATAAGTAAGAAGTACAAGGCCATTTAGGGATTTCTCCCCCTACCTGGATGTAACTTACAAAAAAGAAACATACAGCACAAATACATATTTCGTTTAGGAAATCAATACAATAAAAAGAGCCGATGGGGAAGTGAATAAGTATTGCTATACAATTTTACAATTCTTCCCGTAGGCTAAATTCTGGATTTAAGGTATCACTATAAACTACTACTCGATAATGTTTAAAATAAAAATAATAGCTATATATTTAGCATCATAAACCCAAACACCACACACATATAACTACAGCAGCACTGACAAATGTCATACAGTAACTATTTTCTGTAATTATATTCTTATGTAAAATAACAATGTCTTTTGTGTTTTTATATTGTAATTTTTATCTTGTGAACCTCCCTGAGACCTGTGGGTATAGGGCCTTATATAAATTTAATTAAATAAATAAATAAATAAATAAATAAATAAAACTATAGTAAATTCTCAGTTCAGCAAATAAATTTGACAGGTGAAACAGCCAAGGCAAACACAAGCAAATGCTGCAAAATGAAATCAAGGCCCACCAGTGGCAACACCATTTCCCAAGTTGCCTGTTTTTTTTAAAAAAAACTAAGGGTTGCCTCACACTTTGGGTTGGATCTAGACTTGTTCCTGCTAGTAGAAGCAGTCCTTGTGTGGAGTTCCACTTGGGAAACGTCCTGACAGCAGGGAGAGCAATACTTTTGCTGATTCTACCCATCCCTGAAGCCCCAGTACCATCTCCCACTGTTCCAAAGGCTTGGGGACACTTCACAACAGTGATGCTAAGGACTGCAGGGATTAGAGGGAAGTGGCAAAAGGTGTGCATACTGAAAGGGTCAGAATCCAACCAGTGGGAACTGCATAGACACACAGCCAATCCCCACCCCGTGGCTCTGTCATAGTTGTGCCATTTGTGTACATGCATAGCTAGAGGTCCTCTGTCTATCCCAGAAAATTGTATGCCAAGGACTATCTGATCTCCTGCCGCAGTTTAAAAAGTATAGGATTAAGATTTCTTTTCTGTGCTCAGTGTTCCTATAGTCATTCTAAAGTGTTTATTCCACTATATAAAGCAACAGAATATATCTTTCAATTGTTTCTGAGACAAGTGATAGTTATACATAATAGGTTTATGATTTTTTTGTTTGTTTGCACATAATACAATGCTTTCCAGGTAGTCCAATAAATGTGATCTGAAATTATGAAAACATAATTTCAGGGTATTGCAACAAGAGTTTGATTGGTATAAATTAGTGCAGGTAAATACTAGTGCCTTGAGTGAAAACCCAATCAACTCTTAAGTGTTATTGCTTAGCAAGTCAATGTATCATTGCTAACCTATGACACACTGAGTGTATCCATGGGACATTAAGCAAGCCAAGTAAAACAAGGCAATCTAAAATGTATCATTCAGTAGCTCAATATCATTGCTGTCCATATTGGTTCTATGCAGTGTAGCATGAAGGCACAAGTTCTGAGGGCTGTGCACATTCTTTCCTTGGATTATGCTGTCCATTTCATTGCTAAACATTAAGACCTACTTGGTAAGGGCAAAAAACTGAAGCTAAAAGCTCATTATAAATCCTTTTATATTAAATTTACCGGTCTACAGAGTACAGTGATAAGCTTTCTGACCTCAATCCCTCTGGATGTGACTTCACAAATGAATGCAACTAATGTGCTTTTTGCTTTATGGAATGTGATTCAGGCTAATCCCACAAAAAATGTGATGGGGTGAAGGTGAGGTCATGGACTACAGGAAATAAAGACATGTGGTTATAGAATACATGTGTGTGCAAAAATCAGAGCAGTAATTTAATATTAGCCTGAGAACAAAATACTGTAGGAGCAATCTAACTGGATAAAAAGTAAAAATGGATAAACAAAGTCAAGTGGAATTCAACAAAATTGTGAACATATGTAATAGTGATTGTTTCACTATATGGAGAGAAATAACTAATAATGAGAACAAGTAGAACCACTGCGTACTAAAGATGGAGGGCAAATCAAAGGTGGTTCATCTGCCATAGCAAATGCCCTGCCGCCATCCAAGCCCTGTTGTCAGCAGGGCAGAAGGCAGGAGCACTCTTGCAATTTTACAGGGTAGTCCTCCCCCCACATCATATGTGAAGTAGTCCCCTCCCATTGTTTCAAATAAGAGTGAAATAAAGGGGCTTGAACTGTGTCAGGATGGGCATAATTCAATATCCAGTTTGGCATGTGAGCGCTTATCAGACAACTGTAAAAGCATCCAATCCTTTGCAGTCAAATTTTATTTGGGTGTCTCCAGGCACATCCCAAACCTGCCCCACTTTCAGCCCTACGAAAGGGTCATGAAAGTTGCTTTGGCAGTAGGAAGAGGGAACCCAACACTGAATCTCCATCACCAAGGCTAGAGCTCTCTTTCCCATATTCAGAGCCAGATAAACCTCCTATGATCAGAACAGAACCTTTTGTAGCCAACAAGTACCTAGCAAGTGGCCCATGAGAGTCCTGTGGGTAGTTGGACAGGCCAGATCCAGC
This sequence comes from Podarcis pityusensis, assembly GCF_964106645.2. Classification (NCBI taxonomy): domain Eukaryota; kingdom Metazoa; phylum Chordata; class Lepidosauria; order Squamata; family Lacertidae; genus Podarcis; species Podarcis pityusensis. The sequence goes on along the minus strand of NC_138026.1, from coordinate 64,953,464 downwards.
TAATGGCTAGCCTTACTTTAGGTCTAGGAATATCAGCCACACATGGTGTAACATAGTCTCTTGTTGATAATAACTGATTCCTTTTCACATTGGTTTTGAAAATTTTGTCATATCTTACTTGTTTAAAAACAAATGTTATTTGTACACATGTAACATTAATTCCAACCAGCATTTAAGTTCGGTTAAGCAGAGTTCTGCTGTTTATCTTTTTCCCTTTCCTGCATCCTTTGTTGTAATTCATATAACAAGCTAAATGCATAAATACACTGAAGAATATATGTCAGAATGATTAATAAATAATATGCCAACACAAAACAACGTGGCTTGGACTCAATGAACCCTGCAGTGTGGCATTTATAATATACTCATATTATAATTAAATAGATAGTACTGTATTTCCAGACAATGCAGAATCAAACAGGCATTCAAAAACTGGCAATATATAGGCAATCAGACTCTGCCATATGAAATCCAAGGAAACCTATCATTGACCAGCACCAAACTACTATACTCAATTGTTTTAATTAAACATCAGCAGTGATGTGACAAATAAACTGCGACGAAAGAACTAAATGTTAAGAGCTTTTCTTTCCTATAGCTAACACGATTCATGGAATTCAACATCCTTTCTGGTCAGAAGGTCTTAGAAGACCAAATCTGAATGATATCCGAAGAACTAAAAAGGCAAACTCAAGAAAGATATACCGTAATCTGTAAAGCTAAATAGCAGTACAGGATTCAGTAAGCATTAACTAGCTAGGCTCCCCCGATAACACTAATTTATAGAGAGAAGCAGATCAGTATAATCACTCCATGAAGAGCACTTACCACAGTAATCAAACACTCTCACAGCAGCAATGAATGAGAAACTTCCACTTACCTGAAAAAGAAAAAGAAAAACCTGTTTTAAACTAGCTCCTCAGAAGCACTATTTCAAAAAGAGGAAAAGGTATTTAGCTTATTTTAGCTTTGCATGATATTTTCATAACAGCAGTATGAGATACCATTCTAAGCTACATTTATTTTTCATCTAAAGAGGCTTAAAAATGGTGTGCATGTGATACAACAAGTAAAACAAAACACAGTCAGTCATAACTGCTACAATTGCTCCACAACTGGTTTAATATTTCTTCAGCTTTTATTTGTTTGTTTATATTTCATTAAGAGGTAGGCTTGTCCAAACAAGAATGTTTTTAGTAGGCACCCAAAAGAGTATGGTGAAGGCACCCACTTGATCTCAATAGGCAGGGAGTTCCAAAGTGCGGAACTGCCACACTAAATGACTGAGTTCTTACAAATGTGGAATGGGTATTATGTGGCATGTGTAGTAGTGCCAATTCCTCTGATCAAAGCAGTCGAGTGGGCACAGGTGGGGTAAGGCAATCTCATATGATCAAGTCCTACACACACACTCCATTGCCCAATTCCACTATCCTTGTAGAAACAACAGTCTTATTCATGCATTCACTATCTGGATTAAATAAACACACGAGGCGAGAGTGGGTATAAGGATGCTAGCTGTGCCCCTTACCCTGCTGCTTTGCACAGTTTCAAGGGTGACTGTCTCCTGTACTTGTGGTGGCTTCCACAAGTACAGGAGGGTTCTCCACCGCACACTTTCACTTTTGAATTCATAGAAAGTGTCGTGGATGCAGGTGGAAGTATCAGACTCATGTCCATTCTCCTCCTCTCACATGTTTTGAATAGAACAACCAAGGTAGAGAATGCTTGAATAAGGCTAATGACACACAGGAAGGAGTTAAGAAACAGAAAGTTGGAACCGATAGTTAAGGAGACTACTTCTCAAACAATAACGACTAGTTCAAGTCAAAAAGCTCAACCCCCTTTTAGCACAGGAAACATCAGGTTTTGCTTTAAAAAATAGGGCATCATAAGGTGAAACAGCATTTTCCCCCAGAGGGTTGAAAGTGGTACAGTAGAAGCAGCATTGTCTGTAGTGAGCACACCAACATCCAAGCATTGTCTCGGGTCAGATGATTTTGCAGCTGTTTAAAAATTCTGCATACCCTGTTTGAACAGAGGCCACAGCAGGACAAACAGGCTACAGCAGGACAAGTGAGTGTGCAATTATGGAAAACTGTAGCTCTCTCAAAACACTTTCAACTCTGGTAAAAATGACTCTCTCTAGCCACAATAGGAATTTTGAATATCTGTGGGTAGGTGCACTGAATGTATCAGAGGGAGCTGTCCACAGAGTCCTTATTACTAGGAGTGTTGAAATGGGTTCACAGTTCTGAAAGCCTTTCAGGCAGGGCCACAAGACAGAAACACTTTGCTACTTCAGACTCCTGGCTTATGATCTGTGGTAAGAGAAACCTGAAATATAAGTCTAATAAAGTGACACAGGTGTATCTTTTGAGCACATAAAATGGCAGGGGGGAATACTGTAATGAGGAAGGCCAGGGAAGAGAGATATTTAGCATTATAATTACCATTCTCTGTTCTATTCAAAATATTCTTGGGACTAAAGTCCACAGGAGAACTGAGGCATCCAAGTGAAATTACAGATAAGGCAGTATAATTGATATCTTTTTGACTACTTATATTCTCACGCTGCATTGTGGCGCAGCTGTACTTCACAGTCTGGGTATGACTTTCTGACTAAAATGGGTAGAAACACACAGCATCATATAGCTGTATCTTTAACATATGAAGAAGAAGGGAAGGGATGTCTTCACGCTAAAGGTGGATGCCTGATATGTATAACACAGTTGTTGTAGCTCTTGCCCTCTTGTTCATTACTTCATCACTATAGTGAATTACGCCTATGTGAACGTGAAGGGTTTGGGCTTTTCTTTTTATCCTTCTGAAATCCTAATCTAAAAAGCTGTTCTAACTAAATTTCATACCTAACCCTGCAATGCCTGCAGAGTAGATTACATATGAACATTACAAAGGCAGAACATTCCTCATATTTGGGTGTTTTTTTTAAAAAAATCAGAGCTGATTTGTGTTAGTAATGAAGTGGTGTCACTGCTACTGTGGTGAGGCCCACTGTTCCCCCCTAAAATAATATAATGAACAAAATTCCAGCTAATATTATAGAAAACAAAAATCCAACCTAGTGCATGTGCATACGCCCTCTTAGTTAAGGGGAATGTAAGTTGAGTAGTTAATGTGTATAGCAGCCAGTCATTGTGTGCATTCACCAGGCCTCATAGAGAATGCACACATAAAGAGGGCATTGTGCACATTTTCTGCTCAAAATATACAATCTCCCAACAGGTCTTGGGGAATGTGCATATATTGGCTAATTTTTCTACATTCTCCCTAAGCTTTTTGTACATTGTTCCTAGGCTTAATGGCAGGATGGGGTGTGTGTGTGATTTCTATCAGAATTGTGGGAGGGGAGGGAAAGTTGAAACATACACATTCCCCAAGGCCTGTTGCAGATTATGTACATATACTGAGAAATGTCCACAATTCTTTCTTCATGGATTATGTGCACATTCTTCATGGGGCCTGGTGAATGTGCACAATGGCTGGTTGTTCTACACATTAACCACACAAGTTACATTCTCCTTAACATACCACACACATGCATGAACTTGGTATTTTTGTTTGTATCTATATCTATCAATATAAAATAATGTATGTTTAATATTACATCTGTGTAATGGAATCCTCCAGAAAACGGATATATAAAAAACCAGTTTTCTGGAGGATTCTATTACAGTGGTGTAATATACATGGCTATTAAAAGTGCACAGCTTCCAATATGTATAGTTCTTTGGTGTGGGTGTACAAAATAAATCCTAAGATCCTAAGATTCAGATCTGAATCCTAAGATTCAGATCTGGTTTACACATTCTATAGGGGCACACCTTTACAGACAAGAAGTGAGTGAGTGAGTTATTTAGCTACCTATAGGATTTTTATACTGCCCTTCATCAATAATTCCAGGGCTTTTTACAACATACTCAAACAATAAAATACAATAAGCAGTTGAACAATCAAAACAGAAATAAAACAGCAATTAAAACAGCAGCAAATCATCAACTGGAGTGAGTTGTCTCTGCATGTGATATCAGCCTTGACAAATTTCATGGTACAATTTCCAGCACTCACAGAAACAGCCATGAATGATTATCTAACACATTTCATTGTTCCCATGGAAACAGATGTGGGAGTGATTCCATGTTATTCTCTTTATAGGAGCACATGGGACACACATACACACACACACACACACACACACACACAGATACTAAGGTCCAATTCTGTTTTCTCAGCAACATCACATCAGCTACAGTTTGAACAACAACAACAACAACAACAACAAAATACACCTGTAGTTTGTTAAGTTTTACTAATGTAAGTGAGCCCTGGTCTAGGAGCTTCTTCTGCATGCAGTTAGGTGCCTTGGCTTCAAATATTCTATTTGCCAACTATCTTTCCAAACAAAAGAATACATTATATGAGAATTTTACAAAGACTCTTCCTTAGAAATAATAAAAAGAGGAATGGAAATCTATTTGTTTCTGTAAAATGTAGTTTAATGTTGCTCAGAAGTCCCTTCCTTTGTGTTCTCAAATGCAAGCCACTATCTGATGATAAACTCAGATAACTTTAAGAAATAAACAATGCAAAAGGCATTAAAAATTTGACCAAAGTTGTCTGTCATTAGCAAGTGATGTTACCATTCATCACTTACAATGTTTTATGTCCAGCTTACATGATAGAATATATTTGAATCATGGAATTTTCTCTTTTAAATGGATAAAGTTTCTGTATTTAGATAATAATTTTGTTTTGCCAGTTGAATGGAATCAAAGGATTCTCCACAGCATATTTAGTCTATTAGAAGAAGAAACATTTTTGTGTCAAAAAGCTTTTTACTCTAACATAAAATAGATGTGCTTATTTAGTATATACTTTCTAAAGTGCTTTAAATCTCTCTTCTTCTTTTTGGTCTAGTAACCAAAAAACCCAAACAAACCCCAATTATTTTGAATCATAAAAGAATTTCAGTTTTAAGACAGAATGATACATCTCATGCGGCAGTTATATGAATCTGTTTCTTTTCCTCATTACAGAAGAGGGAGAAAGATGAATTCAAACTGTCACCACGTGCTCTGCCATGATTAGAGTTTCACTGGGCCTCCACAGTGCCCTTAACAGGCCAGGGTTAAGTCATTTCCAGCAGATGCAGTTAACCACTCTTCCACAGGGAACTTTTAGGCATGAAATTACCAGATCAATGTAGGCACACAGTACAATATATTTTTAACTTGCAAAGTATGTTTGGTGGGTCCATCTGTCTTAGTTTCCTACTTGACTTTTCCCACCCAGCTCTATTTCGGAAGACCAACAGCATTCTTCAGCAGCCATTTTATAGACATTACTTTGTCTCCAGTCATTACATTACTTTGATCAAGTAAAATAATGGGTGGTGGTTTACTTAGATGTATTTGTTTCCAAGATGCTTTCAGATTTCTTTTCATAGCATCATAAATAAAGGCTACAAACAATTAGGCCCTAATCAACAAAAGCTATTAGATATTATTTTAACACTGAGTGTTCTTTTCTATATTGATTCAGTATTTTGTCTTATAAACTCTTCAGAGAGTTCACCATTTCCAGCAGCTAGGATAGCCTGTTCCTACTTCCCTGCTATGATTTACCCCTCAGACTGTTAGCAAACTACTGCAGTCTTGCAGCTGCTTAGTGTGGAAGGGATGATAGTTGAAAGCACATGCTTTGCATGGAAAGTCCCAGGTTCAGTCCCTAGTATCTTAAGTTTTAAAAGGGTCAGGTTGCAGGAGAAGGTGATGTGAAAGTCTGGAGAGGCGAACCGAACTCATAAAAGCACAATGGAATAAAGGCAGAACTGTTGCAGGCTGTAAGAACACAAGTCTCTTTCTGTTCATTGTCCTGGGGGAGTCCTAAACCACTGAAGAAAGCAATTCCCTTCAGGAAGTATTAGAATTTGTTTATGAAACATCTGAGAAGATCCTTGAATTACTGCACAATGCTGATGAAGGGAGGGAAGCCCAATGAGCAGCAGTACACCAGAATGTTCATATACAAGGAAGCTATTCTACAAGCAAGAATTAATTTTTTGGTTTCTTAATTACAGCACAATACTATATCTACTTAGAAGCAAGTCCTTTTATTTCAGTGGGGCTTACTCCCAAGTAAGTGAGGTTAGGACTAAAGCCGTAGCCATCCATTTTTGCTCAAGGGTATCAAAGATTATATATTTTCATCACTCAGACTTGCATTCCGAGGAAAGATTTGTGGGCTTTCTCTTTTAATCTTAAAACCATTCAATATATGGCAAGTTCAGTTTTTCGTATTCCCATCCTAACCATTTTTAAAACAGGTTGCACCCTAAGCAGTTTTAAAACATCCTATTTCTTTACAAAGATTACCAAATCTATTTCTCTCCTGAAACTGACACAATGCCTGGCTGCCTGTCAATATTCCTGCCTTCCTAAGCTGTTTGGGCTTTTCTCTCAGCTAAAATAACAAGAAACGGAGGTGCAGAGTTTCTGCAAGGCTAACAGAAGGTCTGACATAGGTGTGCATGCCTTGCTATTAACTCTTTTGAAACTATGAACCTTAGTACAGCAGGTTAAGGGGACACAGTCTCTCCTAATAAAAAGGCTTAAATAAATCCACACTAGGGATTAGTTTGCTTTATGGACATAGCAGAGAAAATGTCACACACTATCAAATGCTCTGTTCTGTAAAGCCAACTAACATTAATTAAACTGCTGGCCCACAAACTCAGGTTTTGCTTTGAAACTTGGCAATTGTAACAAAATTATCTACTTTATGGTGTCCATTCTTTTAAATATTCCCAATATGAAATGAATCCACACACTTGACAACATCACCATATTCATGGGTTGCAAAGTTGGAACATTTCAGTGAAGGAGACCACACACATGGGGCAGTGTTTGCTGCACAGTACTTGCATATATTTCCTCCCCTGCTTCCCATTGCCATTTATGCAATGCATCTTATGCAGAATACACCAAAGTAAAGGTAGAAAGAACCACTTTCTGATCCTGACTTTTCCCTTTGTGAGGATGGAATGTGGAAGCAGGAAGCAGCAGGAGGTATTTATTAATTAGCCAGGATTAATTAGCAGGCAGGGACATGGGTGGCGCTGTGGTCTAAACCACAGAGCCTAGGGCTTGCCAATCAGAAGTCGGCGGTTCGAATCCCCGTGACAGGGTGAGCTCCCGCTGTTCGGTCCCTGCTCCTGCCCACCTAGCAGTTCGAAAGCACGTCAAGTGAAAGTAGATAAATAGGTACCACTCTGGCGGGAAGGTAAACAGCATTTCCATGCACTGCTCTGGCTCGCCAGAAGCGGCTTAGTCATGCTGGCCACATGACCCGGAAGCTGTACGCCGGCTCCCTCGGCCTATAGAGCGAGATGAGCACTGCAACCCCAGAGTCGTCCGCGACTGGACCTAATGGTCAGGGGTACCTTTACCTTTACCTTTAATTAGCAGGCAGCAGAAAACAGTGAATGCAGGAGGCAAATATTCAGTCTTTAATCCTGGTACCAAGACAAAAATATTATCAAAAGAACTTTCCGTTCAAATGCCCTGGTTAACACAACACCAACTACATGCCCTCTTAAACAACCCAACAGTAAAATTAGCAGCAACTAGGCCCCTGACAACCTTTGAAAACCTCCTCCTAACAACAAAGGGAAATGGTAAAGGGACGGTATCTGCAATATACAAAATACTACTCCAAAATCCCACAAACCCCCTAGACGCAATCAAAAAACAATGGGAGAATGACATAGACTATGAGATTAACCCCACTCAATGGACCAGAATGTGGTCTAAACCCCCCTTTAAATCCATATCAACGAAAAGAAAAGAACTCACACTGAAACTCACCTACAGGTGGTACCTAACACCAAGGAAACTAGCGCTAATACGCCCAGGAACCTCACCAAAATGCTGGAGAGGGTGCACCTCCACAGGCACATACCTCCACATGTGGTGGGAGTGTCCCAAAATCCAACTATTCTGGACAACAGCCATACGAGAAATATGTAAAATAACTAAGCAAGTATTAGATATCACCCCAGAATTGGCCCTACTAAACATCTTCCAAGACAACAATGCTCATTTACACCACAAGGAATTCATAACCCACCTACTTTCAGCAGCCAGAAACACCATAACCAGACACTGGAGAGACCTGTCAGGAGTAAGCATGGACCAATGGTACCAAATAGTATGGGAAACAGCCCTACTAGAAAAATTAACTAATAAACTGAAACTGACACGGGGACAAACAGAAGAAGACGCCTTCACTCCGGTATGGCTCCCCTTTATCACATACACAGCCCAACAAGACAATGACAATAATCCACCAACAGCATACAAATCAATATGGCTAACCTGATCCAAAACACCCACCCACGTCACTCACACACAAAAACAAAGATCACCACAGCCAATCACAAACAAACAATCACACCCTAGGCCAACCCCAACCTCTCTCACCACCAAAGGAACACAAGTGAACAACACAAGCAACGCTGACACCAAACTCTACATACATTAAGCATAATAGAAACATCGCCACCCGACCCCACCCCCATCCATCTTCCCTCCCTCCACCCCCCTTTCTTTTTTCTTTTTTCTTTTTTCTTCTCCCCCTAATGCCTCAACAAATGAAACGGATTTGTAAAAATGTTACATGGGAAAAAAATACACGAGGCATTACACTTCTGTAAAACAAGAAAATCCTTAATTTTATATATATATATATATATATATATATATATATATATATATGAACTTTCCATTAAGGTCTATTTTTAAAATAAAGAGCTTTCTTATTTACTGAAAATGTATATGAACATAAATCTCCATACACTTTCCCTTTCTCTCACTCACTGACCTTTACATTAAATTACCCTTAATAGTAAATTAAATTATTATTGTGTGGGGTGGCGGAAGATGTCTTTATGTTAAACTCCATGCCCCATTGCACTGGAATGGATTTAGAGGAATCTATCCTTGACTAATAAATTACCCTGTTAATTTTAAACAAAACACTACAATAGAGTACTATGAGAACCCAAGATTGCAGAATACAATATTGCCTAATTAAGTCTGTATTGAGTATCACCGGCTCCGCCACGAACCCTGCCCATAATGTATTATTATTATTTTGGCAAGACATTACTGAACTTATATTTAAAGGCAGATTCTGATCCAAAGTTGCTTGATCTTACACTGCCAGTTAGGTAAAATATCTGCCTATCTCCATTTTAACATCCTTTTAGGCAGCAATCTTATGCACATTTACTAGGGAGTGTAACTTAATAAAATGGCATTCCATTTAGACATGTCTAGGACTGCACAGGGTTAGTTTCTTTATTGGCACATGATCAATTTGCATATTGGCTTTAGAGTTCCACTTATTCATTAAACATTATTCCTCATAAAGTTCATTATGAAGCGGCCACACTTGTAACTTGTGTTCCCTAGCAGAATAGCATGCTTGTGTGTTTTTCAAAGAAGTGACTGTGAAAAGATTGCCAATGGGAGGGGTAAGGATTCACATATGCCAGCCTTTTTTCAACCAGATCTTTTGGAGTCTAACTCCCATCAGTCCAAGCAAACACATCTGTGATGCCTGGAGCTGGATGAGAGTTGAACTCCAATATATCTGAATGTTACCAGGTTGGAGACTATGATATTATAATGGGTACTTGTCTTCTGTAGTTCTTTCCTGCAACCACTGGAGAAAGGCAGGGATTCTCCCCTAGTGTGTTGGGACTTGTTAGCAGATCCGGTTCCTCCCTCTTAGGGAGCTGGTGGTCATGGCAAGAGCAAATTTTGGTTGTCTTCCAAAACAAGAAGGGGCACTGTCACTTTACTGAAAAGAAAAGAAAAATCAGCCTCTAATAAGAAAGGGAAACCAGAAAGATTGAAGCTAGGGAACTACTGGTAATCTATTCTCTTCCCCCAGGGAAAAGAGCTAGGGCTATAAGCAGCATTTTTATTCTCAGGATTTTCTGGTGAGAACAGTGGCAGCAGACACCAGAAGTTAGTTGTTTGCACCTCCCCAGCAGTCAGCAGCCCATTTGTCCAATAGGTAGCCCTGGAAGTGGTTGTGATCTAAAAGCACTGAGCAACTCAGAATCAATGTCCTGTTAAATGCTGATTGGTGCTGCCTGCAAACTCCTTTTTGGCCCACCCACAACTTCAACTGCACCACATTTGGGACAGGTGGGTGGTGGCTTGCCAAAATGCCCTGAAGGTTCAGAGGAAGTTTAGCTGGCCTAGTTAGATCAACACCTGGAGTCTTCCCATTCCAGCCTTAGAGTGACCCAAGATAGAACTGGCAAGCATGTATCTGGAGAAAAAGAAGGAAGGAAAAGGAGACAAGTAGCTGAAGAGGACAGATGAAATAGAAGATGAGTGTCTAACCTTTGATATTTCTTTAGAAATATTCCCCTATTTTTTTAAATTTTTTTTTACAGCCATAAAGACTAGACATTAGTTTTCCAAGAGGAAAAGCTGAGAATACAAAGTGCTGAATACAAGACAATGAATATATTAGATATAAAAATTGGTACTTGCATGGCATACAGCTAGATGATTATATTATCCCTCTCTTTTCATCACTGATGCCAACTTTGCTTTATCAGCCATACCATTATCTAGTACCATGGAGAAGAAGCAGGGAAATTGCCAAGCATTGTGCTTCCTTTTCAGTTTTCTCCTTCCTTCCCACCATTCTCTTGCAGCACAGTTGGGAGAAAAAGGCTGAAGAGGTACCTTTGGATCAAGAGAATTCTCTGACCCAAGGCTGGATGAATTGAAACTTTTGCAGAGAATGGGGGAAATAACGGACAGTATGACAATGTCCGTTGATCAAAGCTCCCTTCAGTGTTCTCAAGGGTCCGAACACCATATTTGCCTTAACTGGAATGGGAGATTACAATCTCTTATTGATTTTTCAAGACTGCGAGCACTTCACAGAAAGGACAGCCTTTTAAATTTGCTTCCATGCTTTATTTTGGAGCACTTAATTGTGTAAAACAGATACAGCAGATAGAGCCATATTTGTCAGTGGGATTTAAGACACACACATCTCAATAACATCATTGTGCCATCAGTTTTTCTGTATTTATAGATTTCCTGAAAAATATAACATTAAAAATTCCCTGGATTAGACAATGTCACTAAATTATGTCCACTGACCACTTTTCTTGGACTTTAAATGAATCTAGACAGAGGAATTAAAAGTCCACCTTTAAGGAAAAAATCACTGTGTGGGTCATGCGAAACTCCAGAAAGAGCAACAAAAAGCACTCATTTCAGGAGGCTTGCCTTAAGGAAAGTTTAAAAATAATAGGCACAATCTGGCCAGTTATCCGTTTCTAAGTCCCTTTGATTTGCCAAGGCAACAGGCTTAAATTCTACTCTCTAGCATTTAGACTAGGCAATAAATCCTACTGCTTACTTCTGAGTAAAATCACAAAGGATTGTGCAATTAACCATGAATCTAACTCTGATTAGAATCAGAACTGAAGGCTTTAATCTTGGCTGAATCATGCAATCGAATTTATATTTATATATTTCATATGGGATACAGAAACAATATTATTCTTAACATGCAGTAATTTTCTGTGAAATATGTATAATTACTGCATAAATTTAGATAAGATGTCTTCTCAAAAGGATTATTACCAGCAGTCATGCATAGTAACTAGCACCCCTGTAGCATAATAAAAGCCTGAACAAGTCAAACAATCATATCTTTTTTCATACCGTTCTGGGGTATTTTTTTTTTAGTTGGAAAGAAAGAATTAGTGATCCTAGTTGATTTTTTTTTTACTAATCATTATTGCTCTTCAAAAGAGATGAGGGATTATACAAATTGGGCAACCACAACATGGAAGTGTTCATATCACATTCTATGTATGTGGTGAACAGTGAGAGTAGAGCAAATTTCCACTTTTCCATTCCTTAATTGTTCTGTGCACTTGCTCTGCCCTGTGTGCCACTCCTCCTGGTTTCCAGTTAAATTAGGAAAATTTCTAAATTTATTGGAGTACAGCCTGGAACTAGAGAGTGGGCAGTTTACCACAATTTCTGGTGCCTTTGATTGCTTCCTCTGCTTTATGGGTGTGGGGGGCAGTCTTGATGCACCGAAGATTTTTGTGCAGCATTTTACTGGTGCATAAAGGTACTTCTGTACATTGGTCAAACACCTGGCAAAAAGATCTTGATTCAACCATATGTACCATCACTTCAAGGGTGATTTGCTGCAGTGCTTAATCAACACACACAAGTAATACAAATGGGGAAGGGCAGAAATTAGCTGAAAGCTCTTACAAACAATGCATGCATACTGCTCTGTACAAAATTTGGAAATAAAAAGATGGAAAAATGAAATGAAAAGATAAAAAGTTTAGAAACACTGGAACTCCAAAACCTAGGGGAAATTTTGATTGAGGTTTACTGGGAAGAAATCATGCAAAGTAAACATCTGAGTTGTATACTCATGGGCTAATTTCATACTTATTTCTTGGGTGATAAAATAAGGAACACATGCAAACATTAATGTTTGGAGATATTTTGTCTGCAATGGCCACCAGATGAAGTCAAAGCAAGACTTCAAAAAGTAGCATTTTGCTGACATATCTCTTTGGAGATTTTCATATTGAGGGTATTTTTGGACAAATGACTCTTTATGCAGAAAATTATATGATAAGCGGATTGTGCACAGTCTTTTACCACCTGAGAAATAAATGTACAAATTGACTTTGATGATGGCAGTTTCACACATTCTGGCTATCAAGTGATCATTGCAATCATCATATAAAAAGGTAACATGTGATCTCACCCTAAGTCTGAAAGCATTTTAGTTCAGATTATGGTTGCTATAAATAAAGACCAAATAAAGCTTTTCTCTAGACTTGCTTCTGTTCTGCTGCTTGTCAGGCAAGACAGCATATGTTCTGCAAATGATGTGGAAATAAAAGAACAATAAAATAAAAGGTTATAGTCCATTTGTTTAAAACTAAAGCTTCCCATTTGTAGTCAGCTTCATTCTGGGAAGGAGAAAAATGCTCAGAGCTGATTTTTTTTTTAATGGACCAAGATAACAAATATTTTTGTATGATCTAAATCACTAACAGTTAATCACTTCATATTACTATCATTGTATTTTTCCTCAACCTCATTAAATACAATTTAAGACTTTAGAAATCAAACCCTGGGTGAACCTAAAAATATGTCTGCAGGATGAAGATGGATGATGACCTCAGTTGCTGCTCTATTAGTTTGTTTGCATGTTGGATGTTTTTGTGATTATAGTTACTTTGAGATTTAACAGTAGGAGGCTAATGGAAATGTTGTTTGCTGCCATGGCAGACTAAATCAGTGGGGGAAGAAAAAGAAATGTGTTTACACTTGAAGATGTCACATAAAGCAGCTGGAGGCTCCCACTTCCAGACCTGCACATTCCTTGAAGAACTCATCTGCATTATTACACACTCCTTCACACTTAGAAATCTATTAATTTTCTATTAGTTGCATTGATTTTCTGGCAGATTTGTAATTTCTGTAATAATTTACAGAGTACTGTAGAAATTAACTATGTTCCGTAGAAAGATAAGCATTACTGAGAAATAGAACTCTGCACGAGTTATTGAACACATCATTGACCGTCTGGCTTCTCTGCTTCAAAAAATTCTACATTAATTACAGCAGAACTGATTGGTGGATTTTGCCTCCCTGCGAAAAATTCTGACTGTGCCACCCACCATGATCCTCCAGATTCATCTCTATGCTAGGGATAAACATACAGTTTAATGTATGACATGTCGGATTTTGAAGTGGAGGTTAAAAGAAAAAGACAACTACATATATTAACAATCTGCTGTGCTTTAAAAATAATTGTGAAATACTTAACTTGACTACGTTATACTTTACTTTATGAAAATATTTTATATTCCCTGCATTGCACCCTGCATCTCTGCTGAGAATGGAAGTTGTACAAATCATCACATCTGTTCCGTAAACCAGTTTAGATGGAGTACCTCTGCTTAACAAAATGCGCTGTATGTTTCCCTTTTACACCTGTCAGGATCTTGGTGACCCACTGCACCTGGTCTGTCTCCCATCAGGCTTCAGTTATGGAGGGGAAGGGAGAGAACAGCACATCAACTAGTTTCATATTCCCTGTGATGTTTTGAAATTCTGTTTCCTAATTTGCAACCCCCTAAACCACCCTCAGGGAAATTTGAAAGGTAGTGTGTGATATAGGGCTGGAGAAAACTCCTGTCTGAAACCCTGGAGAGCTTCGACATTATCAGTGTGGTTACAGTACTAAGTAGATGGACCAATTGTCTACACTTTACTAGGTCATACAGTCCTGATTTTTATTTTTATTTTAAAGTCCAATTGGGTACACACAACATATTGGCCAGTAGCTGTTAAGAAATGTTGGCACCTATTGTAACAGTGTACTAACAGTGTTCTAGTTTTTATTAATCAATTTATGTATTTATAGGTTTTTACGGTAAAGGGTTGTGTATAGTTCTTTATAGAGACAGTGTGGAGTAGTGGTTAGAGTGTTGGGCTAGAGTGACTTTGGGATAGTCATAGCATGAATGTGGATAAAATGGGGAGGAGGAAAGCTACATGCACTACCTTGAGTTCCTCAGAGTAAAGGTATATTTAAATGTTATAATAAATACAGTTAAAAAACCTGTATTAATTCCCAAAATATATCTACAAGTTATGGTTTATACTCCACAAATGAGGAGTTAATGCCTAAGTGGCAGGGTTAGCCATGACTTCCCAGGATAAACTGAGACTCCTGGGCCTTTTGTTTCCAAGGCTGGAAGAATACACATATCTATATTGAAAGGCTGCACAATTTTCCTGTGCATCTTGTCTGCATAAAGTAATGGCTTTCTTTACATGTATAGATGTTCTGTGCAATACTGAATTTTCAATAACCTTTGGATACCAGTGACAACACTGGCATGAAGGTGAACTTGATGGATGGATTAGGAGATAAGTTCTGGTTCAACTCATCTCCTTGGTGCTTTCATCAGTTTACAGAGAGATTGTAATGAGTTCCATAGAGGCACTGCTAGCACACACAGCATGCCTTTTCATTTCTGTTGCTAGGTTTTTCATCTCACAACCAATTTTATCATTTATGCCATTACATGGAGGGAGCATAACTTAGTGACTGCAAATATTTCTGGTAGTGCATTTTCATATTTCTTGCATAAAGATTGTATAATCCCCCACTTAAGGAAGCATTTTGTCTAAATAAGTAGAACTTGCTTGTAAATATGAGTGTGTTGTACCTGATTCATTGCTAATAAAATGTATTGTTGTTTTTTAAAAAAGCACCCTCATTTTTCCAGTGACTCTGCAAAGAAGCCAACAAGAAAAAACAACTCATTTATAAACATTATTTGATATTGTGATCCTATTTGACACAAAAACTTGCCTATGGAGGACAAAATCACAAATAGGGGTCAACATAAAATAGATAATTTCTCCACTCCTTTTGCAGCTATACAGCCCCTGAATTACACAATGCAAGGTATATGAATTATTGGCAGGAAATAAATAGAGACTGGGAATGGATGGATGGAGGATCAGCAAACTTTGTTGGAACTCTAACAATTCTAGGATTGGAATCACATTTTTATCAGTGTAGTTGCATGCACTGAAAATAATGTGTTTTATCACTTTTAACAACACAGAGCCTAAAGGCAAAGAGCAAACATAACCAACCGTTAAAGACTCAAAAGAGTCAGTGACATGACATTTGTCTGAATTAAAAATCCACAAAATTCAGCACCTATTCCAGAAAATACCACCACAGGTCAAAAATGTGGAAACAGCCAGTGCTAGAGAAGAAGTGCATGATCACGTGGCAGTCCAAAGATGGGAGCCTGACTAGCACAGGCAGAAGACCATGGCATGACTAACAGGTGGTACACCTACTACATTCGCCTTCTATGGGTACTGTCTTGCACATGCAGAAAGATTAACATATTTCCTGGCACAAATGTGCTTTAAAAAACAAACAACCCATAAGCTTATAGTTTCCTCAAAAACAGGCAACAGGGTGTTTGGTGACTCAATGAAATGCTGTGTGTGTTGTATTAGATTTGGGATAAGAGAATACTCAGTTTTGACAGACTGTGCTGACCTTGCAGAATAGAGGGCAGTAAACCAAACAGCACAAAATGTGACACACGCAGCCACAAAAGGAGGTCACACAGAATGTCTATGGATCATAGACCAGATAGATAGCTGAACAAAGGAAGATGTTCCATATTCATTACTGTTGGCTAGGAAAGCTGATGATGACACATTTAGCAGGGCAGCAGACAATAGCACTCTCTCTTGTGCTTTCTCTCTGCAGGAAAACAGGCTTTAGTTTGGAAAGTTTTCATTCTGTTAAACAGTTTGCAGGGATTCTGCACGTACAGTACACGCCAGTTAATACCTTTCATACAAAGTCTGTTCATTAATAAAATATGTAAAGAATTTTATATAGTCATACATTGAGTATCCAGTTAACCAGCAGCACTGACTACAACAGTATCCTTATACAGATGAATATTTGCCCCAAAGGAACACTGTCAAAGCTACTGCTGTGTCTAATCTCTGAAAATTTGTGAAGTGTGAATGCATTTGATGGTCTTGTTTCTGGGCTGCAATGTACTCTGCCTACTTTCCTCATCACTTGTAGCCTCCATCTTGTTGATCAATAGCAAATGAACCTCACATTTATAAAAGGGTTTATAGTGTTCAAAATGAGTAGCAGCTGCAATTACTGCGGTTTTGAAGTAACAGTAATTACAACAATGTTATAATGCTTTAAAACATTATGTGGGTTAATTGTTTTACCAATGTGAGATGCCTATGTCATCAAAAACAGTTTTGTAAATTACCATTGGAAACAATGTTATATTTCATTAAAAGCTTGTTGGAACAAAGACAAAATATAGTATGTGATTACCATCTTTGTACTTTTCTGCTTTTCATTTCAGCCTGACCTCACTTTTTTGCGATCTTTCCATGTATGCATGTCCATGTAATTCAGGATAACACTTCACGCATCTGATGAATTAGATTGTGGTTGACAAAAACTTGTAGGTTTCCAAAGAGCCTCACACAGATTATACAGGATCCAGACTTTATCTCCTGCAAATGGAAGGGCTCCTTCCATCCATGAAAGTCTTTTGATCCCCTGGTAGAATGGAGAAAGAAGTGATTCTGCTGATTCCTCTTCCCACTGCAATTCCTTATCTACCCAAACTGCTCTGGGAGGTTAGGGAACACTCTGGAATAACAGTAGAGGAAGCTTTCTCTCTTGTTCCCAAATGAAAATTAGTCTGAGACAAGAAAGGCCACATAAATGAATGAATGGATGGGCTTATAGAACTTCCATTAGCCTTTTCCAGGCATGTTGGGTGTGATGCCTGGAACCTTCTGTTCTATAGCAGGAACTTCCTGAGTGGAGCTCTGCTTAGGGGATATTATTGCCTGTGGCAGCAAACTCTAAATCTAACCCAGTATCTTGTAATCCTTATAATATCCACATTAGGCTATTTCATTAATCCCATATTGCAGATGTGAGGCTTAGGCTAAGAGAAAATGCATTTATGTGAATGCACAAATGATGAGTCCATGGGTGTGAGAAGCACTCATGAAAGCCTTGCCCACTATATCCCTATGTGCATCTCCCAACCCTACCTGTTGTGTCCATTTTGAGTGGAGAAGGTGGGCAGGGAGCTTTTACTTGCATTTGCTTGAATAGTAGAACACCTCACACAAGTGGAACACCTCATGCAATCACTTTATCAGGATCCCTGATTGCGCAGACAATTCTACCCTTGCTTGAATAATAGTATTAGCCCTCTGCAGATCTTCCCTGCTCAACATGGGAAAGATAGGTGACAGTACATGGGGAGAATAGGGTGGGGCTTGTGTACATGCTGCTACCCCAATCCATGGACACAGAGTTCATGTGTTCAGGCAAATGCCTAAATGCTATTAATGGCAAAGGGTGAGATTTGAACTAAGTTCCTGATTTGTGGCACACACCCTTTGCTATTATACCACGTCACCTCTAATAATAGGAAATTTATACATTTTTTAAAGTAGAAATAATGTCTTCAGTCTATTTCCCATGGCTGTTTGAAGAACAAAATACACTTAGTATTGCAATAGTCTTAAGTATAAAAAAGAGGTCAGCTAAAGATTGTTTATAGAACCATAACTTTAAAAGGATCACATGCTTGAAAGAGAATACGTATAAAAGCAGGTCAAGGTACAAGATGAGAAAGCTGAAATCTTATTCAATAATAATCCTTCCATATTAGCATGCATAGAGTTGGATAAGAGAACAATTGTATATTAAAACAGTAAACAGATGAACTATAACAGCAAGTTATAGTTACTAAGTTACTATAGTTACTAAGGTATCTCCGCTCACAATCCCCCCTCCCCGAAGTGCTCTCTTATTACAGGATGACCAAAACATAGCTCCTATAATGAAGACACTTATACATCCATTCTTAGATCCAGAGCTATTTTTGCCCATAGGTTGTATGCTCATATGGAAGCTGATATGAGAACATGAGTAGCCAAGCACAATGCCTACGAAAAACTCACAAGCAGGACCTCAGCACCAGAGCAATCTTCCCTCCTGCAGTTTCCAGCAGTTGATATTCAGAAGCATAGTGCCACCCACTGAGGAGGCAGACCATAGCTGTGATTGATAGCCTTTGCCTCCATGAATTTGTGTAAACCAGGGGTCGGCAAGGTTTACCTCGCCTGGGCTGGTTCACTCCAGCGCAGATCCCTCTGTGGGCCGTATTGTGTGCGTGTGTGAGCACGTGCACCTGCGAGAATTACTTTATTTTGTTTGTCCTGAACCCTCCAACATTTAGCTTCAGTGGATATCCACAAATTCTAGTGTTACGAAAGAGGGAGAGTGGAAGATTCCATGAGTACAGGAGGCATCCCCAGTCATCTGTGAATATGTGAAAGGCAGAATTAGTGTAGTTGTGTATTCTCCCTCATCCTTGTACTTAGCCCCTGCTATTAATAGTACTACAGTTGGGGGAGAGGTAATTACAATTGCCTATATTCCTACTTTTTGGTTTCTCTCTAACATTTGCTTTATTTCATTTTATTAATTTTTTTATATTCTTGACACAGTTATATAAGCATTTCTGAAATCATTGTAAAAATAAAGTGTGGGGAAATGGTATCTGTTACCTATACCTGCAATGTATCTTAAAAGGTGAGATTTCTAATCTGTATAGATCAGAATCTCTGATGTTGTACATATGGTTGGAATCTGTCTGTGTCGAGAGACAATGGAGTGCACCTTTGGGGGGTGAAGTCAAACCACTGCATTAGCGGCACTAAAGTGACCTGCCTGGGCAGTGTGTATGGAGGTCCTGGGCTGCCCAGATGACAAGCCCCACCTCTTAGCCTCACTGATGTGGTCCATAGGAAAGCAGTGCAATATGTTTGACACCAGCTTAGCTGCAGGAGTTGCTGGAAGGAGGCATACAAGGTGGCATCCAACCATCTTAGGAACTCTACTCCGGATCTGTGTAGGGTTTACTCCTTAGCCTTTTCTTCTCTCAAAGATATGCCACAAGGCAGTGGAGTTTTAGGACCAGAGTTTTCCTTCTTCCCAGGTTAACAACCCCCATCTGCCCCTCACTTCCCTCTATAGTATGTGCAGACGCCGCCTTCTTGACCATTATACTCACTACTGGTCTTGTCTGCTAAATCCACCAGAGCCTGTCTTCACATGCAGGGGAAGTCCCTAACTCACCAAGGATTTGATACCCATCAGCTACTGGTTTAGCTAGCCAATCAAAGCCATTCTTGGAGTGTGGCCGCTGTGCATGCTGACAGCCTCTAGGAGCCAAAGGGGTGGGAGTTGAGTGTGTGGTGGGGACCCAAGGTGGACAAACTACCCCAGAAGGAACATGGTGTGTCCTCCAGCAGAGGTACAACCCCTCCCTCTACACCACACACCCCTTATGCTATACATATGCTCAATCATATTTCCCTAGAATATTTGCCATACAGCAAATCAGGTAAGTGACCCATGCAAAGTGTTGCCAATTGCTGGGATCAGGTGACCATCTTAGGCATCTTCCATGGTCTTACTATAAGAGTACTTTTAATGCCTGGAATGGAATTTCATATATGCAAGGCATGCATGCTTTGGATGTTGGTGAAGTTTCTCAAGTTTGTGCTTGGATATTAACTTTGGGGGCTTGTAAAGGCCACTTATTATTGGTAAGGAAGCCTATACCAAATCCAGAAATTGCAAATATATATTACTTTGCTTTCTGCAGCTGTTGCTCTGTGGTGGATTTCTTAGCCACACATTTAATAAAGAGCAATAAAGCCATTCTGTCAAAACTCTTGAGGCAGCAAAATTGACAAACTTGACAAAGATGAAAAAAACTGCAACCTAGAAACGACTTACTCTTGGGTAGGGTCACAAGAGTCTCATTGAAGTTTCCAGGACTGCTGCAGAACATATGGTTTGTGGACTGCAGCCATTAAATGCTAACATTTACTTCTCCAACTAAAGAAAACAGATAATAAAATAAAAAGCCAACAATCTTCTGTGGTGAAGTATCCTATATATCAGATCCATAGAAGTTCCACATCTGTTGTATATACAAGCATTGCTTCTGAAAATTATATGACTGTGTTCCTAAAGAGTTGTTACCTGCTTCCTCTTCCTGGAGCAACACATTCAAGCCAGTTTGTCAACATTGAGGTCAGTTATCATTGGTGTATCTCAGGTTGTTTTTTATAAATGCCTGTTTTGTTTTTTCAAATGTACAAACAAAGAAGGCAGGGGAGTGAAGCAGCAACCAAATGTTAGTTCCCATACCAACTGTAACATCTATATCAGCTCTCTGGCCAGGATCCAGAGGGAAGTGTGGGATGATTCTGCACTCACATCCAAAAAGTTGTTCATTTGGAAGGTGTCTTTGAACTTCAGCAAATTTTAAGAAATATACACATCCACTGTCAGAGCTGAACAACAGACAGGGTGGAATGGGGGTTACAAGTCAGTTTTCCCAAGCAAGTCCCAACTCAACCCAAGGAGGAAGCCTTTATGGTAAGAGAAATCCAACGGTCAGCCCTTGTGTGCTATAATTTCAGAGCCCACAAACCTTGTATACTGCGCAGGGCACTCATCCCAGTGGCTCACCACATGAAACAACAGCACACAGACCCAAGAGTTCCTCATTTTAGCCCTGACAGCTCCTAACACATTAGATTAGGGCCACTTCTCATGTTACTCACATTGTTATATATTGAGATCCATGCTGGTATATGAGGATGTGTATGTCTAGTGTTGTGAGAAAAGACTCAACTTGTATTCTGTCTCCCAGGAGACACACTTTCATTATGAACTTAGCATCTCCATAAGCTTCACACCACAAAATGCACATGGTTTCGCACACTTGTGAGTTTGTGTATATAAAAACATACTATGAGTAAAAGTCAACATTCCTGTGTTCTTGAGGTAACTTGAACTGAAGTTGTCTAGTCTGACAACTAGATTTTCAAAGAGTTAACATCACAACTTTTGTAACACCTACACATTCTTTTTTAGTGTATCCACTTAAGAGACTGCTGGGACAAGTTCAAGTTTCCAAGCAGAGATAAGAGAAATGTGCCCAAACAATTGACAATACACACAAAGACGATGGATGGGAGACAAAGACTGAACTGAACAGAGTAGCGATGACCAAGTGAGATCTAGGAGAGCTAAAGAGAAATGATTTATAACCTAAGCTCATGAAAGCTGCTGCTTGATAGCTCAGGCAATCAGTGATAGGGCTTTGCACAAACCCTGAGACAGACATGCTATCAACAGCCAAAGGGATTTAGGGCAGCAGGAACTGCTGCTGTCTATTATTTGTTGTTTCTAAGGAACTGGAAGGGCAAAGAATTATCAACCTAGCGCATGAAAGAAATAAAGTTGAACAGTGAAATCTTATTTTCAAGGTATTTGATTTAGCCAGATCCTCAAAAGAATACTTTTCACAAAAAGTTCTTTACAGCCGAACCTGACAGCACAAGGGGCTTACAAATATCTGGACCAGTATCTTTAGTAACCTGACCTTATATTAAGCTTCTGCGACTTTCCTTTTTGTTTTTTTTAGCTAACAAGCTACCATGATGGTTTCATGCAAATCATGCAGTCCTTGTTCAGTACAGTTTGCAGTTGTACTTCCGGTATTTTGCCTTTTAAAATCTGCCCCTAAACTGAACTTTGCTTTGCTTTTAGAACCATTAAAATGAATAGGAATTGCATTGCTGTTAAATGCTTCAAAGATTTGTGTCATTTTATGTTAACAGAGAATGGTGTTCTAGGGGCAGAAAAACCTTCTAATTTATTTCTTATAATTTATTTATAAATTGTTTTCCTAAGCAATATATTTAAAGCATTTACTATTTCACAGCTGAGTGTAGGAGCTGCTCGACAGTAGAATGGACTCCCTCAGAAGGTGGTGGACTTTCTTTCATTGGCGGTTTTTTAATCCATCTATCAAGAATGCTCTAGCCGTGATTCATGAATTACAGGGGGTTGGACTAAATGATCCTTAGGGTCCCTTTCAACTCTACAGTTCTATGATGCTATGGCCATTTTTTGTGACGTTTTCCTGCAGTACTAGTATTTGCTTTGGCTCTGCAACTGTGTCTCCCAAATCCCAACTACAAAAGCAATGCAGGCAAATTTGGACCTTAGCATGGACCTCCATCCTAAAGCAATCTCTCTTTGCAGAGATTTGGAGTTTTAATAACCTGCAAGCTAAGCAATACATCTCATTTTTAAGATGACAGAAAAAATGAAAGCACCACTATATAAAGGAAGAACCAGGTTTGGGAGGGGGAGGAGGGGAGCTGGAATTTGCTGAGAGAGGAGTCTGTCTTCCAGTCCAGGACTATTTCACCCAACATACTCCAGTTATGCTGCTTGCAGGGATTTTGTGATTCCCAAGGGGATGGGGGTGGCACTGTGGTCTAAGCCACCTAACCTCTTGGGTTGCCGATTGTAAGGTCGGCAGTTTGAATCCATGTGACAGGGTGAGCTCCCGTTGCTCCTGCCAATCTAGCAGTTTGAAAGCATATGGGCAAGAACAGATAAATAGGTACTGCTGTGGCAGGAAGGTAAACGGCGTTTCCATGCACTGTTAGTTATGCTGGCCCCATAACCCAGAAAAGTTGTCTGCGGACAAACACCGGCTCCCTTGGCCTGAAAGTGGAGATGAGTGGTGCACCCCATAGTCAAATTGGACTGAACCATCCAGGGGTCCTTTCCCTTTCCCTGTGCTTCCCAGGAACTGGTATTTAGAGACATACTTCCTCCATTACTGGAGGGTAGTCAGGGCCAGCCCAAGACGGTTTGGCACCTGAGACAAAACACAGAATGGTGCCCCACTCCTCATCAAGGAAGAAGGGATGAGTGAAGATCTACATCAGCAACAAGTGTGTGTGTGTGTGTGGGGGGGAAATAAAGATCTACATCAGGATCTGATGTCCCTGTCGATCCTGCTACCAGAGGTGGTCGCCTCACCTTGCCTCATGGATGGGCCGGCCCTGAGGGTAGTAAATAACCATCTTTAGTTGAAAAATGTCACATGGTTGTACAGCACATACACGTAATTTCAACATTTCTCATGTTCTGTTGAATATATTTTTGAAGCTAAATGTGATATAGTATATTTCTTTAAAATTACATCCTCTTATTTTCTTTTATCTTATTCTACTTGTTCAGTGACAAAGGAGGATGAGTTAAAAAACCCCAAAACCTTTCACAAAGCATTGGTATGGAGATAGTAATAAACCATTTACACATTTACAGGAATAGTACTTGGAGGTCTCTTATTGCCCATCACAGGTGGTGCATGTTGTGCAGAAGATGAAAGCTCCCTTGTCTGCTCTTTAAGAATACATATTTAAAGTGCAGCTGGTGTATCTTCCTCTTAATTTAATTCCTTTTTACGATACACATGTGAGAGAGCTATCTATTTAAAGTCATTCCCATTAGTTCAGGATTGTTGAATATCAGATACTGTTGCAAAACAGTTTATCTTTTCAGTTTTAACAAAAATACAGATGACAAAGCCTCAGGATGGTATAGTACAGGTAGGACATGTTTATACCAATAAAAGACATTGTGGGTTTGAAGCTGTGGTAGCATTGCGGGCTTTCCATATGGAACACAACAAACAGCACATTAATCTGCGGTAGATCAGGATCTTTCATATAGACTGCCAAGACAGAACTAAACTTTATTTCTCATGCTCCCTACCAACACTTCCATATGCTTGTGATGGTTCATGGTAAGATTTAATAGTTTATTCACATATTTAAAACCAATGGGAGGAATTCAACATCACACTAAGGCAGTCATTCCTTCAGGACAAGCATTTCAGCTTGTGAGATGGAACAATCCCCCACTCTCTTCTAAGGCTGGCCCAAGACATTTTGGCACCTCAGGTGAATGCAAAATGCTCCCCTCCCCACAGGGAAGAAGGTGTAAGTGAAGATCTACATCAGGATCTACTATCCTTGTGGATCCTGCCACCTGAGGCACTAACCTCACTTGGCCTCATGGGTGGGTGGTCCTGCTCTCTTCCCCATCAAATGCTGTTCCAGAGGTTCTCCTGACTTCCCTGCTCTGGAGTTCCTGGAGGACAGCTGGCCCGGGCTAGGGCTCGGCGGGGCCACCGCCACCACACTCCCATTGCCAGCCAACATGATGGTGGAGGACGATGAGGCCGGGGGTGAAATGGCCCAGACAGCGGCCTTCACCTCTGGGGAGCAGAAGGATGAAGGGGCGGAAATGCCCGCACAGGGTGGCAGCTGCAGGTGAGGCACCAGCTTGTCCTTGTCCATTTCCGTGCTCCTTGAAGAGGTGCACTGGGCAGTGTGCGTCGCTCTCAGCCAGCTCCTGCAGGCTCCCAGCTTTTGAGGCACCCAGCTCCCACAAGCGTGCCAGCTCACTTTCCAAAACTTCCTGTCTGGCCCCCCAACAGTGTCTGAAGGACAGTGAACTGGCCCCCTGTTTAAAAAGTTTGAGGACCCCTGCCCTAGAGCAAATTTGAGGGGACAGAGGCCAGGAAAGGAGGGTGGGGGGAGTCCCATTGCGCATGTGGAAGTACTTGCTTCGGGTTTCCACTGATGGCATGCATTAGCTGAATCCCATTCATCATGTTGTGCATTTAAAGCCAGTAAATGATAAAGGGTAATTCCATGCAAATTTCAACCTACACTCCTTTTAAAATAAATAAATAAATAATATGTCCCCTATCATTTAAATATAATTTTCCAAAGTTTCATTATGTAGTAACAAATAATGCTTTCAAAATAGAATTGTACACATGAGCAAAAGAGCCAGAAGCTTGGCATGTGAGAGTCAAAATGAATAGGAAACTGAAAATTATAACAAGCTATGTATAATTAAAATTAATGACATTTGTAACCACGTACATATCCATGGCCAAAACAAGGATGTTTTGCTGAAAGCAATTCTTTGTAAAGCAGAACCAATGCCCCCCAACTCACTTCATAGAAGTTTGAATTATTCGTGACAAGTTACTTATTATCATGAAAAAATGAGAATTTGGCCCATGCTTTAAAAATAACCCTTCTTCAAGATTCATAAATGCCTGATGAATTTATTTTTAAGGTATTCAGAATGGTTATGGCTTAGATTCATCCTCCCCCCATGTATGGTTAGTAACAATGGACAATATAAAAGTGAAAAGTCTGGTTTGTAAGAGAAAACATTGGAAACAGAATACTCTGTGTGGTTTTCCACAAGGTATTAAATTTGTAAGAATTAAACCTCTAATGATGCAGTAAAACCATTTCCTAATTGCTATGTGCCTAAAGAGTCTCTAAATAGTAGTTCAATCCTTAACTTGTCTTTAAGAGTCCATTACTATTAGACCTTTTAACAAAGGATAAACATACAAAACAGAGGGCAATAAAAATCTCACTTATCCTGAATTCTCCCATTCATTTCCATCTGTTTACTGGATATGTCAGCCCCTGCTCCTCCAAATTGCTAAAAAATGTGTGCTTTCCTTCTACAACCCAAACTCAGAAAGAAGGAAACACAGTCAAGATGGAGGATGGGTAAACAAATGCTTACTTATTTCAGACAAGTAGCTGTGTTGGGGCTGGTTTAGTTCTTTTGTTCATGGCGCCCACCCTGTGGAATGCCCTCCCATCAGATACCAAAGAAATGAGTAATTATATTATGAGTAATTATATAATCTTTAGGAGACATCTGAAGCATTCTCAGTTGAATTTCTCAATCCATATATGTATAGGAAAACTATGCTGGAAGCTGTCCAGAGTGGCTGGCGCAACCCAGTCTGATCGGCATCATCATCATCATCATTAATGAGCCAACAAGATAGGAAATGATGATGATGATATTTGTAACCAATCCATCTGGCTGGCTTTCCCCGGCCACTCTGGGCAGCTCCCAACAGAATATTAAAAACACAATAAAACATCAAACATTAAAAACTTCAGATGTCCCTTCAGATGTCTTCTAAAAGTCAGATAGTTGTTTATTTCCTTGACATCTGATGGGAGGGCATTCCACAGGGTGGGCGCCACTACCAAGAAGGCCCTCTGCCTGGTTCCCTGTAACTTCGCTTCTCGTAGTGAGGGAACTGTCAGAAGACCCTTGGAGAAGGACCTCAGTGTCCAGGCTGAACAATGGGGGTGGAGACACTCCTTCAGACACTCCAAGGCCATTGGACTTTAGAGGTCAGCACCAACACTTTGAATTGTGCTCGGAAATGTACTGGGGGCCAATGTAGGTCTTTCAGGATCAGTGTTATATTGTCTTGGCAGCTAATATTCAGGAATGCAAAACATACCTATATTCTGAAATATGCTGAATATCAGGGTGTCCCATGAAAATTTGCTGCCTGGGACGAATGGCAGGATGGTGCTCCCCTCCACATTCCATGTACAGATACTGACTGGACAGGCAGCTGAATTTTACTTCAATAATGGCAACAGGATGGTGCCCTCTACTCCACACCCGAAGGAGCAGACTTGTTTAGGGGACCCAGGGCACGCCATGTGGCATATACATATCTATACTTCAACAACAACAAAAAGAATGGGGTGGGGCTCAGAAGTAACAAATAGGGGGCTGCAGCTGCTGTTATCTAGCATCTATTGCTTGAGGCAGTCACTCCACTGCCAGGTGCAGAGCCGAATGTGGTGGTTGTGTGGCTTCAATGGCTGGCAGCTCTTCCTCCACCTCCTCTTGGTGTTGCCACTGGTGGGAAACTGCTTTGACTCGCCTTCCCCTCTGCAACAGAAGGAGGAGGAGGAGGAGTTGGTCACTGGAGCTGTGTCACAGTCCACTCCGTGCTTCGTCCCCATGCTTTTTGGACATGGAGGCAGCCCTCTACCTCAAAAATGGGGGGGGGGGGGAAGGATTCAGCCTCCAGAAGCTGGTTCCCCTCACTCCTACAGATGATCTCAATGACTGAGCTGAGATATAAGGGCTCAGGTGGTCCTTAAGATATCCTGGGCCAAAGGAACTAGAAATCTGTGCATGCCTCACATATACCATCTGGTTTGTAACTTTTTTCAGAACAAGGGCCACATTCCCTTCCAGGAACTACATGCCAGGGGTGAGCAGGGTCAGGCAAAAGTGGGCAGAGCAAAGAATGTAAACTTTACCTTTGTACCCTAGCCTAATTTCTACACACACTCACACACCCTATCCTTCACAAGAGGCTTTATTAGAGTTAAAAGACATTCCAGCCAGGCAAAAACACTCAAGAAGGGGGAGAAGGGTCAGTAGGGGGAGCAGCTTTGGGATAGATAGACAGGCAATTTCCAGCTTTTGTGGCTATAGCTTGGCTTATTTCTTAAGCAATTTGAGATGGGGTACTCACACATCAGGTGCACCGAGTCTACATGCAATTTATGAACTGACCTGGACCCTGTAATCATCATCTGAGGCCCTTCTTTGTGAGTCTCCTCCACAAGAGATGGCAACATAAGAGCGGGTCTTTTCTGTGCTGGCTCCCTGCTTCTGGAATGCTCTCCCCAGGAAAGTTTGCCTGGTGACTTCATTAGAAGTCTTTAGGTGCCTGGTGAAAACGCCCCTCTTCTGCCAAGGTCTTTGGCTAAGCTAACTAAACTATCTATAGCGTTTTAAATGGGGGGGGGAGGCAACAGGGGTTATTCTTTTCATTTGTTACTATGTTGTGTGTTTTTTGTGTTTTGTATTGTAAACCACCCTGTGATCCGTGGATGAAGGGCACTATAGAAAATGAATGAATGAATAAACTTACACCAGACACAGGAAGGGCTGGAAGAAATGGGCAGACATCATATGTTTGTAACTTTCTATCATAGATGCCCTTGCCTTCACCCATGAATCCATGCATTCATGTATGCAGAGTGGGTAGAGATGAGGGGGAATACATGACCATATTGAGCCCTGTCAAGATCCTCTACACACAAGCATTGCATTCATAATGCAAGTAGATTGTGCCACAGTGTCATCAGGAATAGAGATGATGTAGTCTTATATGTACAAAGATTAATTAATTGTGACAGAAAGTAAGCAAAGGTGATGAAAAGTCTCTTATTAAGGTCATCAAATGTTCTGATTTCCTGCTTGGCTAAAATGAAGCTCAAATTATCTTCAAGATGCCAATTCTCTATCTCTAGAGTAGTTTTTGATTGGTTCTCATTTGCTTTATGAAATAATTTCTGTTATGACTGCCTGTGACAAGACCACTTTAGATATTACATTAATGCGGATAAGTATTTCCGCAATAATGGAAGGCTTTGCTTGAATCACTCACGAAATAGAAAAATTCCCCCTCTCCATGAGAAATGTCTGTCTCTTGTTTTTTCTCCTATATGAGAAATAAATTTTGGGAATAACACAAACATTGAATACTAAAGTTGTAATTTATTAAAAAAATATCATTACATTTATTTATTTAATTTATTAAAACTTGGGGCACACACTACATTTTAAACAAATTGCAATAGAAAAATTGTATTAAAACATATTGTTTTACTGATTGATTACAGTACTTAGGATAAAATATTAACCTTAATGTCTGTGGGTTGCATTCAGTGTTAGTCTTTCTCAGAGTAGACCCACTGAAAATATGGAACATAGGGCCATTTATTTCAGTGGGTCTACTCTGAATTAAACTTAGTTGAATGCAACCCAATCCTTCTTCCAGGCTATGGGCAGCAGCCATAACCATTGGTATTAAGTTCCAAATGGTAAAGGAAATATCAGTATTTTAAAATGTATGTTAAACTACAGCAAATTATTTTTAACAACTGTGATAGTGTTAATAAAAGGTTGTATCCATAGTTTGTCATGCACAGAAAAGACCCACTGAAGGATGCAACTAACTTAAGTTCATTCATTTCCATGTGCCTGCTCTCAGTAGAACTTAGTTGGATACCAGCTAAAATTTCTATGCATTCTGTGAACTCTGCACATGGGATACTCTCACTGGAGGAAGATGGTGGTTGTCTTTACTGATTCCCCCTTTCCACTCAAAGCTCTCTGTGCCCCCTTAGTAACCTGCTCCAGAGGACTGGGGTGTGTGTGTCTTATGGAATAGTTGTGGTTGGTGGGACTTGCAGGGAAAGGAGAATCAGAAAAAGCACATTGTGGTCTCCCAACCTCCTCCAGCATGAGCCTCCACTGAATTGCAGTCCCTTATGTAAACAAAAATGTCAGCTCTGGACCTAGACGTCTACTTATAAAGATATTTGAATATGCATCTTTTTGTTTTTCTGTTGCTTTTTGCTTGCCCTGAAAGCTCCATGTGGGTCTACTCTGAATAAAATTTAATTGGCAACAATCCAAAGTATCCATGTTCATAAGCATAAAAATCAGGACAAGAAATAGTCTGACATGTGGAATATGCTTTAAGATCTGTGTATCTGTGGTGAGGGTAAAAGGAAGAGAAAATTAAGCCAGAGAGCTTGAGGGGCCAGATTCAAAAGAAGATAAGGCTCCTGCATTTTTAATCATTATCCAGAAGAGAAAATTTCAGAAGCACTGACTATCAGGTAAACAAGTTTAGGATTGTAGCCACAGCTATTATACATATTGGCTGGAATATACTGCAGTAGTGTAATAGCCTCATATTCAACTTTATATTGTAATGTGTCCAAGGTCAAATCAATCACATCCTCTTCTCCAGTCCTTCCAACTTCCTGTGTTCAGGTCATCATACAATTGTTGTCCCCCACCCAGAAAATGTCTTATTTTCTAAAGGTGATTGGCAGAGAAGCCTAAGGAGAATTTAAAAATAAAAATAAAAATCATTCCCTTTATTACTTCCATTTGCACAGTTTTATAGCACCAGGATAACGACAGGTATAAGTAAGAAGCAGAAGAGGCCACATCCAATATCATATCTTGGTCTGCCCTTTCTTCTTTCTTATTCATTGCTGGAAATGTCTCTCTCATTGCTTTTAGCAAACATGGACCAGCAGCAGAATCTATTTTCATTTCCATCCTCATTTTTCATTCTATGGAGTCACTATGTGGGTAGCCCTGACAAGAATACATTTATGAGAGACAAAGAAACAGGAGAGCCTGAATATATTTTAGTTAAAGGTCCTCTGGGGTTGTAGCAACAGCAGCAACAAAATAGTTCTTAAGTCATTATTTCAGCACTTTGGCAAGGACATTTTCTGGAAGGAAAAGAAAGCCGGGGCATCGAATTTGAAAGCCATTAAGACTGCAGCCCTGTACATGCTTACCTAGGAGTAAGTCCAATTGACTCAGCATGGGCTTACTTTTGAGTTTGCACTTACAGGCTTGCACTGTAAAAAGCTTAAATGAACAACCAATAACTCCAGCAAAAAAATAAAAAATTAATACAAAACAAGGGTTTCTCTCTCTGCACCAATAATTCATTTGCCTCAAGCAGAACTATTCTTATGCTGTCATCTCAAATCTTCTAGTCTTAGCCCCCAACCAAAATGTTTTTCATATGATTTGATGGCTTCCTCCAATTTGGATTCTAGGTCAATTTCCTTTCTGTACATGTGTTCCTCTGTGAGACGCAGGTGCAAAGGGCATGACATAAGAGAAAATATACCCTGAAACTGCACATGCAAAGCTGCTGTTTTTTTCAGCCCTCCTCTCCTAATTAGTTACTGCAATTATAAATAATAAAACTCTTGAAACATACACATTGCCATTGACAAATGCCTGTTCGTATTGTTAGCAAGCCTGAAACCAACAGATTAGTCTGGGTGAAATACTGGAGAAGGTGGGGATAATACAGAGTTCAGCTCTATTTACCTAGATCTGAATTCTGGGTAATTCTGCTTTATGAGGTATTCATACAGACCGTTAAAAAATGTGGTGAAGCATATATGTTAACACATGGAAATGCCTCCACTGTCTGCGCTTTATCTGATTGCAGGTTTTAAACTTTCGGTTTTTGTGATAAGTTTGTATTATCTATTTTATGTTTATTAGATTTATTTACTGAGAAAACAATAACCTTCTTTCTCTAATTCAGACATTTATGCCTTCCTAGGAGCCAATTCACGTGTTCCATACCCCTCAACTATCAGAACCCAAGAGCACAGCACTCAAAAACATGATCTCACGTGATAACATGGTAGCCAACAACACACGTTTTTGGGCTCTGTGTGGGTCATATGATTCACCTGGGAGCACAGCCCAGAACATGCGTGGCCCAGTTTTGGGCTGCAACATGTTGGAGGGTATGATGTTATTGCACCATGCAGAACCTGGTATTTCCACTACTGCTACAAAATGTGACAGTCCATTTCTTCCTAGGAATGAATCACTGAAAGCACATTATAACAATATCACGGTGCTTGTAGCTGCATTCTAAAGCTACCTGAGCCACTTTTTACGTATAAAGTTTTCAATGGCCTAGGCTTGGCACCCCAACAGATATAGTATTCATTCATCAAGAGTGATGTTGCTTATCACTAGCCAACAACTGTGGAACTCTTCCCCCCCCCTCCAAACTCCATATAACACACAGAAACTTTATACCATTAAATGCCAATTGTTGTTTTTTTAAGGACTCACAAGCAAAAAGTATTGCAAGCTGTCAATATATGCAGAATGTGGCACTACGGTGGTACCTCGGGTTACGGACGCTTCAGGTTACAGACACTTCAGGTTACAGACTCCACTAACCCAGAAATAGTACCTCGGGTTAAGAACTTTGTTTCAGGATGAGAACAGAAATTGTGCTCTAGCAGTGCAGCGGCAGTGGGAGGCCCCATTAGCTAAAGTGGTGCTTCAGGTTAAGAACAGTTTCAGGTTAAGAACGGACCTCCCGAACAAATTACGTTCTTAACCCGAGATACCACTGTAGTTAAAACAACAAACGTCTTGTACCTAGCTTCTGGAGTGGAAAAATAATCTCACATTCCTGAATAGTTAAGCGTGGGTTTCTTTCACATACTGTCCCACAAGCCTTTTTGTCATTTTATGGCTTAAAGGCACTGTGCCAATCTGGATGCAGAATTTGTTACTTTAAAGTATTCATCACCAAAGGTGCATGATGTCTCACAGCTCAGTGCACACAATACATGCTTGGCCTCCTGAAGCCAACATATGGATCAGATGATTCTGCACATACTGCTCATGCTGACAGCACTACTCCTGAAGTCCCAAAGCATCTGCCTTCGCTACCCCTACTGCTGTGTTTAGTATGCTACTACTTGCAGGTGTTTGTGCAAGAAGAATACCAAGTTTTCACATTCCCAGATGGGGAAAATCAATTTCAGTGCCCCAAATGAAGGAAGCACTGATGCGGAATGCCACTAAACACTGAACTCTATTCTGTGGGGTTGAAGCCATAAGGGAGATTAAAAACACACACACTATTTTGGAATAAAAATATTGTCACTGAACCACTGCTCTGAAGAATTGCACAAGGGCACACATAAGAATTGTGGGGTGGGAAATTTACACTTGATAAATTTGTTAAAGAAAGAAATGTAGCCCTAAAACATGCACAAGTAGCATAAAGCAAGCAAGCAAGCAAGCAAGCAAGCAAGCAAGCAAGCAAACAAACAAAAAACCCAGATCTGAAATTGTTACGTTCAAGATGTTTCTGAAAAGCAACCTTACTCCTATGAGGAATTAAGTATGATTACCATGGTCAGTGATATTTCCTTAGAGACATCCCTACCACACAGATATATTTTTTGTCACAATATTTATAGGCAAGAAAGTGTACAAAGTGAAATGATGTTTCATTGGTATTAGAAGAGCTAACCAGTAGTTTTGGATATCTACACTAAAATGCATGTTTTCATTTTTATTTGTTTGCATTTGGGAAATTGAACCAATTATTCCTTTTTGGTAGAGAGGCTATTTCTTGTCTTTTAAATACATGTGTATTAAAGATGCATGTTCCTTCAGTATGCAGCCAATAGTCTATGCACCATGAATAATAATGCAATGCTAATCACATAGCTGAAACTCTAGCATATTTTGGTGTGCATGAAGGCATAGCATAATGTGTAATTGAATACAGATCAGAATACATGCAGCAACATATCTTCCTCTGTTTTTTCAGTTCTGTCAGAACTTGCAATTATATCATGGTATTTCATAATATATAGGTTTTTAATGAAAGTCACAGTTCATATCCTGGCCGTTATAGAGTTGAAAAGTAATATACTGGGACTCATGTTTTTGAGACGAGGATTGAAGTCACAATTTTACTATATTTAACACATTTCTATCTAGCCTTTCAGGGCTCTTTGCCCTCACAAACCTACAGAAAAAATTAAACATATAAAACTACAAAACACAACAAAACTATTTTAAAAATACTATTTCAAAAGACACAGCACTGCAACATTAAAAAGTAGATAAATAGAATTGTACATAAAGTGTAGTTCATGCAATTCCATTTTTGAACATTATTATTACTACATTATTATTATTACTATTTGTATACTACCCTATACCCGCAGGTCTCAGGGCAGTTACAAAACAGAATCACAATATAAAAACACAAAATATATAATAAAAACAAAAACAGCCCAATAACTCTCCCTAACACATTTTAAAAGGGCATTGGATGTCAATCAGCCAAAGGCCTGGTTAATGAGGAACATTTTTTCCTGGTGCCTAAAGGTGTATAATGAGGGACGCGGGTGGCGCTGTGGGTTAAACCACAGAGCCTAGGACTTGCCGATCAGAAGGTCGGCGGTTCGAATCCCCGCGACGGGGTGAGCTCCCGTTGCTCGGTCCATGCTCTTGCCAACCTAGCAGTTCGAAAGAATGTCAAAGTGCAAGTAGATAAATAGGTACCGCTCTGGCAGGAAGGTAAATGGCGTTTCCGTGCGCTGCTTTGGTTCGCCAGAAGCAGCTTAGTCATGCTGGCCACATGACCCAGAAGCTGTATGCCGGCTCCCTCGGCCAATATAGCGAGATGAGCGCCGCAACCCTAGAGCGGGTCACAACTGGACCTAATGGTCAGGGGTCACATTTACCTTTACCTTTAAAGGTGTATAATGAAGGTGCCATTACTTGTGGGGGGAACTAGTTTATCAGGGATGGCTGCATTGAGGGGTTGGACTAGATGACCCTCCTGGTCCCATGCAACTCTACAATTTAAAACCAAAGTCACCATTGCCCAGCAAAGACATGACAATATTAGTTGCAAATACTGCAGTACAACTGTTTCCAAGATAAGAATGTATTGCAATTCAGCACTTTACTGTACTTTGTTTCCTTTTAAGTATAAATAATTTGCAGCACTCTATACAAAATCTGTGTTTTACAGAAGTCCTCAGTCAGTTCTGGAATTTTCCTTTTGTAACTTTGTGCCTATTACTCAGAATGCTAAGTCTGACTGAAAAACATCCAGAAGCGCACCCAAGAGTTTCTCCATTGTTACCACTTTGGAGCAACCAGTAGTCATGAGAGCAATCTGCTGAAGTACTGTGTTGCAACCTCAATAATTTACAATAATAGTTAACTCATTATTTTAGTGCCTATCGTTATGTAGTCAAAACAGCACCATCTAGACACAACAGAGAGAGGTATCAGCAGGCTCAAGGTTTGTACAAGGTAGCACTGGCTACCAATTAGTTTCTGGGCCCAATTCAAAGTGTTGGTTTTGACCTATAAAGCCTTAAATGGCTCAGGACCACAATACCTCAAGGACCGCCTCTTTCCATACAAACCTACCTGGACCCTGAGATCATCTTCTGAGGCCCTTCTTCATGTGCCGCCTCCTCAAGAGGTCTGGAGGGTGGCAACACGAGAGCGGATCTTCTCTGCAGTGGCTCCCCGTCTGTGGAATGCTCTCCCCAGGGAAGTTCGCTTGGCGCCTTCATTATACACCTTTAGGCACCAGGCAAAAACATTCCTTTTTAACCAGGCCTTTGGTTGATTTGATTGATATTCTACGCCCTTTTAAAATGTGGTGGGTTATTTTTTTCAGGCGGTGTGTGTTATTGGGTTGTTGTTTCTATTTTGGTTATGTATTTTGTGGTTTTATATTTTGATTTTATTCTGTGAACTGCCCTGAGACCCCCGGGTATAGGGCGGTATATAAATTCAGTAACACTAATACTAATAGTTATAGTAATACTACTACTACTACTAAAAATTTCCAAATTGAAATTTAGTTCTCCACATTTCTGCAGCAATATGCACAATTTTTTTACAAAAAACAACCCATGAAAATTATTCAGTATTATAGTACAGATTTATCCTAATAAGATTATTTTTGTATGCAATTTTTTCTAATACATGTTTCGGCAAATATAATACATTTTTGTATGTTATTTTCTCTACTGTATACATTTTTATGCACATTTTACCCCAAAATATGCATTTTTGTACACATTATTTGGCTGAAGAACTGCATTGCAAAATTCAGATAATTTTGAAGGATGGCTGTTTCAGTTGCATATTGTTTCAAAAAGTAAATATTTGGTATGTGAACTTGGAATCAATTTATTTATTTATTTATTTCATTTCTATCCTACCTTTCCTTCAAGGAGTTCAAAATGGCATACACACAAACACCTCATTTTATCCTCCCAACAACCCTGTGTGGTAGGTGAGGCTGAGAGCATGTGACCGGAGCAAAGCTCAACTTATGTCATGAACTGGCAGGACCATGGGGGGGAGGAAGGGGATCCAGGTGAGGGGATGTAGCTGGGATTGGGACACACTAAGGTGAGCAGGGGATGGGGAAGGAAGTACTCACAGGGTGATGGGAGGATGGCAAGGGGATGGAGGTCAATGCACAAGAACCAGAGCAGCAGGACCCATCACCAGTGCCAGAGGAGCCCCAGTCCCCACAAACATGGCAGGCTCTGAGGTGTAGGGAGCAGTGGGAGTGGTGTTCTAGAAGAATGAGGCAGGCAAGGGCCAACAGCCCAGCTCCCTAGCTGGCCAGGTGGGGCTCGCTAGCTCTGGGAGGAAGGGCGTGATTCCTCAGCTGGAGTAGACTTGGAACCAGTGAGGGTCACATGCCTCATCAAGCCCAGATGCTGCGATTAGCATGCAAAGTACAAAAGGGGAAGCAGGGGTAAGGTGCTGTGTCTACTCAACTGCCCATGTTGATGTCTCTTGGCTTGGATGCTCCTGGACTGCTATTGGACCATGCTTCGGGTCGGATTGTGAATTTGGATTGACCCTGGAATGTGTTTCCTGACCTTTAGACTTTGGCCTTTGCTTATGTGGCTTGACCCCCCCCCCCCCGACTTTGGACTTGACATACTGACTTACTGCTGGTAGGCCAGGGGTTCAGGACATCTTATGGACTTCATGGCTGAGTGGGGATTCAAACCTGGTCACACAGGTCCTAGTACAACACTCTAACCACTACACCATACTGACTCTTTTCCATCCCTAGTATGGAGACTCAGGAAAAATCTCATAACCTGAGAGTCAGTGTAACCTAAACCTTGACAGATAAGTATGCATTTAAGACATAGATTCTGGAGCATATATTTTCATCATGGGAAATAATTTATTTGTATTTATCTTGTAAAGGGGCAGAGTTTTATGTGACATACTTAACTATGGCAGGAAGAGTTATTATCTATCCAGTCTATTAGTACTGTAAATATATTTTATGTCCCACTTACATTGGTAGAAGGGTATGTATCTATAATTAAATATCAGTATTATTCTTTTGTGGGTTTCAGTGCAACATCTTAAACTCACAGAAGCACATACACTTATGTTTAAGTTTGTACTGCAACACCCTATTGACAGGAGACATTGGAATACAATGAGTAATCTGTGAAGGGTATTTATCATTTTTTTCATATTTTATCATGTTACAAAAACATGTCTAGACTATGAATGGCTAGCAAACTCCATAAGCAAAATGGAACTAATTTAAAGATCCAAGATGAAATGTAAAATGTATTTCTCCCTTTCTATTAAGCATCCACTCTCTTACTAAAGCACTTTGCTAGCTACTCCAAAAAAATAAAGTCTGCCTCATATGGATAATCCAGGCTATAATATGTATTTTAGAATGCTTCATTGGGTATGGATTTTTTCCTGTCTGACAGACGGTCCATCAATCCATCAATCATTCCATTCCTAGCTTGTGAATGATCCATGGAAACTAACCTAAGGTCAGGAGACTGTTCAGTTATGTAATTACTTGAGGGAAATTGTTTTGACCAGACAGGATTTTGTCAAAAAGTCTGCTAAAAGGCAAATGAGAAAACCAAAATATTTTTTAAGGTCAGACATATTTAGCAAAGTTAAGCACTTTTAAGTGTAATTGATTTCAACTGGAGATGGTTATTCATTTGCTTAATGCTCCCATTGAACTCGTTAGGATTTTGTAGCAATTCTGTTTGGGGAGATTATTGTGCAGATATTATATAAAAAAATTAACCACTATATTACGTAAGTAGTGTGTGTAATCATACTGCATTGCACAGCGGTGTACATTTACTGCCGCTATTATCTAAGAAGGTTCACAATAGCCCTCTTCAGATGTGTATATTTAGTGTTAAGTAAACACTATAGGGAGGGGCTGCAGGAATGAAGGTGCAAGTTCCACCCACAGCATCAGTCCCATCACCCTCCCACTTGTGGAGGGCGACTGTCTGAAGTGGGGAGCCTATTCTAATTGCGTAGGCTCCCTAAGCGTTTCAAAATCCTGGAAAATCAGGGCTCTAAATAATATAGCAAGTCTCCATTTGCACCTTATACAGGCACCTCCCCACCTCAGGGTGGCATTGATCCTTAAAAATTCTGGTGTGCA
Source organism: Podarcis pityusensis (assembly GCF_964106645.2). Lineage (NCBI taxonomy): Eukaryota > Metazoa > Chordata > Lepidosauria > Squamata > Lacertidae > Podarcis > Podarcis pityusensis. The sequence goes on along the minus strand of NC_138026.1, from coordinate 64,915,096 downwards.
TAAATATTGGTTTACATATGTAATCTGGTATCTATACATTATATATAGAATGGACAGCCTGACAGTCTTAAATTTCATGGACGAACATTTAATTAGCACAATTACTTGCCCATTTTTTATGTTCGGAATTTAGGTTTGACATTAATCTACAAGCAAGCTGTACAGAATGAAGATCTAAGGCAGGCATGGCCAAACTTGGCCCTCCAGCTGTTTTGGGACTACAACTTCCATCATCCCTAGCTAATAGGACCAGTGGTCAGGGATGATGGGAATTGTAGAAACAGCTGGAGGGCCAAGTTTGGCCATGCCTGATCTAAGGCAACCTTCCCCAATGTGATGCCCTCCAGATGTGTCCTTCGGGGATGATAACTCCCATCATCTCTGACCATTGGCCATGCAGATGGGAGTTGGTGTTCAATATCACCTGGAGAGTTGATGAAGCCTTGTCTAAGATGACTGTGTCAGACAATATATAAGTAAAAACGCTGGGCCAAGTAGATAAAGCATCTGTAAGAAGAGCTTTATAGAACAAAACTGAAGATAATTCACTTGTAAAACATGGTTTTCACTCCATAACAAAATCTCTGTTGGAAACATAACCTGATGATAAATACAAGAAAAGGTCATTTATAGATTGAAGAAAATGTTCTGATTATGGAAGTTATCTGATGCAACCAACAAATAAGTTTTCCCTATACCCTGGAGACATTTCAAATCAATACTATGAGGAGATATATGGAATGCCTGTTATGTAGTGGGAACTACAAGGAACCCTACAAGTGTTGAATTGTAATCCCCATTACTGAGATGAAGAGATCTGAGTGTGCTTCTAAAATGTAAATATTTAAAGCTACCACTTCTTGTTGCCACCATTTTATAAGTACAAGTGACTAACAGAGCACATGCCAGGTCATGGCTTGGAAACAATGCCAATACTTTTAAATGTGCCATCATTGTGGTCCAGTTCATGAGAACACGCTGATGTGAGCCTAGGGCTCATGTGCTACCACCTCCTTCACTGAAGGAGATGGTAAGCTTCCACTTTCTTGTTGTCTCTTCATGAAATCAGGAGAAGGTGTCAAGGTCACAAGGTATTAGTTCGGAGTGAGAAGAATCAAGTAGTTGGACATGAATGAAAACTATACAGCTCTGGTCTGTACAGCAAGCCAAATAAGAGGAATGGCCAACAACCTGGCCATTCAGTTTCCAGCTTTTACAGAGGAGGTAGTACAGGGTGGATGTTGGACTTTCAAATTTCAGCAGCACCCTGTGTGACACTAAAATTAGGTGTCCTCCTCCTTTCTTGCTCCATTCTACATCATTGTTGCAGGGCCCCCTGTAGCGCGGGCACCTAGTGTGGCTGAACTGATTGTGCTATCCTAAAACTGCATCTGGGTAATAGCAGTGAAAGGTTGCAAAGAGAAGGCTCAGCAGAGAGAATCAGCAGGAGCAGTGGATTTAGCAGCAACAAAATGTTGGGCATCTGTAACAGTTTTGGACATATTGTAACTTCAAAGTGTGCTTATTTTATTGTATTGTGTTGAAGTATTATTTTATGAAGAGATTATTTCTTGCCTTGATTTTTTTTTATTAAAATATTTATATCACACCTTTAAATAAAACAAATACATAAAAAAGAGAGATGATGACATCACTGTTACCTGCTTTGCTCTAGCTAGGGGGTTGATCAGAGAACCAGTACCCATCTCAAGCACTCTAGACCCAGGTCCTTCAGGTGCAGCCACTATTTAACAATTGTACTGAGTGACACAATTCTTGCACGTTTCTAGACAAAACTCTCAAAGAGAAAGACTGCTGTTCCCCATAAAGTCAAGGATAAGGGGACAGCAGTGTCCTATAAATCCAATGAGGGCAAGGAGAACAACCTTGTCCTAACAAAAATCCACAATGCACTATATCACAAGCCGTCCCTGCCAAACTATATAGATGCTTGTGCATTTGCAATAAAGGCCTTTGTTCATTTCGCATTTGGGTGCAGCTCTCTTTGCTCCCCCTTCATTCACAATCAACTAGTTAATCTTGCCCATTGAAAAGCTTGTTGTCATAATAACCTCTGCAGCTGAACAAAATGCCACAGACACTTTTGTGCCTTTTGGCACAGCTTCTTAGCCATATACATAGCTGCAAAATCCAGAGCACACATTACTACACAGAAACAAATTTGCAAAACATTTGCTGCAATGAAATTGGACGTTGTTATAAATACAATTCTAATGAGAGGCATCAAAGTTGCCTAAAAGAGCCAAATAATGCAATAATGTTATTGTATGCCACTTTCACCTGTATATACACATAAGTTATCTGATAGCAAAGTGCATTACTGTATTGTTTTATGCCACAGGGCACATCTGATGCATCCTTAGTGGGAGAGTATAACAAAACTTCCATGAAGATGGTAAAATTTCAGAGAGACTGTCCTTTACTCATCTTTGAGGAAGAATTCTAACCGCAATAGACATACCTTTAAGGAAAGGAAAGATTGAAAGTAAAGCAATCAATTGCATTGAGATCAGCAGTACCAACTTACTGTATATTGCTTAGTAAGCATTTCCACAGGTGACTTTTGGAATTACAGAAGACCAGCTTGTTTCAGTAATATAATATCTCATTTTACTTTAAACTTAGTGTCTGTCTTGTACTGAATTGCTATATTTATCTAATCAGTGATTTGGAAAATAAGATAAAAGGTAGTTGTTATTAAACCATGCTGGAAATGGGTGGCTATTATTTTTTTCCAATTCAGTGACCACTGGAGAATATGAAGATATATAACAAGAGAAACAGAGTAACATTTTGAAGACAGCTTCTAATTTATCATACTCAAAATAAAATAGTAGAACAGTAAGTGTTTTCCCAATGGAAAGAATTACCCTGGAAAATGTCATCCACACAGAAGAGGTTAGCTAGTGTAATTATCATCAGGAGAGAAATTCAACCCATTAGGGGTCATTCAATGGAGTTCAAGTCTATTCACCTCAGACACTTTAGAGCTGACTTGCTCCCAAAGATTTCAATTGCTGAACAAATTCCCACAGCTCTAACATCATAAGGCAGATTCAATACAGTAGAGTTTGAATGTTATAATCAGCTATTTTAATGTTTCTGTGCTGAATGGTTTTTAGTTGGCCTTATCCATTTTAGGCACTTGGTTTTTATTTCTATGCTACATCTCAATACTGTGAGTAAATGTAAAAGAAATATATGGAAACCAGCAGAAAAAATGGATGAAGGGAAAAAGAGGATTAGAAGCAAGAGAAATATATGGTGCTGGTATGGATAAAGGCATGGGACCTTGATCTAGGTTCCAGTTCTAAACTGTGCCAATAATGTCTCTCATAAAAGCACCTGCAAAATTCCCTTCATTATGATGCATGGTACATGTTTGATGGAAGGGCATCTATATAAATTTAATATCAATCAATCAATCAATCAATCAATCCTGTAAGAAATATTGGGAGGCCTACAGGATCCCTACCAGTGAGCGTCAGTGTCATTGGTGGAGGGCATGAGTTGTCCTCATTTAAAGTTTTCCCTCCTAATGCACTTTACCCCATATGATTGAATAGCTTTATGGAACAAAACAATATATGAAATAAAACAAAGAAGGGTTGTTGTTTTGAAAGCACAGTTGAAGTTAAGTCTGCTTCCTCACCCTGCTGGGTTGAGCCATTGAACATAAAGCTGACCCAGTGCATTTTCACATTTAGTCACACTGGTACTTAAGGAAAATGGAATGAGATATAGGCTAATGTGTTTTATACAGATCAGCCAACCCTGTGCCCAACAGATTTTGCTGACCTACAATGCTGTTCACCCCTGACCATGGGCTGTGCTGGCTGGGGCTGAAATGGAGTTGTAGTCCAACAACATCTGGAGATTGTTGGCTATTCCTGATATAGATAGACTGAGAAATACACCTATAGCTAATCTTCGGGGATAGTGATTTTATTGAACTATAACTGCACTCACTCTGGTAATATTTCCCTGGCATAATTCCTTCATCTCACTCCCATGGTAATAATGCATAGTAGATATTTTGCTTTATATTTTCATTATATATGTGCCTTTTGAATGCCTTTGTTTTCTCCGTGTCTAAATTTATTGAAACAAATTAAACTTATTGCCAACATAACATTTCTATGTGATAAAGCTGTTAGCGTATAAACTAGAAATTTCCTCTGTGAAACCAGCCATTAGGTAGCAGTGATAGGTGGCTTGATGGCTACTCGCAAACACACAAACAAAAACTGGGAGAAACAGATTTTTAAAGTTTGCCCCCCAAAAAACTTTCTTGGAAGATTTTTCAGCAAAACTATTTTTTCAACAGTTCTCCAAGAAACCTAAGAATCATAGGGTAGGGGAAGGAGAGTACATCCATGGGAACTCTTCATCATCCCCATTTCCAAAAAAGACTTAACACTTTTTAGAAGCAAGAGTTGTTGGCTGCTACCCCTTGGAAGGGTTTGATATGGGAAAGTAGTTGGGGGAAGTTAGTGATGATAAATGACTGGCAGAAAGCCTTTGGAACTGGGACTGGATTGTGGTAAATTTGTGACCTTGGCACTGTGTGTGTGTGTGTGTGTGTGTTTGTAGGGTGAACCCTTCATTTTGCCATTACAAATCCCCGCATTCCAAACTCCAGTAGTGGCAGTATGTATTACCCTTGTATTTATCTCAAGGCTTGCCACCTGGCCACCATTAACTGCTGATATATTTTGAACACAATATATATTTCAGGAACACAGAGTTTGAAAGAAAGGATACTATGGGACACAAGTAATCACTTCCATTCTGCATTTCTTTGAATTGAAAATGTACACCCATGATGTTAGTTGGGGTAATTCTGCACTCTTTGGAAGCTGTGCAAGTCTCATGATAGGAGGGGTGAATCTCATGGTAGTTTTAAGATTCTAGTATTTATTTATTATTGAAAGTTATTATTGAAATACAGTGGTGCCCCGCAAGACGAATGCCTCGCAAGACGGAAAACCCGCTAGATGAAAGGGTTTTCCGTTTTTGAGTTGCTTCGCAGGACGAATTTCCCTATGGGCTTGCTTCGCAAGACGAAAATGTCTTGCGAGTCTAGAGATTTTTTTTTCGCTTTCCCCCCCTTTATCTAATCTGCTAAGCCTTTAATAGCCTTTAATAGCCTTTTAGCAGCTAATCCCCTAAGCCTTTAAGCCTTTAATAGCCGCTAAACCGCTAATAGCGCTAATCCGTTAAGCCGCTAATAGGGTTGCTTCGCAAGACGAAAAAACCGCTAGACGAAGACTCTCACGGAACGGATTAATTTCGTCTTGCGAGGCACCACTGTACTACCAGATTACATATTTCCATTGCCAGCAGTCCAGTTACGGAACTAACAGCAGTTTTTGAACCAGTTCCAAATAAACAGGAGAAGATTCCAAATAAGCAACCATTGCAAATGGAAATCTAATTTATGGAGCACCTGGAACCCTGATTTTAATATTTTTTCAGCATGAATAAAACTAAAAATAATATTCAATTACTCTCAAAAATATTGTTTACAGTTTCTTTTCCCCATTCTTTAAAATTAAAGCTTGAAAAAACAAAGACAGTATACATAAATAATGATCAAGCATTTTTAACATAAAAGAAAAGAAAGGAAAGGAAATAACCTCCAATTTTCTATCAGCTTTACAAACTTATGTAAAATTCTGACTTCATAATAAAATCAACTCTTCTACTTTCCATAAACCAACCGTTTTTATCAGTCTTTGAACCCTGATATCACAAGTTCATTTTCCTTGTTGTGCAGAAAGTTAATAAGGGGTTTCCAATAATTAATAAATGTCAACAGTGATTTTTCTCTAATTAAGCACATCAACTTTGCCATCTCATCCAAATCCATGAAAATATTGTTTACAGTTCTGATGTTCTTTCATTTTCAAAGAATGAGGCACATAATAGTTAAAATAATGACCTTTGCTAGTAAAAAAAATCCTTCCAGTAGCACCTTTAAGACCAACTAAGTTAGTTCTTGGTATGAGCTTTCGTGTGCAAGCACACTTCTTCAGATATCTGAAGAAGTGTGCTTACACACGAAAGCTCATACCAAGAACTAACTTAGTTGGTCTTAAAGGTGCTACTGGAAGGATTTTTTTTATTTTGACTATGGCAGACCAACATGGCTACCTATCTGTAACTTTGCTAGTAAGTTTATGTCAATAAAGTCAGCCTGATAAAAGGATTCAGGTGGCAGGTTACCGTATATAAAATCCCCCAATACCTTTTCATTGTGAAAACAGCTATGAAGAATGACATGTTGTTAACATAAACCATGGTACCAGAAGCAATTCTGATTCAGTCTTCATGGAAAAGGTGATATATATCTCAACACAGGACACCTACCAGCAGCTGCTGAAAAAAAATCAATAATTCAACGCTCTATGCACACTTGTGGTAGTTCAGATTCTTTCAATTTTGCTGAAATGCTACAGTTCACATTTTTCTGTAGACTGAATCTTCTTTCACTTTTTATCATCTTCCTTATATTTCTCTAATTTTGCTACCTCATACACTGTCTGGGAGCCTTTATTACTTTTGAAATAGTTGAAGCAATCACACCACAAAAATACTGCTCATGTTTTCTTCTGATGGCTACTACACATTTTAAAGCAGCTGCATTATTTTTCACAACATGAAAGCCCTTGGAAATCTTACATGCATAATATTACCCTGCATTTTCTATTTTAAGGCACCAAATGTTCCATTTAGTTATCATGGCTGACAGGAAGGGCTACCATAGGCAAAGCTGGCATGGCTCCGTTTAATTGGGGCTGGGGAAGCAAAGGAGAGGTGAGAGGGGCTTAGCAAAGTGGCTCAGAATTGTGGCATCCCCAGACTGGAAGTCACCAGATATCATGGCATGGATTTTTCTCACATTTTGGAATGGCACATTTTCAGAGGAATTCTAAACCCTTGCCAGGAACGATGGGATGGAACAGTAGATTTAGCACTGCATCTGAAGTCCTGTCAGGGACCATCGGCTGTGGGGAGGACTGCAGGGCCTGCTCCCTTCCAAGGCCTTTTCCAGCTGGCCCAGGGGGTGTGGCCCAGGCCCTCTCTCCCAGCTATAAAGGGACTCCTGCTGCGGTGACCCACATAAAATCACTCATATTCGGAAGGAGCTAGACACCACCACCGTGGGAGCAGGGCTAGGGCGGGAGAGTGCTAGAGCCCTGTCTGGTCAAGTTGCATGGAATCAATTTCAATCCGTTACCCCCGAGGATGTGGACAGGCTGCTTGGATGCGTGAAACCAACCACCTGTCTCTTTGATCCTTGCCCATCCTGGCTAATAAAAGCAAGCCGGGAAAGGCTGGGCTCTGCGGGGTGGTGAATGCTTCCCTCTGTGAGGGAACATTCCCAGATCCGCTGAAAGAGGTGGTCATTAAACGGCTTGTTAAAAAACCATCTTTAGACCCGGCCAGTATGGCCAACTATCGCCCAGTCTCAAATCTTCCATTCTTGGGCAAGGTGATTGAGTGCGTGGTTGCTGAACAACTCCAGGCACGCCTGGAGGATGCGGACCATTTGGATCCCTTCCAATCGGGATTCAGGCCTCACCATGGGACTGAAACTGCCTTGGTCGCACTGGTTGATGATCTCCGGCGAGCTAGGGACAAAGGTGAGAGTTGTTTCCTAGTACTGCTGGATCTCTCAGCGGCCTTTGATACAATCGACCATAACATCCTTCTGGACCGTCTAGAGGGGCTGGGAGCTGGGGGCACTGTTATACAGTGGTTTCGCTCCTTCCTCCTGGGCCGTGTTCAGAAAGTGGTGGTGGGGGATGAGTGTTCAGACCCCTGGGCCCTCACTTGTGGGGTGCCTCAGGGTTCTGTCCTCTCCCCCATGCTTTTTAACATCTATATTAAGCCGCTGGGAGAGATCATCAGGGGGTTTGGACTGGGTGTCCATCAATATGCAGATGATACCCAGCTCTAACTCTCTTTCAAATCAGAACCAGTGAAGGCGGTGAAGGTCCTGTGTGAGTGCCTGGAGGCGGTTGGAGGATGGATGGCGGCTAATGGATTGAAGTTGAATCCTGACAAGACAGAAGTACTGTTTTTGGGGGACAGGTGGCGGGCTGGTGTGGAGGACTCCCTGGTCCTGAATGGGGTAACTGTGCCCCTGAAGGACCAGGTGCGCAGCCTGGGAGTCATTTTGGACTCACAGCTGTCCATGGAGGTGCAGGTATCCAGGGCAGCTGCCTACCAACTCCACCTGGTACGCAGGCTGAGACCCTACCTGCCCGCGGACTGTCTCGCCAGAGTGGTGCATGCTTTAGTTATCTCCCGCTTGGACTACTGCAATGCGCTCTACGTGGGGCTACCTTTGAAGGTGACTCGGAAACTACAACTAATCCAGAATGCGGCAGCCAGACTGGAGACTGGGAGCGGCCGCCGAGACCATATAACGCCGGTCTTGAAAGATCTACATTGGCTCCCAGTACGTTTCCGAGCACAATTCAAAGTGCTGGTGTTGACCTTTAAAGCCCTAAACGGCCTCGGCCCAGTATACCTGAAGGAGCGTCTCCACCCCCATCGTTCTGCCCGAACGCTGAGGTCCAGCGCCGAGGGCCTTCTGGTGGTTCCCTCATTGTGAAAAGCAAAGCTACAGGGAACCAGGCAGAGGGCCTTCTCGGTAGTGGCGCCCGCCCTGTGGAACGCCCTCCCATCAGATGTCAAAGCGATAAACAACTACCTGACATTCAGAAGACATCTTAAGGCAGCCCTGTTCAGGGAAGTTTTTAATGTGTGATATTTTAGTGTTTTTTGGTTTCTATGGAAGCCGCCCAGAGTGGCTGGGGAAACCCAGCCAGATGGGCGGGGTACAAATAATAAATTATTATTATTATTATTATTATTATTATTACTATTATTACTGTCACTTCTGCTAGCCAGGATGGAATACAAGGGGAACAATTTTTGTTTTACTTTTTACTGTAGCTGTTCAAGAATAGTGCAGGTGAAAGAGCTAATATTTGGGCTGCCCCCTTATCCTATCGCATCCCAGCAGCACAAATCACAAGGATGTGTAGGTTTTCTCTCTAATTAGCTGGATCCTTCTGTTGGTCCACAGTCTCGAATTTGCTCCCCTCCCCTTTCTTTGTATCTATTGCAATCCTGCTTATTCTTTAAGTTTCCTCTTTCTTTCCTTCCATGCCATTCTTTTTCAGTATTCATGTATGTTAATCATATTGACCTGGTGAACAAGGCACACTAAATGGATCTCAGAATGTGTATCAGCTGGCTAAAAACATTCAAACCAATAATTTTCCTAATTACATTAAGTGTTGCTAGACCTTTTCTACCCTCTGTTTTTTTGCAACGGATGTGAAAAGCGGGGCACGTATTATTTTCCTTAGCTGTTTTGTTACTCTCTACCCCTTCATACACACATTTCATTCTTAGAACCATTCTTCCTGTCTCTCAGTCCTGAGGGTCTCAACTCTATATTTAGCTCTTCTGAATTTCCAGTCTAATGCATTTAAAGAGTCCACAGCAGATGTCCAGAACCTTGAAGGTAATTAATTAAGTCCCACTGTTTCCACACTACACAAAAACAATTTGTCATTGCATGTAAAATTGTATAATTGAGTATTATAAATGTTTTCAGGCCAAGTCGTGCTATGAATTATTTAGTTCATCTGTACTAATTAAAAACCTATTGGAGGATTAATGTTTCGTAACCTGACAAACTACTTTACTAAGGAACAAATTATCCATATAATGACATCAGACAAAATTTACAGGAACCAAAAAGTAATTTATAGGAGTATACAAAACTGCTTTCATTGGAATATTGTTCTCTAAATATTCATACCAGTGTAAAATTTAAGTAAGCATATATTAGTGGCAAATATAAATTACCCATCAACATACATTTATCAGCACTTTACACGAAGGTTAAATTGTACAGTTTATTATTATGATGACTATCTAGCTCCTTAATCAAGGAAAGATTCAGCAAATGTATCTCCTATTAGTTATGTTATATGAGTTTTAACCACTTTTATTCCAAGGACTAATTTCAAACTTGAAATTTCCCAAACAATGCCAATGGCTTCAGAAAGATGTAGGTATGTAATTTGTATGTTTCCACGTCATTTTAACATAAATTGTACCAGGACTAGTGAAGCGAGATGCCACTGTACAGATGGCCTCCTGGCAGTGGAATCACACCAGCTTTTTTGGGGAGGGAAAGGCAAGGTAGTGGTAGGGGTTGATGCTGCATGGGCACTTCAGCAGATCCAATCCAGTGCTCCCACTGATGTGCCAAATAGTGCCAGCCTCACTGTTGTGTTGCCCGTTCCCCTCTCCCTCGTGATGAGCAGTAGCAACTCCACTGCTGGGAAACCAGATGTGTGGTGGAGCCCCTTCCCACTAATCACTCCTCAGTTGTATATTGCTTAACTCAAGGGTGAAGAACCTATGGCTCTCCAGATGTTGTTGGACCACAACTCTCATTCAACCTGGTCATTAGCTAAGCTGACAGGGGCTGCAGAGATTTGGAGTCCATCAACACCTGGAAGCCCTGACTTTATGGGTCACCTCTATGTAAGAGCTGTGGCTACAGTATGTCAAACTAGGAGCAAATATTGTAAAAATAATATATGTTGGGACTCAAAGAGGGCACAGCAAAGTCATGCTTCAGACAAAGCAATGCCCACCTAAGCGGCAGATAGATAAAAGTCACAGTGTGCAGACCATCAGCTGGAAAACTAGCTCACTTTTTAAAAGTTGGGATTAAGAACAACTGATACAAGCAAGTACTTTGTGTAAAATATTTGACAAACTTACAGCAACAAATCAGAGCAGCAGTTCAGGGTGGAATTGCTTATTCTCCTTGATTTTTCAGTATGCCAGCTACAAATTAGTGCCACTGAAGAGTCAGAGGACTGGGCTTCTTCAGTCTACACTTGTTTTAGGTGTAGTTTTAGGTGTAGGTTTCCACCAACTACGGTACTGCAAAGCTGGGGCCACTGGCACAACTAGGAAAAGCTAAAGCCTCCCCAAGTGCCAGCATGCCTCTCCACCCACAGAAGGGGTATTATTCAATATCCACAAACATCTGGGTGGATTTGAATTGACTCAAAAATAGGATACTAGTAGATATTGCTAGTATTATAGATATTGCTACAAGTCACACTTCAATCTGAGGCTAGTTTGGGCATATGATGGGAGAAGAAGTGTACTGCATTCTGTCCGTGTACTGTTTATCTTTCTCTGTGCTGTGCTAGCTGCTGTTACGAGAGATACTTCAGGTCTTGAATTTCAGTTGTTATGATATTTTAAAAATCCTATTTTCAGAAATAGTTGAGCCAAACCATCCATGTAAGTATGAAAATTGTGCATTTGAAAGCTAACTTTCATTGCCAATATCACATCAGAAATATTTTCAAGGAGTGGGCTGAACCAATTCTAATGTTCAGCTCTTAAGAGAGTGCTCTGGATACTCAGATACTATTCCCCTTTTAGTCCCAATAGTGGGGAGGTTTTTAAAATGAAAAATCAGTTCAAGTGCGCCCAGAAAAAAACAAACTTAAAAGTATAATATAGTTGGTTTTGGAACACAAGGTGAAGTCCTTCAAGCAAAGTTTATCCAAACTTTTGTTCTTTCAATAATGTTCGTTCTCATGGAAATGTAACGTTGATCAATATGACAGCTACATGCTCTGATCATAAGCAGAAAGAAGTCCTCAAGGACTCTTCTAAGAAAGTCTTCCCATAATCTTAAAGAAATCTTTGATACTTCTGGAGGGATTAATATTCTGACTTAGAAAATGCAAATAATGTTGCTTTCCTATTGCTTTTAACATCTGTTAATATCAGGCAGTGACTTTTTGTTGTTCAATTCTAATGCTGCTTCTCGTCCACAACACAATTAGTTTTGACATTCTACAGAATGTGCTCACCAAACAGACATAAATCATGGGCTATAGCAACCAAAAAGAGATCAACAAATACAGAATAGAAATTCTGAGAAGCAAACCCCAAGGATACACACTCCAAAGATGCAAGATAATACTAAAGTAATTAACTAAGTGGTTTACTGATGAAGAGTTAGGGAGATTCTGTGATCACTGTTGAAAAACGTAACCAGTAGTAGATTGAGAAAACTATTTCCCATACTGCAATTAGCTTTTCCAATCCCTCTACAGTGGCATTTAAACAGAAAAAAAGTTATTTAATAACATCCAATTTGGGAATGGCATTATCAATGTTTATGTTCACATGTTAAGGAGCATTATTAGAAAAGCTAGCAACATTGTTATACATTAGGTGCATGAAATTTTACTTTGGGGGAAAAATTTTGTATTTCACCTAAGAATAAGAAGAAGAAATCCATTGCAGGGGAGCTTCATTGGAGCCACGGCTTTACCCCCCCCCCCCCCACAGTGCTAAATTTGTTCTGTATATGTGTAAAAGAGCACATACACCTTCCTGCAGATTGTCAGTTTAAAACTAAAGTGTTGTTGCAAAAAGAAACCAGCCAGGAGCCTCCTTGTTGCCAGTTAGAGCACAGGAAAGAACCTTGGGCATCTGATAGGATTCTTTCCCACAGCTAGCCAGGGGAAACCTATACACATCTGAGCCTTTGGATCAAGGAAGCCGCCACCTTCCAATGTTAACTGTGTTTTATTAGTTATTTAGAAACTTCCCTGGGATGCTTTTCATTGAGAAAACCCATAAATAAATGTAAAATAAATTATTTAAGATTGCTCTGTCCCTCTGTCAGTATTGTTGACCTCATAGGAAGTAAACAGTAAACCACTCAGTTCTGACAAGTCCCATTAGTATAGCACGAAGTAGGACTCTGCTCCCATCTATACAGGAATAAATGAAATTGCATTAAAGCCTAGAGAGCAGCGATGCATTCAGAGAAACAGAACTAGATACACACAACTTCACAGACCATGTCCTTGCCTTTAAACCGTCTAATTGAACCTTACCTTTCCCTTAAATAATGCTAAGTCATGTAGGCTATCATGGAAATGTCAGCTGATAATCAAATCAAATCGCTGCAGGAGTTTAAATGGCAAGTGCCTTTGGCAGCAGCCGACAATAGGCTTCTCCCAAAGAAGCAACTCGTCTGGACACAGGAGTCAGGATTATTGGAGCTAGCTGTCATGCTACTCCCTAGACTTGCTATATTTCTGTTAGCTGAGGGTATTGGCCCAAGCTGACCTTCTGTGCTCTGCTGGAGGCAATCACATCAAACTCCTTTTCTGATGATTGAAAGTGATTGGCACACAGCTAATGAGACTCTGCACCATGCTTCAGGATTCATCACAGCCTTGTCCAAAGAAACTACAGACACCCAAATCCTTTGTCCACACTTAATTAAATCTTTCCCATTCAAATTTACATCTTCAATCTTATTGCTGATTCCCAAGGCATCAAAGCATCTGATGGCCCATTTCAAGAAATCTATTGGCTTTTAAGTGCTTACTCTAAAATAAAATAAAAAATCTTACTGCTTTGGCAATATATCTTTAACAACAGCAACAAAACCCACAAATCAGTAAAGAAATCATTTATCACTTGAAAAACCTGGCACATTTCATAAGCCGATTAGTTCACTCACACCAAAACAACAAGACACTTTCTTATTATCCACTATTTTTGTAAAAGAAATATGAACAACAATTATCTTAGAGCTGGTGTATTTACTGAGAACATGGTCTGGGAAGTCTCCAGTTCATATCTAACCTTAACCATAACTTTACTGGCTTGAGCTAAATAAGTATTTATCTGCAAAATGGAGGTAATAGTGTCTACCTCAAAATGATTGCTTGAAGAACCAAGGGAAGGTGGTGGCCCAAGCAAGATAGAGATCACAGCCCAGGATTCTGGAACAGGCTAGGAACATTAAATAAGGGAAGCTCAGGACCTTGGACAAGGCCCAGGGTACTGGTTCAAAACCACAGTTAGCATTCCTACCCTAAATGAGCAAGTTGTTTCAACAGTGTCATGGAGCTTTAGAGTCTGGGCTAGGTAGTCAGGATTAAAATCCCATCCATGAGTAATGCACATGGCTAGTTAAATGGTCAGTGCCTTTTTCTTCAGCTATCACCCTTTTCTAGGCAGTGGTGTTTCAAGCAGGAAAAATGTCCTTTTTAACCTTTCATTCACGCTTTTCAGGTCTTTCCTAATCCTCCCGGAGTCTGTGGCCCAGACTTCAGAGTCCAGTGGTGGGGGTGTCAGCTATGAGTTTAAGGACAAGATGTGGGATAAAATGCAGTAGTTCCACATGGGAAAGAAGAGGAAGTGGATCCAGAAGTGTAGTGTGGGTTGCCAGTACCTGGGGCAAGGTGCAAAAGGGAGTTGCATCACTATGGGGAAGGGGGCTAGCATGTTGGGTCCTCCTCCCTCATTTTTAGCACAATCTCTGAGATGCTGGCTCTCCTGGGAGGTGCTGGATGTGGACTCCAACCACCCAACTGGAGCCCCTCCAGCCATTTCAGATCTCCATAGTGCACCCATAGGAAGCTCTACCAGTCCAGCCCAGGAACCAGTATGCTGCCAGCCATGGCTCGTGCACCCACTTCTTCACCCCTGCTCGGCACTCTGGTGGCACCCCACTGTGCCTGGGATTGCTTGCTACAATACAGGAGCCTGAGCTGTGGGCTCTGCAGTGCTACAGGGGCCCTGACCACTTCTGTCCCAAAGTGGGAGCAGGAGGGAGCCAAGAGGGCCACCCAGCACAGAAGTGACCTGGCACGCCCAGTGCCAGGCACCAGTCATGGCACGAGAAGCACGTGGCATGAAGTGCCTGTGAGCAAAGGACTCGGAGCTGAGGTGCTGAAGGGGACAGGCAGTTAGAGGGTGCTCCATTCTGACAAGGGTGGGCCTGGCCAGCTTTCTCCTTCCTGCTTGGAGCCCACCTGGATGCCTGAGAGATGCTCGTGTTGCATGCGCCATGTGTTGCCAGTCCAGGCAAAGGAGTCACTTCCCTCCCAGTCTTGCAGTACCTTCAGGACCGCTGCGGCCCAGTGGCATAGCGTGGATAGCACTCCCTAAGAATTTTGTGCCAAGGGAAACTGCCTCTGTGCTCCCCCCAATGATACAATACTGTCTGTTTCTCCCTAGAGCAACTACAGTACAAGGACTCTGCATATGAGGGTTCCTGCTCTGGGATCATGATATCAACACAGAATTTCCTGCTCAGAAAACTTGCAGTATAAAATTACCCAAATAGTATACCCATCATTATTTCTGAAATTCTAAACTAATTAACATGGAACATCCAGCAGTCCAACATGGGATGGAACTTTTAATGAATGACTAATGTGCAAAATGCACAAAAATACAGGTTTTAGTATTTCTTATTAAGAATTAACTTATTCTGGCTTAAGAGCAGTTAGTGAATATTAAAGAGAATGAATATTTATAAAGCTCTTCCCTATAATGCACCCCAATCTTGTTCTTTATCTTCCCATTGTTCCACATTTATTTATTGCAAGACCACACAGTCCTATAATTTACCTCTTCTTTGAGGGACACCTGTCTCTTTTGCTACTTAGGTGTGACAGTCAGACAAAGGGCAGAAGTTTTCTATAGTTATAATGGTCTTTTCCAATTTCCTGGTGGGAGCATCACAAAAGACCAAGTTAAATCTCATACGTATGCATATTCCAATGCTAAGAATCATTTATGTAAAAGTAGGTAGAAGTCAGCCCTCCAGCTACCGGTATTTAACAGCTTTCACTCCGATGAACAACGACAGAAATTCCAGCAACTCCCACAAAGAGCTGCATCAGTGTAGAATGTTCAAAACATTTCATTCTCAGTGCCCATGAGATCTGTCTTTTGGCTTGAGTATTACTTATTGATCTGATCACTTAAGAAGTCATTTACTCAGACTTCTATGATGAGATATCTCTAAACCAATTAAATGTGGGTATAGTTTGCTGTCTCATAATGCTGAAGACAGAACTTACCTAGTTTTCTTCTTTTTGAAGATACTGGATAACCAGGTTATTTTAATTTTATTTATAAAAGTATATCAAAGCTGTGCACAGCAGTATATACAAATACAATAAAACATAAAGTACCATAAAACAACACAAAATAAGCTACGTGCCAATAGAACCAAAATATACATTCTGAGAAACAGAAGTGGTCAAACTTAAAATTAGATGAGGGACACATTAATAGTTCCAACCAGATTGTTTTTCTTTATTAAACTGATATCTCATCCTTTCTTCTAAATACAGGCACAAGTCAGAAGAGTATTTCCTGTTTTGGGTGTGCTTTAAAAAAAAAAGCTTTAAATGTTTCCTTTTCAATGAAGTTTAGCCTGAGCTAATGGGAGACTAAAGTCCCTCAGATAGTTCTTTAACTCCAGCTACAGAATGAATAGTCAAGACAAGGAATTTTATGACAGCTGCCTATAGTCACTGATCATGTTTCCCCCTCCCATTTTCTCAGATTTTATATGTATCGGTATTTTATTTTGGACATGCCAGATGGCAGATGAAACAAATATGATTTTCTCTGAAAGAAACTGCTGCCTTAATGTTTCTCATGAGCAAATGGAGATTCACATATCTTGCTGGGAAATGGGAGTTTGAAATCTTATTAAGCTTTCCTTCAAAGGAGGGACTATCCTTCACAAAGCCGAATTGTATTCCAAGATAAGAAGAGGGACACTACTGATCAGTGAAACAACATTAATGCCCTTTCCT